>NC_092821.1:151766958-152135708 GCF_023375885.2 Dermacentor andersoni | reverse complement strand
TGACTTGTGCTTGCCTCATCAAATACTGAGCCCCATTTCTCAACTCATGTTCATGTCCCACCTTGTTTGACTTTTCAGATGAGCAGCCGGGACAAGAACGACCTCGGCCTGGTGAAGGCCAGGATGTATCATTTATGCAGTCAATGCAGCAGCGTGCTGCCCAGGCTGAGCAGCAGCAGCAGGCACAGCCTGCTGCCCAGGCACAGCCTGCTGCCCAGGCACAGCAGCAGCAGCAGCCCCAGGCACAACGTGGCGGTGCCCAACGGCGGGGTGGAAGGAGAGCACCGGCTGCTGCTCAACAAATGGAACAACCACCAGGTGAATTTACTAGCTGCAAAAACAGTGAAAGGCAATTCAACTTCTAATTGACGGCGATGAAAGGCAGTGTCTTCCTGAGCAAGTTTGGGGTGAGAATTGGGTGTATGAACTGTAGAACTCGTTATGAGGCTACTCATGTCTCAAAACGGCTCTTCAACCAGAGGCGCAGCTTCTCAAACTGCTAGCTGTTACAAGGGAAGCAGGTGAGAAAGGTCTCCTTACCACCGGTAGCAACAACCACGTAGTGGTAACACTAGTGTGACTGCACGGTGGTACAGTCACCAATTGATAAATCGGACACCAATAATCCGGACATACTTGGTCATTCGGACAGCTTGCGGCACTGCCAATGGCCCCATAGAGTTAATACGTAAAGACAGCCGATATTTCAGACAGCCGCCAGCTCTGCATTCGATTATCTGGACTCCGTCCATGGCTGTAGCGTATGCCAACTCAAGTATGGCCTCGAGGGTTGCACACTAGACGGTAATCTCTGAAGCCTTGCTGTGGTCGCCTCTCTGCGCCTCTGAGATGTAACTGCAGCTGCCAATTTTCGAGGCTTTGCCTGAATTGTGAGGTCACATCACGATCATTGCATCCTTTTCCAGCATCCCCGCACATGGCCTGCTATTGCCATTGTGTTTGTTGAGTTTGCCTTGCGGACAGCGTTGTGCCATTCTGGGCTTGTCTTTCTCGTGAAGTTGTAGATAGGCCATGTCAAATGGCATCAACAGTGCTCTCTCAGTTCTACTGCAAATGAGTCAAGTCGCAGTCCGAATGAGCCCTACATTGCAACTGAAGAGGCTCAACTGCTGCCTGCCACAGGGAGCTCAAATGCGGACATCATTGACGAGTTGCTCGGCTGTGGTGTGCAGATTCCTGCCGCCATTAGATTTGTCGACTGCAGACGTCGACGGCGATATTTTGTCATGTGGCGAACTTAGTGATGACGGAATAATTGGGAAGTTCTCTCACCATCAAACAGCGACTCTGACTCGGATGATGTGCCGTGTGGTCCGGAGCCTTCCACATGCGGATCTGACTCGAGCCTTTGCTGTCCTTGCATCGGCGTACTGCGAAACTCAAAACTGGCAGAAGCACAGGCGAACTTGGTTGTACGTAAGAAGTGTGTGCAGCAATGCATCAGCCACTTGCTCTGTGCACAGGGGCCTTACAACATAAAGTGATCATGTTGGGTACATTTCTTTCCGACATTCCATTGTTCAGACTTCTGTACGTTCCCCGTGGAGTCCAAATTATCGGTGGAATGTACCATCAGTATCTGCCCACTTTTTAGACTGCACATACTCATGACATACCTACCAAATTTTACGCTTTTATCATAAGGTGCCCAATTTTCTGCACATTCTTACTAGTAAAGTATAGACACCTATATTTTTACGATTTTCCATGTTCCGTGCCCAAAACGTTCAAATGCAATGGGCATTGGTTTATGGAGTCGCTATAACTGCTGCATCTCACCTATTCGAGGTGCTATGTTGGCAATACTGCATTTAATGGCTTGTATCCAAAACCAACCATCATTTGCAGAAACATAGGTGCTCGCCTTTGATAGCCTTATTGTTTGTATCTGATGTGTTTCCGCCAGAGCTGTGGCACGTGAACCCGTACAAGCAGCCGTACGCGGCCCTCGAAAACCGAAAAATTGCGAAAGAGCAGATTTTTGAAAAACCATATTTTTGGGTTGCATGTCTACCTGTTATCAGAACCCAATTCAACCGTAAAGTAAAAAAAAAAACTACTTTTGAGGCCACTGCGACCCATAAAACACGCGCAAATGCCAAAATGAAGTCAAACTTCGCGCGCGTGCCATTCCTGGCCCATGCGGCCTGCCCACACCATCTTGGTGTCGTTTTGACTGTGAATTCTTTGTCTCTGTTTTGCCGCCTTGCAAAATGGCATCGTCGGCGCGGTTGAGGCGCTATTGGCGTTTTCCCGCAATGTGATGCGGAGCGCTGATTGGCCGGAGCAGCGCGTTCAAATCTCGCGGGCTAAAGCGCGCCTGCCATTGGCTGCTGCACGGGCAGCGGCGGCTGCTCCCTTTGATGCCGCGCTCGTGTTGTTGTTGCCCCATGCTCCGTCTGCCTCAACATGAGCTTGCGAGCTACTCATCGCCTTGCGCTATCTTTTAGATTATTATCTCAGCTTTTTTTTTTTTTTTTCGCTAGTTCGCTGCATGCGATGCCGGCAAAGCCCAAGACAGTACAGGTGTTCGGTGCATGGGAGCGCGATACGAGTCTTGTACGAGCATCGAACTTCCGATCTTCCGCAGCGAGTGCCGACTGCGTAGACGCTTTTCAGCGGTGGAACTGTGCTGTCGGCTGTCGCCAGTCCAAAATCCGACACACCGAGTGTGCCTAAAGCCGCAAGAGCTAATTAGAAGCTCCGCAGGAGCTTTCTTATAAAAAAAACACGTGTTCAACTTTAAGGCCCGTTTTCTCGGAATGGATTTTTTCGCTAGTAGTGGTGCTGAGGAAGGAGATATCTCAATAACCGCTATTCAGATTTGTATGCCGTTTTTTTTATTCTGTTCCTGAATGACTTTGCCAGGGGGTAACAGGCTTCTTTTTTTTAAAGCTGATGCAGTTAACTTATAACAAGCAATTTTTGATGAATGTGGTCATTACTGGCTACATCAAATTCAAAGTCGTCTTAAAATTTTTTGAAGGGGAAATTAAAGAAAAGGCCTTTTTAGCCCCCTGGGATATCTATCAAGGGATCATCACAGTGAATTTCAGCTTCCTACGATGTCCTGGCATTTCTCCAGGCTCTTCCTCAGGCATATACATGAATCACCTAGTTAGACCTCAATAACTCTGGAACTAATAAACGCATCTTCATGAAACTTTGCAGTTCCTCATAGTTCGGTGGTGTGAACGTACCCTGAAAGTTTAATCTGGATATCTTAAAAAATAAAGTTCATTCTCCAGGGTAGCCTCCCCCCTTAAGGGGGAGGAGGGGATCAGAATTAACTTTTTTTGTTTCTTGACGGAAAGGGCTGAAATTTGGCACACACACTGCACATTGCAATAAAGAGAAATCTAAAATTTCATTGGGATATCTTAATTAGTTTTTGTTTTAGAAGAATTTATAAGTTCCTTGCTTGTGGAAAGCCTGGCACAGTAACAAAACATGATAGGGAGCTGGGAATACTTTGCATGTTTGCCCAGATGTCTAATCTACATCAAGACAGTGTCTTTTTCTTTTTTTTTTTTTCTTTTCTTTAGTGCGCTAATAATTCTTTGCTCAACATAACATACACATGACTGTGCTTCACTGCATGGAGCCATGTAGTAATTGAGAAATAATTAAATATTGGAAAGATAAAGAAACATTTCAAGACTGTCTTTAAGTACAGCACAGCTTGTGGATCACAGCAAAACAAACTGCACTAAAATCAGTCCAGCCATTGTTGTGCTACGCTTTCCATGAGCGAGGTGATTGACAAAAAAAGTGCAATTGAGAAAACTGGCTGCAAAGTTTTAAAAGTACTGCAAATTTATTAAAGCACCAGAGCTGTAATATTTTGAATCATTGCTGTCAGGCATCTTCTTACACCTTTGCCTCTTTGTTTGGTGGGCTTTGGATGCCTTCTTCAGGCGTTCTTTATCCTTTTCTTGCGCCGTCTGGAGTAGTGCATGACCACCATTTTCACTGCCTGGTATCGCAGTGTACACCCACAGAACACTGTTGTCATCTTGGGCACAGAGTTTTAGCGATCGGAGTTCATCGCGGAAACAGGCATAATAATGAACTCACAGTCGCAAGGGGCCAAAATTCGTTCTTGGCATTGCTGTTTCCGCTCAGTCGCGGACACTGCGCGATGGGAGTCGCGAACGCTGCATGCCTGCGCTTCTGCAGTCACCGCTGACACAAAATGCGGCTCGAGGCGCCTCTGAATCGTGCAATGATTCGTCTGGTGAGCCTTGAGTCACCATACAGTATGTAGCTCGTCGACAGTTGGGGCTCACTCGCAGGCTGCGTGTCCCTGTCGCACGATGCATCGGAAACGCACACAGTCTCTGCCGGCGATAGAGATCTTCGACCCACGTCGCCTCCAACAACGCGATCTCGATTGCCGACTCACGCGGCCGTACGCACAGGTGCGAGAGCCTCCATTGGCACGTCTTCCGGTGGCTTGGTTATCAGTGTCGATGTCACAGGGCGATTGTCGGCTTCGCTGCTGGAATCGCACGGTGCAAGATAACGCGACACGTTATCCGCGTGTTCAGTCGGGTTCTCCGCTTCTCCCACTGGCCGCCGTCTTTTTCTCACCATAGGAGGCTTGCGCTTCAGTTTTCCGAAGGCATCCATCATTTAAAAGTTCTTTTCGAACTAGCGACGATCCATCACTGATCTGGGAGCTTTCATAAATCCGAATTCTGCAAGTGTCAAACGAAGAAATACGCCGGTGTGGTTTTCAAAGCAAACAACTGCGGTCCGCTGTGGTTGCCAGCTTGCCCGCTGCTGCAGCAGCAACCAATGGCGAGACACCTTTCAGTACGGCAACGAACCGGAGGCCCGCTTTCATCGCAGGGCCCGTGTGACCGCCTCTAGCAGACCCGCGCTTCTTGTGTTTGTGTGTTTGTTACAAGATGGCGACGACCGAAGAATTCAGAAAAGGAATGGCGAAACTTCGAGCTTTCAAACGATACCGAGATGGTGGCGTTCGGTGGCAGGAAAGACGAGTTAAGGCTCCGCGAACTGCGGTGATTTTACGCGATTTAAAGCTGTTTTCTCGCCCTACGCACTGATAAATTGATTTTTTTTCACGCACTTTTAGGGTGTTTTCAGTTAAACCATTTTGATACAATGTAGATTGGGCATTGCAGATACCGAAACGTGTCGTTGCCAAAAATCTATCTTTTCTGCGATTTTCGCGATCTGAATCCCGCGTCCCCCCTTAAGCGATGTTGGAGAGAAGTACAGTGGAACCTCATTTCATTACGTATGTTTTCCTGGCACCAATGTGCAGTAGAGAACACAAAAAATGACCTAATAGATTTACACAAATTTTTTACCGGTTCATATGTTCCCGGAAAACATGATTGTTTTGGTGCCAACATCCAGTATGTTGCCAAACTGTGATCGTATGTTTTCCGGCCGCTAGATCCCATGTGAACAAAAAAAATGCGCGAGGCGCACACGATCGAGAACGGCATATACAGTATTTACTGGCATGATAGGCTCACTTCTTTTTTTCAAAAAATCTGACTCAACGTTCGGGATACGCCTATTACACGGTCTAAAATTTCCAAATATTTTTCAACTCTCATTCTCACGCTTTAAATTTTAACATGTCAAGAATATGGCTACTCTCACATTTTGCCGAGAAATCCAGCATAAAAGTAAACTAAAAGCTACCTACTTACCTTTTAATGAACAGGCGAGACACGTAGACTGCACAAACACGCGTAAAATTTATTTAGACATGTCATGGATGCTCCTCTCCTTCCCCTATTCGGAGTCTGAGTTGAAGTCGGTGAGAACGCTCATCACTGCTGAGTGGAGACTCTACTTTGTCTGAACTCCACAACATGTCGTCTTCGCTCACATCCACTGCGTTGGAGATCCCAGTCTTCTTCAAGCTTTCCTGATGTCATTGGAGATCTCTCACCAGGCTTCCACGATCGATCCGCACAACATTTCCACAGGCAGCCTCTTAATTTTGCCACCTGGAGTTAGATGATGCTGTCCTCCAGCCATCCAGTTAGTGTACAGCCTTCGAACGTTGTCCTTAAAAGGCTTATTTAAGCACACGTCCAAAAGCTGCAGTATCGAAGTGAGGCCTTCCGGAATCGCGGCAATAGCCCTGTGCAGCTCTATCCACTTCTTTCGTAAACCTTCTACAAGGTGCCCGTGAAAACTGTCCAAAATGAGCATGGCCGGATACAACAGGCTGCCCGGCCGCTGGCCCCCATACGATCTTGATCCAATCCGCCATCAACTCTGCGAACATCCAGCCATTCTCCTGTACCCTTACGTAGATGTCTCAGAGAAATTTCTCTTTCAGTCTTCCTCTTCAAAATAACATAAGGCGGCAGTGTGCGCCAATCCGCAGTCAGTGCCAACATAGCAGTACATCTTTCTTCTTCTGCGCCAGATGTTCTAATAAGCACACTTCGTGCTCCTTTCTCCTCTACACTCGTTTCTCTGCATGTCGAAACAGAAGGGAGTCTGATCTGCATTTCCACTCCGGGACAAAATGGTCCTTTTGCTGCTGTAGCCGTATAGCAAAACGGTGAAACTCGAGTATCTTGTCCTCGTATGCTGAGGGCAAGCACTGGCACGTTCTTTGCCTTCTCAAAGTGAGTCCATGGCATCGCATGAAGCGCGTTGTCCATCCGGAGCTTGCCTTGAATTCATAGTTGATGGAAGAACAATTTTTCGCTCATGCATGTTTTTCTTTGGGCAGCCACGTTATGTTGTGCTTCGCGGCGGTTCAGGGGAAGGGGTGGGATATCTGTAGTTAATTGAAGAACTGGTTTTCGCGATGTTATGAGCTGTGGGTCTGCAGCAGCTGCAATGGCAGCAATACTATTGAGGACGTGGGTGTCAGCGCCTTGCTTTATTGGTATTTACTTGGTTGCATTTCCTTCTTTCTTTTTTCTGTTTTTGTTTTGTTTGCTTTATCCAAAACAAATGATTGTGTCTGAATCGTTTACTTTTTCTTTGTAGAACTGCATGGATCCATAACTAGCCTATGGCTAAGGATCCAGACGTTTTCGCATACCATTTTTGATTATCTGAATAAAATTTCTGTTGTTGTTGTAGTCAGTTCAGCAAATACATTAATAAGCTTGGGTTGTGGAATGTGTGTTTCTTTCTTTTTCACCTGAGATGGTGGGGGGGAGGGTGTCGCCTTGCAATTGTGTAAATACAGCACTGATCAGTGCAAAGTTCAGGGTGCCCTTGTTATCCGGAGAAATAAAAAAATATGATAATTCGCAACCAAACTGGAGGTATGCCTGTTATGCGAGTGCACCTATCATGCGAGTAAATACGGTAGCTGCCCACTCCAGCAGCTTTGTCACAGTACTTGCCCGCCAGTATCACATGAAAACGTCAGCACACACTCGGTTTTTTTTTTTGGTACCAGCAAATCATCCCTGGCATTCACAACCAATCCTACTGCAATAAGCATCTTCACCTATCTATTTCACAGTATGTGGTGGTATTGGAAGCTTAGCACTTGATTTTAATAGGCGATAACTGAAATGCGCCGCTGTTCCTTGCTGCAGAATGCGATTAAGTTTTCCGGCTGCTAGATCCCATGTGAACAAGACTCAAGGTGCGCGCAATGGGGCAGAAACTTTGTAAACTAAGGAGCTCGAGAACAAGTTAACTCTTTCGAGACCGCCCAAAAGAAGGCAATTCTGATACATGCTTGAAAATATTTTTTTATTCAATGAAATTTTTGCACTATCTTGTTGAAACATGCATCAATATGAAGCTAAGTGATTGGACTTTTATTGTAGAAAAATTGAAATGATTAAATAGTATACATAACAGAACAAAAATCTACAGCCTTGCAGCGAAGCTGACTGTTGTTTGCAACAATTGTGGGACATCGCAGTTGGATGGAGCTCGCCCCAAGAAGACATCAACCCATTTGTCATCAACCTCATGGCTACACAGGTGGTGATGTCTACAGGAAATGACCAGACAGCCATGGATGATATATTTGCGGCAATGGCATTGTCCCTCAGTGGGATACATCGCCACACTTTTCAGTGCCATTTGAAGTGAACTTTGGAACTTGCTGCCACGCAAGTGGCCGAGGTCGCTATGAGCCAGTGTGAACGGAAAGCGGCCACACTGTATGAGGACCTATATTTTCTCCAAAGAGGAGACATAGCAGTGTGCTATGACGGCACTTGGATGACTCGCTGTCACTCCTCAGAGGCGCCGGTGCTGTCATACAGCTGTTCGCAGGGTACGTGCTGGACTACGTTGTGCTCTCAAAATTTTGTTTGGGGTGCAAATTTGGACTGAAGCGAGATTCTGACGGCTACAAAGCTGGTCACATTGAAGTCGAAGCTAGCCTCACACTGTTTCAAAGCTCTTTAAGAGCAACATGGATTGAGGTACACAACCATCTTGTGCGATGGTGACAGCCGCACATCTACCGCTATCCAAGAAGCGCAAGTCCATGGATTTGTTGATGTCCACAAGGACTGTGTCAATCGCATCCAAAAGAGCGCATGGGGACGACACTTCGTAACTTAGTACAGACACAAGGCAAGGGGAAGCAAAGCCTTGGTGGAAGAGGCCAGCTGACAAAAGAACTTATCACTAGGCTGAGTGCGTGTTATGGCTTGGCTCTAAAATTCAATGACGATGATGTGAATGCCATGCAGAAGGCTGTGATGGCAACATACAGGCATGTGACGTCCACTGACGAACGTTCGGATCACAGCCTGTGCCCAAATGGTGAAAGTTCATGGTGCCGTCACAGTGCTGCTAGAGCAAAGGGAGAGCCTGAACCCAGGCACCAGAACGTGTGGCAGAAGCAATGCTGCCTGTATATACTCTGCTATCTGAAAAGACCGTGCTGCAGAGATGCCAGCAAGATAGATTCAAAATTCTAATGAACGCCTTCATCCTCTGATTTGGAGTTTAGTCTCAAAGGAACAGCATGCATCTCTCTTTGCCGTAAAAGCTGCTGTTACGGAAGCTGTCCTACACTTCAGCACTGGGAATTTGCATACATCTGGTGCAATTCTACAGCAGCTACACATTAACATTTCTGGTAGTGCATCTAAGAGAGCAACGGAGAAAGATCTCAGTCGAAGGGCTAGCTCCATCAAGAAGAGAGAAACTTGAGTGTGACAAAGCTGTTCAAGAAGAGGCATAAGGATGGGATGCATCCAGAATATGCTCCGGGTGCATTTCCTTGAAATTTTATGGGTATGTTCCCAATAAAGATTTTGCAGAATGTTTTTCCTCGACTTCTCAAAACAATTTTGACGCTTATAATTTTGAAGGTAAAATAGCCTCTGTCCTATTTCAGCTATCGGCCTTTTTCTTTCTTCAGAGGGATAAGTGTATGCAGTAAGCAATATGCCCCATTTAAAGGCAGTACTCTTCTAAAAGTTCATGGAATGGGTCACACGTTTTACATGTAAAGATGGCTTGCTTTTTAGCAACTTTGAGCTCCAACTCTCGTTCTAATTGGCCTAGAACATTAATACTTTATTGCACTCCCTCAACATTCTAGATAGTCTTTATACTTGAACCACTGTGTTGGGATCTTTTGTTTAGATGCTAATTTTCCTCCAAACAAAGGACCCAGCTTATAGATTGATATTAGAGTGTATTGGAAACTATGTATCCTATGGCAACTTTAATTGCATTTTCAGAATCTGCACATGAAAATAGTGTGACAATTTCGTTCGGATCTGCCCACAAATTAAAAAGTTTCCATTCAAGTGTAGCCTCCCTCCTTAAACGGGTGTGCAACAGGTGCGCCAGTGTCATTTTTACGTAATGGCATATTCTTGCACCGAAAGCATAAAATTTGTTGGAATTGCTCCATGCTGCACCAAAATGCCTAAACTTGCCTCAAAAGCTGTCGCGCTAGTTTTATCATATAATAAAAGCTGCATTGGCAATCTGCAGTTTTTCCCATCGTCATTCATGTCTGATGTTGCTGATCCTACAGTGTAGTCCACTCGTAAAAATATCGTGAACGAAAAACCGTGATATAACTGATTATCGCTATATCTGGACTGCCATAAAAAAGAGAAAAGGCTGCAAAACATACTCTTGTAGCTCCGGAACCAAATTTGCCACTTACGATAAAAAATGGACGTTCTAGAAAATTGGGTGTGAAAAATGAGGATTTTTATACCTCTAAACAGTGTGTCAAGCTTTGGGAACACTGAAATACTCAAATATCTGCACTTGCTTTTGCGGAAGTTTCAGGTTCACAACTGCAGTGTGCATCGCGCCCAGCAGCTGCTCAAACAGTGGCAGCTACAATTTAGCGTGCATGCAATCACTGAGCGACTCGTATCGACGACGGTGCATTTTGCGTGAACATTGGGGTTTGTCTCGGACTGGCCACTGTCAATCTCGTCGTCGCTGCCCATGCTGTCATCGCCTCCGTCGCACAACGCCGCTGCCTGTTGCGACAATGATCGCCCTGTCAGATTCTTCGCAGAACAAGGCACTGCTATCTGCACTCGGAAACTCCTCCATCAAAGCACCACATATTTCACCGGTAGTAGTGACATGCTCCCAGAGTTTTGGTAATGTCAGCGGCTACTACTGTGTTGGTTTCACACGTGGGGGGGTTTCACCCTGGCGCACTAAGCCCGCTATTTTCATTGATTTGCATGGTCACTGGTTCTATAGTTGTAATACAACTCAAGTCTGCAGTGAAGCCCCGACCACACCCTCATAACCGGCAGCCGCTGCTTCTCCACAAGGCTGCATATAGTCGGTACTCAAACTTTCCCTGTAAGCTAAATAAAGCAGTAACCATAAAAATAATATTGTAAGCGCGTAATTTTATGTTTTCATTGGTCTATTATAGTGAAACTGTGAAAGCCTAATTCTTTATAGAACTGAAATAAGACGCTTGCTTAGCTGCAACTACCGTATTTACTCGCATAATGATCGCACTCGCGTAATGATCGCACCCCTAAATTTTGTCGTCAAAATTCGATTTCTTTTATTTCCCACGTAATGATCGCACCCCGAACTTGCCGCAGCGATATGTCGTGTGCCAAGTCTAGCTAATAATGATCGCGCTTACCATCTGTCGAATGCTACGCGAACGACTCTTCAAGACAAGCCAAGCGGCCTGCACGCACCAAACATTCTTAAGTAGATGCCTCATTTCATTACTTTCATCACTTTCCGCACTTCCATGACAAAATGAGGTACAACCAAAATCGCCTTTATTATGGGTTGGCTTTATAATGGTTGATGTCAACAAAAACAATAAAGACGCATTTCGATTCTTTTCATCTGCTTTTGCACTCGTGAGCACGCAACAAATCGCGCGTGGTAATGATAGTAGCCACGTTTACTCTGATACGTTAAAAGTGTACCCTATTCATACGCCGACGCTTGTAACACAGCTAAGATATTCGCCCACCCTTAGCTGAAACGTGCCGTATTAAGAAAATAGTGAAGACAGATGCCGCAGTTTCCGCAGCACGTCGGCCATGCATTTCTATGTCACTGGCAGTTAAGCGCGCCCACCTGTTTCTGTCCCCTCCAAGTAGACATGGCTACGTTACTGCCGCAAACTTGCCGATATAACGATATTATTCATCACTGATACGGAAGAAACTGTTTCAATACACGTAAGGTACTCGCGAGAAGAAAAAAAGATCGCGTTCGGCGCGTTCGGCTTGCTCCGCCGGCCGCCATTTTTGTTTTGGTGTCCCGCACCCGCAATCTCGCATCCCGCAGCAAACGAGAGGCGAAAAAAAAAAATTTTTTTTTTCCACGGGAAATTTAACCCGCGTAATGATCGCACCCCTGAATTTGCGTCAATTTTTCTGACAAAAAAAGTGCGATCATTATGCGAGTAAATACGGTATTGTCAAGTTTCACTTCAGTTTCATGAGGGAAGCGGAGTCAGCAGTGAAGTCACCAGTACCGTGGACTTTTGAAAAGTGAAATGCTCAGATTCCATACACTTGTGCGTGTCTGTTGCACACCTCCTAGTTTCTGCTCATGAAAAGACTCGTCAAGAAGAGCAGATGCTCTGGATGCATCAAGTACCGTATTTACATGCTTGTTGTAAGTCGACTCGAATGTAAGTCGCCACTCGCACGCCACCCATTCAGAAACATCGAAATTGCAGCCTGCTGCGCAGTGATTTGTTTCTTCGGCGTAAAGGATGGCAGCCCTCTTGAATGCTGCTGTGAACAAGTGCTGAATGATTAGTGGGCCTGAAGCACTCGTGACGACTGAGGAAGCATAGAAGTAGCACGTAGCCGGCAGTCAAGTGGAACGCGTTGAACCAATGCCAGTGCCTTTCAACAGAGAGAAAAACCTGCGAGCGGTGTCTGCTCTGTCTTGCATGAACTACCGATACTCCCCGCAAGCACTGCCGTTCTGAGGGTGCCACCGCAAATGGGAACAGCGGCGCTTCCATCAACTATCTCCTCCCCCCCCCATGAGTGTTGCATGCACTGTAAAACTCTCAAAATGTTGAAAAACTGTGTCATATGCACTCCAGCCATATTTATTCTGTAAATTTTCTTCTGATAATCATGGTCCCATCAGTCTTTAGGCCATCAGTAATTGGCCTAAATAACTGCACTTGCAGATTCTAGCCTGATCTGCATCTATGGCTACATGTCTCATAACCTACAATGGGCAGGCAATTCATTAAGTCTTGCATGCACTTCATTAATGATGGTTTAATTTTTAGCAAAGTTCGAACAATTGAGACCAACAAGCAACAAATTATTTCTCATAAATAATTGTTGCAGATTTCGCCTGCTTCAGGGAACGTTTTTGTCAACATTTTTCTTCTGTATTGATGCTGCATATATAAAACCACAACGATCCCAAATTCACAAAGTAAACATTCTGGAGAGTTGGCAGGTATGGATGTGCGAAATACTAGCAATATACTCCATCTAAAGTCATTTGCAGCTCTGCCAAAGTACGAGGTGTACACTGGTAATGTTCTTGTGCAGCTGAATGTAGTTCCAGGTGTAACTGTAGTGAATGGCAGGATTAGCGTTTTGTTCTTGCTAGGTACATTTACTTTACAGTGATCCATGACATGTTCGGACATTTGTGCACACATTTCATGTACTGCGAATTCAACAGCTGCTGAGCTGACGATGCTGTGTGGACGGACGCATCTCGGCAGACGTTTAAAGTAGATGTGCAACTAGGTGTACTTGTGTAATTTTGCATATTCACCAATACTTGTGCTATATTTATGCATGAGCACTGCATGCATTTTGTTTCCACTGTATGTATGTTTCTTGTATGTTTTTTCATGAGTGTTGATGTGAAACAATCTGCAGGTGCTGTGGCAGCTGGGGAGCCCCTTGACATGGGGGCTATACAGAAGGCCTTGCCCCCTGTACCCAAGGTGGCGGTAGTTCCAAAGCGAACAGCATTTCCGCAGCGGCCAGAGCATGGCCGGTTGGGCAGACCCATACAACTTGTGGCCAATCATTTTGAGATCGAGCTGCCACACGGCGACGTCTACCATTATGACGTTTCAATTGTCTCGTCTTCAAAGAAGGCAGAGGCCAAGGCACCGGACCAAAAGAAAATGCGGTGCCTCAGCACTCGTATAAATCGTCTAGTCGTTCAGAACCTCGTGGCAAAGTACAGAGGAGAGCTGAATAGGTGCCTCCCAGCGTTCGATGGGCGGAAGAACCTTTACACACGAAAGCCACTGCCCTTTAAAGAGCGCACGTTCAAGGTTCCTTTTCAGGAAGGTGACCGGGAGGAGGAGTTCATAGTCACGGTGCAGTATGCAGCAACAGTTAATCTGGATGCACTGCACGCAGTTTACAACAGGACCGTGCGCACTGTTCCACAGGAAGTGATACAGGCACTTGACATAATAATGAGGCACGGTCCGTGCATCACCCTCACGCCCGTGGGGCGTTCCATCTTCATGCCGCCAGGACCAAATGACAACAGTGAACTTGGAGGTGGCCACGAGGTGTGGTTTGGCTACTACACCAGTGTGCGGCCTGCCCAGTGGAAGCCGATGCTCAACATTGACCGTTCGGCGACTGCCTTTTATGAGGCTATTCCGGTCATTGAGTTTATGTGCAAGTTGCTGTCCGAGGGCCCTCCCGGAGCACACTGTCAGAAGCCAGAAGCCTTCAGGAGGCTCACGGCATCACAGTGCATAAAGCTTTCTAAAGAACTGAAGGACCTGAAAGTCAGGGTTCTCCACTTGAGCTACCCTCGAAAATACAAAGTTGCCAAGGTCACTCAACTGCCAGCGCAGGAGCTGTGCTTCAACCTGGATGAGGGCACGAAAACTAATGTAGCAGAATACTTCCGCCAGAAGTATCCCAAATACATGCGCTTCCCGAACTTGCCCTGCATCCAGGCAGGCACGCCGAACCGCCCAGTCTACCTGCCACTGGAGGCCTGCCACATTGTGGAAGGTCAGCCGTACCGGAAGAAGCTGAGCGAGTCGATGACAACTGAGATGATCCGGCGCACTGCACAACCGCCCGTACAGCGGTTCAGGTCCATCATGAGCTCTGTGCAGGATGTTGTCAACAAGAGCCGGCCGTATCTGGATGAGTTTGGCATAAAAGTGAGCACGAATCCAACGCAGCTTAAGGGGCGTGTGCTGGACCCACCATCCCTCACGTTTGATGGCCAGCAGACACTGCGGCCTCGTGATGGTGTGTGGGATCTGCGTTACAACCGGTTGCTAGCTGCCAAGCCCATTGACAAGTGGGCACTGCTTGGTGTCAACTGCCGCCTGGACCAAGGGGCTATCAATAATATGGTGCGCCTGTTCATGGATATTGGTGGTAACCTTGGCATGGTGGTCAGCAATCCTCTTTTTACCAGGAGCGAGCAGACTGGCAGGAGATCCATTTTGCAAATTCTAAAGGAGTTCAAGGATTCCAATGTCGAACTGGTCATTGTTGTGCTTGGACGCCAGGCCTCCTATGCTGACATCAAGGAGGCGGCTGAAGTGAAGCTCGGCATTCGCACGCAGTGCATTAAGGAGCTGAACATGACACGCAAGTGCAATCCTGCACTTATTACCAACCTGTGCTTGAAAATCAATGCAAAGCTTGGCGGAACAAACAACGGGCTTCTCAGCCAGGAAAAGCCTGCCATCTTCAAGGAGCCACTAATTATCATTGGGGCTGATGTCACCCACCCGGCACCAGGCGATCGGTAAGCAGGTTGTTAATCTTCCTAACACCTTACAGCAGTTGGATCAAATTGCTCTAGCATAACGTGTAGAGGTGTGTAAGTAGTTACTAGAAATTGCATTGAAAATGAATACATCGGTGCCAGAAGTAAATTTAATATTGAACAGACATTCTTGCAATGTAAAACTAAGCTATGTTCACATCCTAGTATTCGTGTTGGCAAGTTAGTCATTAAGTTGCACATTGCGAGACATTTATTAAATATGCAAATTGAGCATTTGGAACAAATAAGCAGTTGGTGTGCACACGTGATAGCCTTTGAGTGTCAGTGAATGCGGTCCCCACACCTACCCTTGAGCGACGAAGCCTTCATAACTGGTTTATATGGCACTGTTTACTGAACACTCGTACACAGGCACATCGAACTTATGTAGGCATGTCCAGAGTTCAGTTCAACATTTTCATGTGAACTGGCTAGAGCTTTTTGTTCATGCCAGACTGGTACAGTTGAACCACTGCAAACAATTATCGTAACAGGGTGAAGCCCTCTATTGCTGCCTGTGTCGGGAGCATGGACTCCATCCCGTCACGGTACCAGGCTTCTATTCGTGTACAGATCCAGAAGGAAGAAGCAGTTGCCCGGGTGGAAATCATTGAGGACTTGAAGGTGAGTAGACTCTGCCAGGGTAGCATATGTAGGAAATTTGTTTCATAGGCTCGCATAGCTGATATGTGCAGCTTAGGTGGCTCCCATTTCGCAAGAACGTCTGCCCTCGCCAGGTCGCTATTCAACGAAATGCTTCTTGCTTGATGGTTTGTAGAAACTTGCTTGATGCCCTTGGGTTTATTTGCCAACTTGACAGTGAGCACTTTGGCACCCTTAATCCTCTCATGTTCTTGTCATATGCCACGCATACTTTAATGCAGTCGCATGTCTTGCATCCGATGAAACTGTTCTGCCATGGCAAAGCTGCACTTTGCTTTCCACATGTTGCCATCAACAGTGTGCCTCCTGTCTCCACAATTTGTGCGCATCACCATGTGCAATGGGTGGCACCCCTGTAGCTACAGCTTTTGAAGTAGGGTGCCTTGATTCAGATACATGAAAAGTTACTTAATTTTGGCATACATAGGGTTCGACATAGAGATGACGGTGTTGACCCTAAAAGCCTGTAGCAAGTAATTGATGTTTCTTGCAATGTGAGGGAATGCAACTGTTCCTCCACCTTTGACATGAGGGACACGTTGCAGACGGTTTGCACAGGTGGGATTACAGGTGGCTCCAGTTTGAAAGAAGGCATTGCGGTATGGACGAAGGAAACCTTTATTTGCAAGGATGTTTTGCAAAGTAGCATGAAGAATCGCAAAGTGGGTGCAGATAACATTGGGCAAACGCATCTCGGCAGAGCCAACAGTACCTTGCTTATAAAAACCTTAGAGGAAGAAACAAGCTGAACTAGAAGAAAAAGCAGATAAAACAGACTCACCAGCATTGTCTGTGGAGCCAAGTGATAGAAAATATGGTGACATTTCCAATTAGGCATGCATTGCACTTGAAACTTTGTTGGCTATCTTTTATATTTGCTTTTTCTCCTTTTACCACTCTTACCATTAAGAATTGATAAACCAACAAAGATGCTATAAGAAGAGGATGGCGGTGACGCCACCCCAGTTCCCACACTAAATTGCAGTGACATGTATTTTCAGTCTCCTTGACCTTAATATGTTTAATAAACAAAGATAGACTGCGTTGTATTCTCAGAGCTAAACTCGGCAAGATTCCAGAACCTTTAGTGAGCCACAATGCCTGAAATATGAAAACACTGGAACTTTCGCAAATTGAGCAAGATAGTCTCAACTTCTGAATAAATATCCAGAGTTGCAAGCCTAGACGTTATACTGATGTACGAATGCTGGAGTTATGTGAAATGTTAAGAATGGAACATTGAGGTGAATATTCTTTTTAGAGCGCAGCTCTAAGTGCAGGAAGTGCAGATATCAGGCTGCGATCACAATGAAGAAACATGATCCTGGTGCACTGATTGGTAGGTGCCCATTCCTGCTTTGAGTGTCAGCGTCCCTCGGCGTAAACGAACGAGTTCAGCGGGGGATGAGAGACCGCAATAGCGAAGAGAGCACGAGGAGGAAAGCAGAAGGGGGTATGGCAAAGGTGCGAGAAAAGCATAGTGCCATGCAAAATTTGCTATGCGGCTACGATCATTACGAGATGGTGCCAGACTTGTGCGTGTCTGTTCACCAATGGTGCCATCGATAAGGCATGCTGCAAGCGTGTCCACCGACACATATATGGAAACTGAGGTATGTCTGCACTGCCTGCAGTGAATCGCGCCCACGTGTCACCCACAGGTTGCTCTTGCAATTTCCCAATTTGCGAAGCAGTCGCACCACACTTCACTCCGTTTTCAACGTTCTGCACAAACGGATTGTCCGTGCCAGCCAATATATTGTTAGCTTGCTCTTCTTTAATAAATCTCTACATTATTATAAACAGAGTCCCACTGCAGTCTTTGAATCTGGGACCCTAGTCTGTATATTGTCTCTTACCAATTCATTGTACTTGAAGAACAATAAACAGAAATGAAAACGTATAGCATTGCACTGAAATTTATCATTAGGGAGTGTTGTAATCGTCAGTTAACTTTTTTAATTTGCTCAACCTATTACTGCAAAATTTGTTACAAACAATTTGGACTACTTCATCAACCTAAACTTCTTTGGTGTTTCTCGTTAGTGTGCTCTTAAACCCCGCCATGTTAAGTTGCCCTGAGAGTTCTTTTTCTTGCTTTTCTTAAACCTCTCTGCATGTCTTTCTCGTGCTTTAAACTTGGCCAGTATGTGGCAATGGGCCAGCATTGTCGCTTTATGCCTGTGGCAAATCTGAGGCATTGTTGCGCATTTGCTGGAAGTGGTTTAATGTCATTTGTGGTCTGTTGATGATTCTCACTTGTAGGAAATGATCAAGGAGCTGCTGAAGGCGTTCTACCAAGAGACTAGACACAAGCCTGTAAGGATCATATTCTACCGGGATGGAGTCAGTGAAGGCCAATTTGGCATTGTACGCGACCAGGAGCTCTCTGCAATCCGGCAAGCTTGTCTGGAGCTCTCCCCAGATGGCTCATACAAGCCTCCCGTAACTTTCATAGTCGTCCAGAAGCGTCATCACACTCGCTTCATGCCAGCAAATGAACGTGATGGTGTGGGTCGTGCTAGGAACATTCCACCAGGGACAACTGTGGACACTGTGGTGACGCACCCTGTGGACTTTGATTTTTTTCTTTGTAGCCATGCTGGCATTCAGGGCACAAGCAAGCCAGCACATTACTACGTCGTCCACGACGATGCGAATTTTACTTCAGACGACTTGCAAAAATTAAGCTATTACTTGTGCCACACCTACGCTCGCTGCGCTCGGAGCGTGAGCATTCCAGCACCCGTCTACTATGCCCATCTGGCAGCATTCCGTGCAAAAGAGCACATTGCTAGTGCTTGCAACGTCCCAAGCGGGAGCAGCGTTAGCTCGGGTGGTTCAGACCAGGTGTCAACTGAACAGTACGTCAGTGCTGTGAAAGTAACCCAAACAATGCAGAAGCACATGTATTTTGTGTAACTTCTGTGTATGCAAAGAGCTGCACTTATGCTGTTTTTAAAGATCAATAAATGATTTTAATGTGCTACAAGTGAGCCTCATTGATTGAATGCACCAAATCAACACATGGTATGCAAAAACACCGGCTTTTACAAATTGCAGAGAGAAGGATGCAAAGGAAAGCTGCCCCCGTTTAATACATATTCTGGCCATTTTGCACTTGTAAATGCCATAAACCTGACCCACACATTTTGCGCGACCTCCAGCTTCCAGTGCAAACTCTTGCTTGACCCTCTCTTTAAACGGGGGTCGTAACTTGTGCATCGCAAGAATGGCCAAGAAAACCAGTTCTTTGAAAATCATATTGGCTTCTGAAACATTATGGTTACGAAATATTTTCACTTAAGTGAGGATGCATGTTTGAGACAGAAAAATCGCGGGAAAAAATTCAATATTCGGAAACGGTATTTTAAGAATCTTCAACTATTCCACCACTTCACCAAATTTTGCGCATTCTAAATCAATATTTCAGCCGTAATATGAATTTTTGGCACCGGTCGTTCGGTCGCGCCAACCCGTATATCGTTTGAAAGAGCAGTCTCCCGTTTTCATTTTCCCGCCACCACTGGCTCCGTCCGAACATTGGCAGTGAAGAAATTCAGCCTTAAGACCCAATGCGTGCTATAATTGGTCGACACGTGACCCGCAGCTAGCCACGTCATCGGCTAGACTGGCGTCGTCTACATCACTTCGCGGCCGCTGCGCATACGCCGTGCGTGCCCACGAGGTTTACCACGCTGACAGCGATGCCGACCTCGACTTCAAAGTTCGCTACGTAAGTACAAATTTCGAAAAAAAAAAAAAGTTTGCATACAACGTCGAGAAACGACGCGCCGCGTTCAGTCACGCTGGCTGCACCAGTGTGTCGAACCATCGGTCTGAGTAGATGCTGTTCTCGCCAACGTGACGTAACGTGTGTGCGTGCTCACTCAACGTCGCGTCGCACCCGGCGGAGGAAGAGGGCGCGCACACAAACGATGCACGATTGTGCGCGGCGACGATTGAGGTGGTCGTGGTTGGCCGTGGCCCGCGGACCCTCCTGTGGACGAGGCTTCAGCGACTTTGTTCGTAGCTAAGTGCTCTTTTAACTTTATTAGCTAGTGTTTTGAAGTTTTTTTTTTTTTTTTGCATGGAGTAGGGGCGCAAATTTTGAATTCTTGGTAGGAGTAGTAAACGTACCGGCTTTGTCTAGGTCTGGCGGCTCCCCCGTTAGGCCTAGGGGGTAGGAGGAACCTATTTGATAGGCTTATTTAGTTCTTTCAGCTAGCTCTTCGGATTCTTACATGGAGTAGGGAGTGATAATTCTTTATTTTTGTTTGGGATAGCGGTCGAGGTCGGGTTTGCGTGAGTGATTTGGCGAACTTGCTCGTTGGGCCTAGGGACGTAGGCCTAGCGATGAAATCGAAGAACGTGAAGGCCGCGGGTGACGGGGAGCAAGTGCAGTGCGACGAGTGCCTGCGCTGGTGCTTCCAAGACGAGACTAAATTCCAGAATTTAGCAGACGCGGTGGGGTCTAGCTTCACGTGCAGGTCGTGCGAGGGCGTCAGGGAAGCCGTCCAAAAACTGGAAGGGAATTGGGCGCCTAAGTTTGAAGAGCTTAAGGCAAACCTGAGGGAGGAGCAGGAGAAGCGGGTCGCACTGCAGGCGAAAGTTGAAAGGGACACTAAAGGTTACTATTAAGTCAACGTGGACTGTTGAAATACCATCACAGAAACCTCGAAACGCTTGTTTCGTGCCAAGGAGAGACTTATTTTAAGAGAAAATGCGTTCTGAAGCGTCCGCGTACCGCTAGCGCAGTTCAAATCGCCCGCCCTCCGATCGAGGAGTACTGACATCATGGTCTCATAGTGACGTTGCGCCAACGGTGAGTAGAACGGCGTCCGCAGACGGCGCTACGGCTTTTCTGCGCAAAACGCAAACGCGCGGCCAGAAACAGAGCCAAGACAGAGCCGACAGCAGAGCGAAAGCGGGAGTATGGTGGCTAGCAGAAGGAGAAACGAATTACGTCCCACGGCACACGGAGAGTCCGTTTTCGTTAAACTATAGGCTGCGGCGAGCTCGCAGCGTGGTCGGCGTGATCTGTGAGAAGTGACGAGTCTTTTCGCACTCGCAACAGGGCATAAAAAAGTGCGAATCGACGCAAAACTCGGCTTAGAACCGTGCTTCGCCACAGCCAGGGCTCAATACGACCCAAGCTGGCGCGACCCAGATGTCGTTTCCCGCACCGCCACCAGGCGCCGCTACTATACCTCAAACTCCAGCGCAAGACGCCCATAAGCTGGTACTTCATTCTATGGCGCAAACTTCGACGCTCGTCGCAATGGACCCTGACACCGACAGATTGGCTCGCGATGGTGGGCTCAACTTCAGCGATTTGAGCACCGACGAGCGCGACCTGCTGCTGAGGGCTCGCACTGCCGGCGTCGTTGCGTACTACGACGGCGGCCTCGACACCGGCTCTCCGGAGCGGGAAAGCAACGAGGGCTTCCCACGACATCACATGGACGTGGCATTCTCGCTGCTTGTTCCAAATGAAAGTGTCGCGAGCCAGCAGAACCCTCACAGCACGACGCGATAACGAAAGTACTGAAACTCCAAAGCGTGCGCGGCGCAGAGTCGAGCGAAAACGAAACCTTTCGAACACCCATATTACTGAAGGGTAACGTCAAAATGTTATTTTTTCTTAGAGTCGAATAGACGTAGACAAGTAGCATTTTTTTCCGTCTTATAATCGAATGAAATGATATTTTTAATACGAGTAGTTGAGTAACACAAATTATGAGGAGTCCTTTCGTCATCGGGCTAGTACCGGAATGTCGCTGGGGGGTCTCAAATCGTGTCATGCATTTACCTCAATTTCTCGGTTACTAAAGCTCTGTTCGCGATTAAATTGACGCCTTAGACGTTCTAGAACATTGCTCTACCACTTTAACTTGAGTTTCTGGTAACCTTTAGTGTCCCTCGAAAATTTCGTCAAGGTGGAGGCGGCCCAGGCCGCACAGTTAGTAAGGACTGTGGCCGAGCTTGAGGAAGCGAAAGAAAGGAGCGCCGAACTGAAAAAGCGGCTCGACGCTCTTGAGACTCGGGCAGCGGATAATGTCGGGTCAGGACGCCAAAGCGGTGGCGAAGTGGGAGGCAGGGAGCCAAAGCAAGCGGTCGCTAGCTCGCCGCCGGTGAATCGGCGTAGGTATAGTGAAGCAGCGCAACACGCCCCGAGTGAGGCGACGCTGCAGCCAGAGGAAGCTGGAAAAAGCGGCACCTACCTTGAGGCCACCATGCGGAAAAAGCAGGAGCCCAGGGGACAATGCCCTTTGTCGAGTCCGAATCAGGCGGAAAAGGACACCGGGAAGCAGGGAGAGGTAGGAGAGAGTGAAAGGGTGATTATCGCTGGCGACTCAAACATGGCTGGGTGCTCAAAAGCAATTGTGGAGAGGGTGAAAGGCGACAAAAGAGTGGCGGTAGGGACATTTCCAGGGCGGACACTGAGTTCTGTCATGGAGCGAGCAAAAGAAAAGCTCACGGAAAATGCCCACGTGCGCAACCTTGTCGTAGTAGCAGGTGGGCTAAATGACGTCCTGAACAGGAAAGGGCCAGGACTAGCCCAGCGCTTGGCGAAGGGGTGGACGACTTGCGCGAGCTATCCCCTCAGGTGCAGATCGTGGTGTGCACGGTGCCGGAGGTGCCTGTGCGTGACAGTCACGTACAAAGAGCCGTAATGGCTGCCAATGAGGCAGTATGGAAAATGAGCCGAGAGAAAGGCTTCGAGGTTGTCGAAGTAAACAGGGAAGTGAGAAGTTGTGGTGGTTTTAAACGAGATGGGATCCACTTCAATTACAGGCTAGCACGAGAAGTGGGCTGGCGACTTGGGGGTCGCGCTGTTGCTTTTTTAGGGGTCCCGCGGGCGCTCAGGAAGTCAGAGTAGGTAGTAATAAAGAAGGTCCTCTAGGGGAACATCAGAAGAGCATCGCCGTCGATAACAGAGAAAGGAGGAAAGAAAGAACAAGAGCTCGCCATGCAATAGGCTACATAAACATGCAGGGCGGCAGAAGAAATTAAAAGTGGGCAGAGATTGAGGAGCAGTTACATAGAGAACAAATAGGGGTGTATGCGGTTACAGAAACGCACCTTAGAGACTCGGAAGAGCCGCCAGTTATTGAGAATTATGTATGGGAAGGGTGCAACAGAACTAAGTCGGAAAGAAAGGGAGGGGGAGTCGGAATGCTCATCCATCAGGGAGCCAAATGGAAAAGAGTAAATTCACAATGTCAAGAGCATCTTTGGTTATCAGGTACAATGAGTGGGAAAGAAACTTGGCTGGGAGTTACGTATTTGTGGACCGGATAAAATTGCACAGAGAAGAATAAAGAGTTAGTGGAATGCATAAGCGCTGATATTAAGGGTTTCGGGAATGGTGCTGAGATTGTCCTATTAGGTGACATGAATGCCCACATACAGTATTTAGATGGCTATGCCGACAACAACGGGTAGTCAAAGCTAGACTTTTGTGAGCAACATAACCTCGTGATCGTGAATACAGGGCCTAAGTGTGAAGGACAGATCACGTGGGAAGTGGGAAACCGGCAATCGACCATTGATTACTGTCTGATGACAGAAGGAATTCATGATAAGTTGAGAGAAATGGTCATCGATGAGGAAGGGTTTAGCAGCATAGGGAGTGACCATAAACGCATCATTTTGAAAATGGGATATGTAGTTGGGAAAGAGAGCAAGGAAAGCACAATGGCCAGTCCAAATTTGAACGCTGAACAAATAGCAAATGTAGTCACTAGAGTTGAGGAAGAACTTGGCAAGTGGCCAAGTAAGGGGTGGGAATATGGTGAGCTTCTAAGTGTAGTAACGACAGAAATACGGGAAAGAGAAACAACATGTTCGTTGGAAAGGAAAAAAGAAACCGAAAAGCTGGTGGAACAAGGAGATACGAGAAGCGATCGTCGAACGACAGAAAGCATCTCGAGAGCACAGGCAGGCAAAGAAGGCGCAGTTGCCACAAGATGAAGTAACCAGTAAATGGGAAATATACCGGGCGAAAAAGTCTATGGTTCAAATACTGGTGCAAGCAAAATTAAAAGGTGAAAGTGAACGTTGGTTGTCAGAAATACGTGAGAAAAGAAAGGCCGCACCTAGAATATTTTGGAATCACATAAAATTATTAGGCAGGAAGTCAACAACAATACAACATGTCCTAGACGAAGATGAAAACAGACTGGAAGGAGAGGCAGCAATAAATTACATCCAAAAAGTAACAGCCGAATCTTTCCAAGGCAAGGACGAGGTTGTATTTGAAGAAAAAAAAAAGAGCATGAAAGAGACCGAAGTGGAAAAGGAACTGGTGCTTACAAATTTAAACTGGAAGAAAGCGGAAGAGAAAATTCCAAAGCGCACAGCCACAGGGCTAGACGAGGTTCCCGCTAGGCTGATAAATGAACTAGGACCAAAAAGTTGGGAAGCTCTGGTGAAAGCAGTGGAAAAAACTTTAAAAGGTAGACGAATACCAGACAGTTGGCGACAAAGTAGAATGAATTTAATTTATAAAGGTAAGGGGGAGAAAGACAGAATTCACTCGTATAGACCGTTGACCATTACATCGGTAATATACAGGCTAGCAATGCAGGCAATCAAATTAAAGCTTCAAGCATGGGCAGAAAATAATGGCATTTTGGGAGAGCTTCAGAATGGCTTTAGAATAGGTAGGCGTTTGGATGATAACTTGTTTGTTCTTACTCAGCTGTATTGAAATATCAAAAGCAGAAAGCAGACCGTTGTATGTGGCCTTTTTGGACATTACAGGAGCCTACGACAACGTAGACGGCAACATTTTGTGGGATATTCTGGAAGGGGAAGGCTTAGGTAACGATTGTCTACAGCTTTTGAGAGAGATTTACCTAGAAAATACTGTTTGCGTTGAATGGGAAGGGATGAGGAGCGCGGAGAAAGTTCATATCAACAAGGGACTGAGGCAGGGGTGCCCTTTATCCCCGCTGCTGTTTATGATGTACATGGTGAGGATGGAGAGGGCGCTAGAAGGAAGTAATATCGGGTTTAATCTCTCATACAAACAGGCAGGTACAGTAATAGAGCAGTAACAACCAGGTTTATTTAATGCGGACGACATTGTGTTGCTCGCAAACAAGCAAAGTGATTTGCAACGTCTGGCTAATATCTGTGGACAGGAAGGCATCAATTTAGGTTTTAAATTTAGTGTTAGAAAATCAGGTGTTATTGTATTCAATGAAAACAGTGAACAGACAGTGGAGATACAGGGCCAAGAAATACCTCGGGTAACAGAATATAAATACCTTGGTATATGGATAAACGAAGGCAACGGATATATGGAAACACAGGAAAAAACCATAACAGTCAAATAATAGTCCGACCACATCAAGGGCTACCAATTAAAGACTTGACGGCTCCGCAGATTTCCGAAGCGGTCATCATGGCCACACAAAGGAAGGTGAGAGGGGAACACTTCCTTTTGCGGCTAAAGCCAGGATCAAACATCTTTATCATATCTACCCCCAAACAAGAGGTAGCAGATATAGTCAGGAAAATAACGACGCTCGTTATCAACGGCAAACAACACGCAGTGAACGCTTACGTGACGGCCGGAGAAGACACAAAGAAAGGTGTAGTGCACGGATTGGCACCGCACACGAGTCCGGAAACACTCCAAGCCAACCTGCGCATCAGAACGCAAGGAGTGGAGATACTACGAGCGCGCATGCTTGGGGAAACAAAGACAGCGGTCATTACTTTCTATGGCCCCATGATACCACGCTTTGTCTACTACATGGGAGGAGAAATGCGCTGTTACCCATTCAAGAACACCGTACAATTCTGCCACGCCTGCATGCAAACAGGCCACAGGACGGACGTGTGCCCTCAACCCCATACCTCAGTATGCAGCAAATGTGGCACTAAGGAGCCAGAGCCAGAGCACGAATGTAAACCCACCTGCTCCACTTGTGGAGAGGAGCATCTTGCCGGTTCGAAGGAGTGCAAGAAACGGTACAAACAGCCACGGCAGAACAACAAAACGCATAGGAAGCCTTCCTCCAGACTACTCAAAACTCCGATCAAGGAGTCTGTACCAAGGCCACGGTGGTACGACACGGATGAAACGGACGACGACGGATGGCCACCATTAAAGCGACAAGAAGACCTACCAGCGGTGTCGCCACGACGACAGCGATCCCGATCAAGAGAGCGACGAAGGCGACATAAGGACTCTGACTCTTCAGACCTCCCCACTTCCCACCGCCAGCCCATTCTTACAGGGTCCAGGCAAAGATCTCCCACTCCAACAAGGAAGAAGGAACCCACCGACAACAAGGTGAGCTGGGCGGGGATGGTTCGTACCACGGCTCCCATAACATCAAACCCAGAATACCGAAAAATTGTATTAGAAAATAGGCAACTCAAGCGAAGCTTAGAAGAACTTAGGCTGGAGATCGCCGCACTTAAAAGCCAACTCACAGCTAAGGCGGAACAAGCAAAACTCACGCATGTGGCACAACAAGAACACACGAAAGCGACACCCACTACGGACAAAACACTACATCTCCTAGTGCAACAGATGCAAAGCATCCAAAACTTCCAAGAACAACTATACGCTGATTTACAGGGACTTAAAGGATACGTGGAAGAAACGCTAGCCCGACAAAGACCACTGCGTAAAAGAGCGAATAGCAACCCCAGCGCACCGTCGGCTAGAAAAGCCAAGAATGGCATAATCTCGGACTCGACGGACGTCGAAAGCGTGATCGACAATGGCCAGTAAAACGCCCAGAATCGTAGACACCGCTGAGATACGGCATTGGAACTACCGCTCTTTCCAAAGAAGAGCAGCAGCGCTACAGACTTTCATCGATTCGGCCATCAGCAAACCTGATATATGCCTCCAAGAAGTAGGAAAGGGTACAGTCAAGCTAAGGGATTACTACACAGTTACGAATCAGCAGTACCCGCGGGTTGCTACATTAGTGCATAAAGGAATAGCGGTGAGCTCACACTATGTCGCTCAATGCGCAACCGAGCACCAAATCATTGAAATACACACATCGAAGAAAGGGAGAGCAAAGACCTTTATTTGCAACGTATACAGCCCTCCCAAAGAACGTCGACCGGACTTTGCGGCAATTATAGAATACGCATTAGGCCACCTGAGAGGAAAAGACAAATTTGTACTCCTAGGCGACTTCAACGCTCCCCACACCAATTGGGGATACCGACGAGATACCCCCAAAGGCAGAAGCCTGGTAGAAATTACAGACAAATATGATGTAGCTAGTAACTCTCCCACTAACACCCACTAGATTAGGAAATAGCGTGTGCGGGGACACCTACCCCGACCTAATCTTCACGCTAAACATAGCGGATGGGCAATGGAGAAATTTAGACGAAAATCTGGGAAGTGACCACTATATTATTAGCTATTCAATGACCACACCCCGGCTCAAACTTCCACCAAAGCAGGCCAGAATCACAAACTGGACGGCATACAGGAAATATCCAATGTCCACAACACCCTCCAACACAGCTGAGGACTGGGCAAAGGAACTCAAAGTCGCGCACGAAGCCACAACACGAAACATATCCATTAACGCGAAAACACCTGCAGTAGACCTACATCTGCTGCACCTGTGGGAGGGCCGGCGCAGCTTAACCAGGCGCTGGAAAACTCAAAGACTGAACAGAAAACTTAGGGCAAGAATAGCAACGCTAACAGAACAAGCAAATGAGTATGCCAGAGAGCTGCAAGCGGAAAATTGGCTCCAATTTTGCGATTCACTGAGAGGAACGTTATCCACCGCTAAGACATGGGCTATCTTACGTAGCATGATAGACCCGGACTCTACAAAGACGGCAACAGCGAGAACGATACGCACCCTAGTAGGTGAATACAAGGGTGACACCGATAAACTGATCCAAGCGCTCAGGGAGAAATACATTAAAACAGGGGGCGATAGTGTCGAATCTCTCAGCTACAAAGGGCCGACAAACAACCCTCTAGATGAGCCCGTTACGGTTGCCGAATTGTATGCGGCGGCGCAGGACATCAGACGAAACACAGCACCCGGAGCGGACGGCATCACCAATGCAATTCTGCGCAACCTCAGCAATGAGCAACTCGGACGACTAGTCGACTACTTCAACAAGGGCATATGGGAAACTGGTACCATTCCACAGCAGTGGAAGGAAGCCACCATAGTCCTAATCCCTAAACCGGGAAAACAGAAAACTATTCAGAACTTGAGACCAATCTCACTAACGTCATGTCTCGGGAAGCTATTTGAAAAAGTGATACTCACCAGGTTAACTGATTATATCGAAAGTCACAACCTCCTATCGGTGTACATGTATGGTTTCCGCAAACATCTGTCAACACAGGATGTTTTCCTTAGGCTAAGAGACGAAGTAATAAACAACGTGGCGACTGGTGAAGAAAACATAGTGGTGGCGTTGGGCCTAAAGAGCGCATTCGACACTATGTCCCATAAGCTCATCATGGAGGAACTAGAAGAAATGGGATGCGGAAAGAGAATTTTTGACTA
This sequence comes from Dermacentor andersoni, assembly GCF_023375885.2. NCBI lineage: Eukaryota > Metazoa > Arthropoda > Arachnida > Ixodida > Ixodidae > Dermacentor > Dermacentor andersoni. The sequence continues at coordinate 152,107,281 of NC_092821.1, read as the reverse complement.
CGTCAAATCCTTAACTGGTAGGACTGCCACGATAGGTTTAGAAGACATGCGATCACCCAAGCTCAATCTACCCAACAAAGGAACTCCACAGGGAGCTATACTCTCACCATTATTGTTTAACATTGGCATGAACAATTTGGCAAGAAGGTTGCATCAAATCCAAGATCTCAAATTCGCGCTCTATGCGGATGATATCACCTTATGGATGCACAAGGGATCGTTAGGCCACAAAGAAAGCACCCTACAAAAAGCCATCAACACCGTTCAAAACTTCGTGGCAGAACACGGCATGGCATGTGCTCCAGAAAAGTCGGAATTGGTCAGAGTCCATGGACGAAACTACCGTAACAGGCCAAACCTACACCTCCAACTAGAGAACCGAATGCTTCCAGAAAAGACCAAGGTTCGTGTGTTGGGCCTCTGGATCCAAAGCAACAGGCGAGCGGATCACACTATCGCGACCCTGAAAGCGACAACGAAGCAAATAGCAAGACTAATAGGACGAATCACAAAGAAAGGGAGAGGCCTATGCGAAAACGAAACGATACGACTCGTTCAAGCTTTTGTCATCAGCCGGATAACATATGCTCTTCCCTATCAAAACTTAAATCGTACAGAAATCAAGATGGTGGACCAAATCATACGGTGCGCGTACAAGGTGGCGCTAGGATTACCGGTGAACACCGGAAATGAAAGACTACACGACACAGGAGTTTACAACACCTTTGAAGAGCTCAAGACAGCGGTTATGATAAATCAGACAGAGCGCCTGTGTCTCACACAAGCCGGACAACAACTACTGACTGAACTAAGATATTCGGTGAAACCGCAATATTGCAGTGACCAAATCCACCAGATACCAGGCCACATCAGGAAGCAAATACAAGCCATACCGATACCAAAGAACATGAATCCCGAATTCCACAAAGGCCGAAGACAAGCCCGAGCCAAGCAACTTATCAAAAGCTTTGGGAATAATCAAGAAGTGCAATACACGGACGCCGCTCGAACTGCTAGAGGACACGTCATTGTAGCAGTTCGCAGCACGCAGCGGAAAAGAGCCGAAATAACGGCCTCAATAAATACAACATGCACAGCCACTGCTGAAGCTTCAGCAATCGCGATGGCAATCAAACACAGCGACAGCACCGGGCACTCGGCACTGGTGATCTCCGACTCTCAAGCAGCATGTAGAATGTACGTGCAAGGCAGATTGCCACGAATCGCGCTGAGAATCTTAGGCGACGCGCTCCAAGAAGAACATGCAATCATATGGTGTCCAGGACACGAGGGCATCCCAGGCAATGAGAGGGCACACTCCCTAGCTCGAGAACTCACAAACCGAGCGGGGAACCACAGCCCTTTCCAAGACAGTCCACTTACAGCCCGAGACATCCTCGAACACCAACGTCGCACGAGAGAGCGCCTTGCCCCCCCGCATCGGCAACTGGGGGTACAAGAAGCCCGCGCATACAGACGAATACAGACGCACACCTATCCCCACTTGGGAAGAGCACACCACATGAATCCCATACTACATGCCAGCGCTTGTCCATGGTGCGGTGCGTGGCCGTCGCTGCCACATGCGACGTGGGAATGTACAAAAAGACCACGAGAAGCGAACTCGCCTGAGATGCTTGCCTACAATAGGGAGCCGTGGGAGATCCTCCTCGCCCGGCCGGGGCTGGGGGCCCAAAGGGGCCTCTTGGACCAGGCGGAGAGAGTAGCCAGGATCACTGGTGTCCTGGAATAGGGACCCACCCAACCGCTTCCCTCCCACCCTACCCTTTTCCTTACTCCCCTGTTCCCTCTCCATAATTAATAAAGTTTTTCCACCACCACCACCAACCGGTATCGTTATAAGTTGGCTGGACTGCACACCAGACGGTGCATCTATAGTTAAGCACATAATGGAATACGAATGTATCACCCGCGTAGAAGAAACGCTGCGATTCAAAGCAAATGGAAGTATTTACTAGTCAGCAGTTGGATATAAGCCATTTAGATTATTAATTGTTGAAAAAAAAAGGACGTGATTGATAGAACCTGAGTCGTTACAGGCACAGGCTTAATGAAACAGATCTAACTAATGAAACTAGACATGTGTCTGCTGCAGAAAATCGACTCGGCACATCGCAATGGAATGCGCAGATATCCACCTAGGCAAGACTGTCGGAAATGTGTATCTTCCAGGAGTGCTGGATTTCAAAACTTATGCTAATTTTACAAGTAGAGATAAGCGAAATGCTAGACTGCAATATACAGTCAACGACCGATCTTTCAGACTTCCTAGTTGCCGCGAGAACGTCCGAAATATTGGGCACTTCGAAAAAAAAAATTATGCATGCCTTTTACTGCCCCCAAGGGCTCAAATCGTCACAGGCATGTCCGAAATAGCTCTGAAGACCTGCCAATAATATTATTAAGCGTATTGGTGCTCGCACTGCGACAGCAGGCGGCGGGTGCACTCGTGTATAATTAAGGAATACATTGTGTCCCATAACAATTGTACCTTCCCACTCTCGGTACGCTTCACCGCGTAACATTGCTATATTGAGGTGAAGCCGACTTTAGTGAACCGGCATTATGCAACGCGTCGTACTTTCCGAGCTTCGAAGCCAATGGCAAAGATTACAGAGCCAGCGCCATTGCTGACAGCGGCGAATTCTTTCAATGAAAAATTCAGTGCCCTTCCAGTCCGTGAAGAAGGATGACCAGCGAAGCTGTGTGTGTGGGCCCTGCAGGCCCCATAGCAAATTTTGGTTATACGCTGGAAGTTGTTACGCTCTAACAAAAGTTTACACCCTTTGAGTCGTACCTTGCCACACAACAATAAACGTCATCTGTCTTGTCTGCATTTTTTTTCTTTAACACTGCGAGCCCGGTACTTCCCAGTAACGAACGGCATGCGCGTTATCAGCATGACATAGCATTGCCGACAGGAAAGTAGCAGGCGCGGCGTTTTCAAGAAAGGAAACGCAAGCAAGGCAGATGAAGATTATTGTTGTGTGGCAGATATACACCCCAAAGGGTGTAAACTTTTTTTAGAGTGTACGTGTCCTCTAGAGAGCGTTCTGCCGCAAAACGTTTTCAAGTCGGCTCATTAAAATTTGGAGGACGCCTAAGTTTTGCCTTTAAGAGCGGAACGCGATATAATTTAAAAATCCCTGACCGCTTTTCACGCTTACCGCCAACTGGAGCGTATGTAACCGTAATGTTGACAGGGAAACGCTGGCCGCGAACGCTATACACGAAGGCGGGCTTTGTGGTAGAAACGCGGCCTCTTGCGTAGGCCGCGATGCGATGCAAGCGAGCACCAGCTGGATGTATTGCAAGGAACCGTGTGCGTCGCTCCGTAGCCCGCAAGACAACCGCCCGCCGGCGTGAGCAAATGGCGGACTCCGCAGCTGTGAATGGTAGAAACGCTGGAAAATGGGTTTCTTTGAGTTTTCGCGTAACAGAATTGTTTTCTCGTATAGTCAAATTACAATCGGAGAGCTATCATGTCTGTATGTTGTGTGTAAGTCATAGTTCACGATTTTTCCACGTATTTTAGCTTGAGAAATTTAATTAGATCAGTATATTCCTTGCGTCACATGGAGGGTTGGGTATGGGTGGTTCGAAAATGTTTTTGCCGAAACTACGTCCGACGCCGGATTTTCTGCGACACGGGCTCCTTGACGCTATCGCGTTATTAGAGTGTGGAGCCCGTGAAGAGGAGGAGACGCTTAACGCGTTTCATTTCATTAGGGACCAGTAAAGTTGTTTATCTCTTAATAGAGAGTTCCCCAAAGAGCTTTGCGGGTGTTAGCGTTGGGGCACGCAGGAGTGAAGAGTTTTAGAATAGGGCTTTGCGTTTGCGGATAGCGTCTTGCGCTGACAGTGTCACTATGGCGTCAAAGAAGAGCTATTAGAAATAATTAAACCATTTTATGATAGTAATAGTAATTTTCACTTGCGTGTATTCGCGTTTAATTACAATTTAGAGGTTATTCTGTAAGCAGCAAACAATTAGTTGCGCTTAGTTTTGAGCAAACCAACTTTATGTGCCTTCACCAGCCAAGCTCAGCCGTGTTAGGCCTACGAGCATAAAATCCACAATCGACTTCGGAATGAGCAGCATCTAGTGAATCAAACTTCATAACACACGCTAGTTGAGAGAAAGCGATAACCGCAGCCACTTCTCCTAGCTTGCGAACTTCACGCGTTACCACGAATCGAACCGTTTGGTGCTAGGCTAGAGCCGTCGCTTCGATGGGTGTCGCCATGTTTGCTGACGCAAAGCTTTTGGGGCCGCTATTTGGGCTCCCGCAAAATCGGTGAAATAGCGTTCCCCACGCAAAACCCAAACGCAGTTTGCGTCTCGCGCATGCGCAGTGGCTTCGACGCTATTTCTTTGGGGCCCTTATTCTAAAACTCTCTAATAGTCGCCGTATAAATATCTCAGTGCCGCGAACCCATGTCAGGAGGCGAGCTCCACTGCCAACAAAGACACTCTCTCTACTCGCCGTGTCTAGCCTCCGCAAGGGAAATTCCTTCCCTGCGTTCTCCAATACCGGACCTCGACGATCGTGTGACGCATGCGTCACGCCCCCCCCCCCCCTTCATTTTTTTTTCCCTCGCTTTTTTTTGCCGCGCGGCGCACTTCCGCTGACTGCGTCGCGCGCGAGCTGTTGCGATTGTCTCGTTTCGCGCAGCGCACGATTTTGCGTGCTGTGCACGAGGACACCTGACGAGCAGTATACGCCAGTGCTTCACGAATACTGAGGCACACAAGCGGATCACGGAGCATGATCCGGTGCTGGTACACCGTAGAAAATCGCAGTTTCGGTGTCTGCGCGCGCGACTGCACGACGTAGGAACAAGCAGACGAAACGCAAGTACATCTCTCTTGCTGCGGCGCGATGTAAAACAAAAACATGCCGACATTCGGTTTGTGTGTTTTGTTACTTCTCTAAGCTTTAATTCGTCTGTTCTAGCAACACATTACACAAGTAACAGATGTTGCCTTCAATAATTCTCGAAGTCACGTGTCACCACGAGCGAGGTCACAGTGCAGACACGTGTACGCAGGCGCACTAGCATGTGTACTTCATCTTCCGGCTTGGAGCGCGGCGGCCGCGAGGAGAAGGGAAAACAGCGCTCGGTTTGAAATTCAGGTCTTTCTGCTGTGCGTAGCAATGCAATACTTTGCAGACGCGATCGTTATCGCGCAATGTATGCTCTGCGTTTCTCAGCTCAATATGGCCAGACCATGGCCATTTCCACTATCTTCGGGATCGGCTCACGTACGGGGAGCGCTTCACCTCCGCCGCGGGTCGGCCCGGCATTGCGCTATCTTAGGGATCGGCCCACGTATGGGGGCTTAACGCCTGCTTCACCTCTGTCGCGAGTCGGCCCGGTATTGGACTATCCTCGGGATCGGCCCACGTGTGAAAAATGTAGGTCTATGTCCATGGATACAAGATCCGCCAGAACCCAGCCATACGCAGCTTCGCTGTAAAAACACTGCACTAAACAGCAAGAATATTGGTAGCGAATGTTGAAGCAGGTAGGCCTATCGTTGCTGCGGAGCTGGCTACGGCTGCCAGCGAATCTGCATGCGAGAGCACCTGTTCGAGGCGGCGAGATAATAAAATGGCGGTGGTATGACTTCGAGAACGCAGTTTCGGGTCTGCGGTCATGGCAAAAAGTCCGGAAAATCAAACGGCGAAGGGTTTTTGCATCCGAAATTTCACACGTTCTTATACATTTACTCGAAGGGGTACGTGGCGCTGCTGCGAAGGCGTCCGAATTATCGGGTGTCCAGAAAATCGGTCGTTGACTGTAGTAAAATGTTATTAGCTCAAGCAGTCTAGGCATTTATATGTCACCGCCCCATTTCGAAGGGGATGGCATTATAAATCATTGACAATGTAACACATGAGGTCCGCTGCAAAAAGATGAGAAATTGACAATTGCTTTTACAGCATCGTTCACGTCTTAGCTGTGTCGTGTGCGTGCAGGTGATTTCTAGCAATAATCACAGGCAGAAGAACAGGCAGATCAAGGTATCATGGAATCCTATTCCAGGAGGCTTGCTGCGTGTTGCCTGCTCCTCTGAAACCAAGTGTGGAACATGCGACAGATCACCTGGAACAGCTGCTTCCTGCAGATGCCAAAAGGTGCTGACAAGTTTATACTAGCGCTGCCTTTGCAGAAGCTAGCTTTTCTATAGATGAAGGCAACTTCGATTTTTTAAAAAAACTAGACAACAGTGCCAAATATACATTGCATGGCCTGGACCATAATATGTGACCTTTATGCAAACAGAGCAGTGATAAGCACGAAATATTTTAAGTGAGAAGTGCACATCCCTTGTTAGTACATTAAGAAATGCATAAATGCTCCCGAGTAGTCTGTCTCGCTGATTGCCATAATGTTGCATATAGGTCCTCTGGTAGACATTTATACTAGTATGCTTCAAGTTCACTATGCTAGAGACTCGTGACATTTAGCATAGCACAGGCGTAAACAGGCAGATGCATGCAACAACGCTGGTAGCATTATCTTGCAACATGGTTAATGAGTGTGCGAAACATTGTACATTAATGACAGTAGTCAAGTTGGCACTCTCGTGCCTGCCAAGGCAACCTTGTGCCTCCTACAGGCATAGCACAATAAAAACACTTGCAAAGGTATGTTTAGAGAAAACTTGTTTTAATGGCCTTGTTGTGTCAGGTTTGTGCAGTCTTGCTACATTTTTTAGATGTGTTCAAACATATTTTTATATTTAGTTTTTTTTTTACCCCCTTAGTAGTAGTGCACAGCATTGGGCAGGTACTGCATGAAGATAGAACGATCCAGTGATATGGCAGAAATGCAAAAGTACCATGAAAGTCAAAATGTGCAAGAAAAAAAATAAGGGTGATAGAAGTGCCTTGTACAGAAAAAGGGGGGGGGGGGGGGGGGGCGAAAAAGGGCATGTTGCCCGTCGCCTCACTTTTATGTAGCAGCAGTTTTGAAGCTTTTTGCTTGATTAGGTAAAGGAATGCTTTAGCAATCTTATCACTGATCAAAGACAATCCAAACCCAGTTGAAGGTTTCCTTCTTTTTCTTTTAACTAAAAAGTTTCTTTCCTTTGCAGTTGGTGCAGTGCCTTGCCACTTTGCTGTGAGACACTGCTACTATGTATCATAGTGTAGAGAATACCTCACTGAGGACAATAAGGATGCTACTCTTACACATGGTAGGTGCTGGCAAGTGAAACAGCGACATGTCCAAAGAAACAAAAAGTGCAACTATAGAGTAAAAGTCGTTAGAGCTTGACATTTGCTTGATAACTGGCTAAAACAAGGAGACCATAACAACGACCAACAAGGGGACAAGTGGTGCACAGTGGAATGCTGCATATATATTTTCAACAACTTAAACTAGAAGGAGCTATTCACTTTTTTTTTTTCTTCCTACACAAATGCACCTTCCACTGCACCACAGTCCTGAAAGCAATGTTCAGGAGGGCATATTTAACAAAAGAAATATAATCTCAGAGTGGCACAATTGAATATGCAACTGCTGCAACAGCCCCACGACAAGACAAAGCAATGCATGTTCAAAGAGCAACACCTTCTGGGTAAGGAAAACAACAAACTTTTCCGCTCCACTCCCGAGTTCTGCTTCTTATGTGTCTTGTTGGTATCCAGTGTGGTTGTAGGCAGGCCACTATTCAACGAGACTTTCTGCTCCTTACTTGCAAGCTCAAGAAAAACCACTTATGAACACCATGGATAGGAAAATGAAGGGATGATGCACTATATACACAAAAAACACAGTAAAAACAGAATTGTATTAATGAGGGTTGTACAACGAAGTATTCTGAATGGCGATGCTCACATATGCAGAGGTTGCAAGGAGGCAAGCAAAAATGTTGCATAAGTGGCTAAAGGTGTGTTGGCAGTAATGGTACAGAAAACTATTCGAATATGCTACGACTTCCTGTGCAAAAACTATAGCTACAGAGGTAAAATGAATAGAAACCAACATGACCCGATCTTTAACATGTGGTCTGATGGCATTGCAGGCATAAAAAATAATGCCACTAGGGAGCACTCTTCTTAAACAAAACTGTCCCCTAATGAGCTTATTTCTGTTGATTGCCTCACCCACCACCACACCAACCAATACAGAGAAAAGGCAACCCTTTGTCTTTCACACCAGCTTTCATCACTGGTCCCATACTTGTAACTGTTCCTTGTGCGCGAACAGGAACAACAAACTTTTCTGCAGAGAAACTCGCCACTGAGCGCTTTTGCAGTGCCAGAACATCACCGCCACATTTTCAATACTCTCCCCGATAGAGCTGAAAGCTGCATGAATGATTGCTTTGCTGCAGACAGCACAACATCAATGCCAAACCAGAGCACATGGCATAGCAACTGGAGGAGCTTACTCAGGTGATCTGAATGCCTCCTGCTGACCAAACAGTGACAAATAAAGTGAGCTAACTGCATTGTACATACAAGGAGCACCAGTGTGACATAACAAAATTGTCACAATCACAACTGTATATCCTAGACTGCAACAAAAAGCCAACCTTCCTAAATGAAATAAAAATACATCTATTTAAGTGAATACTACCCCTGTCAGACAGACAAATTTAGCGTCAGTTTGAGCGAATGATTCTTGGTATAAGTGTCAGCTAGAAGTTATCACAAGAGTGTGTGGATTGCACTGCACAGTGCACTTGATGACTTAATGCATTCAGCAAACTCGCTTCACGCAGCTCTTTCAAAGAGCTTGTCCCCTATAGCAGTCGCCCGGACAACAGCATTTGGGAAAATAAACAATAGCAGCTAGAATGAGAGAGAGTAGTTTGGTATTTTTGTACAAACATAATTTTAACTGCATTTGTATCAATCAGCTAAAAGCACTGTCTTGCACTTATATTGCTAAATTTCAGTAGCTGCAGCTATTGCATGCTTGCCTTGCAAGTATCACAGTGAATTAAAGAAATTGTCCACAGGTGTGATAGGGTTTGCTGTCCAACCACTTTTTTAGGATGATGTCTCTCATTATAAAGAAAGCAACATTAGCGGCTAATTTTTAATTAGTAATGATTATTTCAAGTAGTCTTTGTAGGAACTGATGCTCCTCAACACCTATTTCAAATTACACCTCGTTTTACCCTGCATCACCCAGCTTCCACAAATGGTTCTCAGTGAAGCAACGTGCACTCAAAGTGGCACTAATGGCACATTTGTATGGTCATTTTAGGCCACTCTGGCAGCACTCCAGAGGTTGTGTAAGCCAGCAACTAATGTGCGAGTGTAAATATGCTAAAATTGTGGTAATGAAGTCTGATTAATGTTGTCTGACCCACTTATCCTCAGTGTAGAGCTTCAAAGCTTTTTTTGCACAGCTCTAGTACAATTGCCAGGTTGCTTTGAAATGACCAGTCAGATATTATACCACAAGTTTGCCTGTCTGAATGGGGGAAAATTACAATATTCTGGCTATTTTATTTCTAACACACCTTCTTCACGCACCACACACAGTTGAAGTCACCAGATGCAGTGATGAGAGTGAAGGCACCTCATAGCCAAATAGGACAGTCAAAAACCGATTTGAAGAGGGATTTGCCCGACTTCCCCCCTCCTCTCTTGCTGTGTGCATAGGTGCCTTCAAATCTGGGCAAATGAACTCACAAGGCTTGACCTCACCTGTTCCTCCAATGTGATTTGACGACCTTATTCTAAATAAATCTCAACTCTGAGGTTGAAATGTTTTTAGTAGACCTCAACTTTCAGCAGTTGGCAGCTATTTCACTTCAGCCTCGTTGCCGAGGTCGAGTCCGTAAACTCAACTTGACGTCATGAGTTCAAGGTTGGGTGTGTGATTTACAATGTATAATTCCCACCCCCCATACTTCAACTTACATTATATTGTTAACATAGGTTAGCCGCTAACAAAGGTGGCTTAAATAATACACAAAATTAATTGCAGTAAAGTCATTTGTAAAATCGATCTCACTTAGCATTTGACTGCACTTAACTTCAAGCCCACCCACGAGTTTGAAGTAAGAATTTGTGACCTCACTCACACTTTCAACTTCACCTTACTTTGCAAGGTTGAGAACAAAATGATGTCGAGTTTGACCTCATGAGGTCAAAACCTTGTGAGATTGCCCACCTATGCCTGCCACGGATGGCTCGGTTGATCCATCCATGTGAAGGAATACAGAAAATGTTAAAGCTCTCATGGCAGGATATGAGGACAAGGAAGCGCCTCTTGAAGCTAAAGATGGGGACACAGAGGGTAAAGGAAAGGAGTGTCGGGACAAGGTAATCTGCTGGCGCATGTATACATGTTGAGGGCCTCTTGGCTCTGCACCCTTGACCTGTCATTGACTATATATCCCTGCAGTAATAATGGATACATATGGTGAAGCAACTCCTTTCATTTCATGGAATATTTCCAGATACATTAAAGAAAGGTATGTGGCTCATTACTGGTGCATTTCACCCTCCGATAAAGAAAAAGTGGCTTGAAACTGCGCGTTTCTCTGCATCAGGGCTGCTTTTTAGCGTTTTCTTTTGCAGCAAGTTGCTTGAAGCTATTGAATGTATAGCATATGTAATGTCGTACTTAAAAAACAATCCCGAATTTTTGTTCTTTTAATACGTCAGCACCTTGGAGGGCACATAAAATTATGGATGACTACTGGTGTGTCCATTTGAGAATGACATTTAAGGCTTAGATTAGGGGACACACACTGCTCGCAGTCCATTTGTATCCTTTATTTTTAAGAGCTGTATTACTGTATTAAAATTGACTGATGTTTAATCCACATCAGTGATTATTATTGTTATTTTGTGCAGCCCAGCCTATTTTGTTGCATTAAAATCTACATGTATAAAACTGTACCGATGGCATTTGGTAATGCGTTACTGAGGATATGAAAGCATGCAATTAGTATAATCGGGATAAGCAAGAAAGCTGTTCCCATATAGTAGGCCTCACAATGATCATCAAGGCATTCTTTTAAGTTTGGAAGGTTCAAGTCTAGGCAAATTGGAGAGGAACAATGCCAATAAAAGGCTTTTAAGCTCAGAAAAATAAGCTTTTTGTGACTATAGACAACTGGAAACGGATGTGTGGTGCTGTGCTCGGGTGTACTTTTGGTTGTTTTCAAAGCAACATGTTTTGTTTTTCTTGCCGCTCGGAAAACAACAATCAGGTCACTACATAGCCAGTAGTTCAAAAGGATGCTAAAATGATTTTGAGGTTGTGATTACATAGCTTCCGTTGCTGAAACATAAGGTCATCCCTCATTGAGCAAACAATCTACTACCGCCTTATCACTCATGAAATATTTTACTGGCAATTTAAGCTTGCAAAGTATAAATTTCAGCACCTTTCCCTCATCACTGCAAAACAAGTGGGAAGCACTATTGCAAAAAAGTCAGCATTGCAGCATTGAGTACATATTTAAAATAACCTATGCTTGGTAGTTAAACTCTTTAAAAGTTGGTTCTGCTTTACTTGCACAATACTTGATACTATTAATGCCTGTTCACAACCTTAAAATCATTTCAGCTCCTTTTATAAAATGCTATTTTAATGATGGCTGCTCTGTGCTATGGCAAGACCGCTTGAGGTAGATATGATTGCTACTGCACTTATGAGGAACAAAGCCCATTTAGGAGTGCAATTTCAACACCATAGTCAGTCTCTGGAGTTTCAAGAATCATAGGGAGATGGTCAAGTCGAGGGTCATTCATAATTCGTCGAAATCCATCCAAGCCAATGTTTCCATGGCCAATGTTTTCATGCCGGTCCAAGTGGCTGCAGACTTTTCCTAAAATAAATAAAGCAATTTACCTTCAGAAGCTGTGCTGCATATTTTTTATCTCCTAGGAACTGCTGATCTAATTGATCTTTAACTGACTGCATGTGTTTTAGCCATAGCCAAAGTTCAAACAGGCATGTGCTCACAAAATGCTGTCATGAACCAACTTTGTTGCCTGCCAAACATTTTAATCATAAAGTACATGTAGGTATATAAAACACCATGATCAGTAAAGCATTGAACATCAGATGTTTTGTATTGTACATCACTGAAAACTACTGACATTTTGCTAATTATCATAGGATAGAGGTCACCAGCATAGAAATATGTCAGTGCCAATTAGTAAAATTTAATAAAGCTTTCATGAGTGTGATAATGTTAGGACAGCCATATTAGTGCAGCAACTAAGGGACTCCTTTGCTCTCACCCAAGATATTACGAGGTGCCAGCCAATACAGCGTGTTGGTGTGCACTTCCAAGAAAGCAGTGTCTGAATCACGGTCACACATGTTAAGGTTCTAAAATAATTTAAAAGGTAAAGCTAGTGAGCGCATAGGTGACATACCTATCTTAATGTTAAAAAGTTCTTTCACTTATAGTTGCCTTGCTAGGTTAGCGTGCCATTGTGCAGATTTGTTTCTTTATACATGCATATTTCACCCTCAAGAATTCAGCTGAAAATGCTACAAGCACTGTCATCAAATGCTTTATCCCTGTTTCTGTGTGAAAGGACACAATACCATTGGACGCAAACATTGCTTACAGCAAGTAAGTAAATAGATGACAATCACGTCCCAGTAATAATAATAATAATAATAATAATAATAATAATAATAGTAACAAACAGCACTGTGTAGCCAATACACAAAAAATGCTGCTATAGCTATGCCAGCAGTGTCCATGCTTTGGGCTAAATTAGGTAATTGAGCAAGGCACTTATGTGTACTATCAGCCTAAATTCAAATGCAAAATATCCCAAAACTACTTGAATGCATTGTTCCATTTCCTAGTTAATCTGCATTTATCACGGTGGTGTAATACAGACTCCAAAATGCACACTTGGGACTATACTTCATGCATAGAAACTGCCTCGAGAGCGATTACACATCATATTTCAACATAATTATGCGTAACTGCCGTTCCACCCTGTTTGTGTTTCAATCTATGCTCATGGTGCATACACGTGTGCAGTGTATACTGCACAAGAAACAGCCACACGACTGCTTAGCCACTCCGAATATGAGAACATGGCCCTGATCACATAAACATGTGCTTTGCACAGGTGCTGTTTCCAATGTGTGGGAAAGTCTAGTGTGACTTATCCACAAGTCTGTTAGCATTATCACAATCTATGTTGAAACTATTGGGAAACCATAATATGATATTCATAATAAAAGGGCCTCCCAATGGGGGGTCAGGCACCAATTGCAGCAGAATATGTATTCTGCGAGTCCCGACCTCAACATGCCAGTTTCTTTAATTGACAACACCAACCAGATGTGGTCACAGGGGTACCCTAAAAGCACACTACAATCGCAGTGCCTTCTAGCTGTACCTGCATGTGGCATGTCTGGATACCTTATCTGGCCCTTTAAAGTGATTTTGCATGAGGAAACTTCAATAGCACTCTTCACCATGCAAACTCCTGCAGAGCGGAGTAGCCTACAAATTACTTGATGTGGCGAAACATCATTGCACAAAGTTTATAGTACTTGTAAGTGTTGAAGTACAATTACAGCACAGCAGGCACCTGAAAACAAACTTGCCTTTTGAGTCGTTCAAGTGAACAGCTTTCAGGTATGACAATCCAATAATAGATTCAAAGTCATTCATCATTTTCTCAAATCCTTCTTGCGTTGCCAAGTCATAGCCTAGAATTGCAAATACAATGTTCAGAGGGTCTCAAAATGCAATGTAGCATTATATTAAGAGACTAACCTGCTGCAAAGGCATGGCACGTGTCCAGGCAGACGCCGATCCTTGATTTGTCCTTCACTCTGTCTATGATTCCACGCAGTTCACGGAAGTCGCCGCCAAGTGTATTGCCTTGTTTGCACATGTTTTCAATGACTAAGACAAAGAGTACACAGCATATCAGAGCTGCACGAGAGATGCAATTCAAAATGCAGAGAGATGGCCCGTGTGCCAAATGAACTGATAAACCAAAACGAGCGATACGACACTGCCAAATGTTTTTTTTTTTTTCTAGTCTAATAGAATGGACTGTCAGGCAGCTGAGCCAGGACCACAAGAATGCAGTGTGAAAAAACAGAACAAAGACAGACTTGCAGGTATAGATGGCCACAAAAGCTTATGAAACACAGGATTTACAAAAAAGCTGAATTCCCGCAATACGAGCACCCTCAAAGTTTCTGCGTAAGCTAACTTTAGCAACCTACACAGCAATTCATTCAATTAGCAGCACTATGCCTTAATAAAGTGCGAGAACTCATACTTGCTGTGGAACCCATGTCTCTTAAAACTTTTCATCCCTAGTGTATACACTCTACTAAATGCCTAATCTACAAGTGAAAAGCAATGCACTCCGGAAATTTCGACCACCTGGTGTTCTTTAACGTGCGCCTAAATCTAAGTACACAGGTGTTTTCGCATTTCGCCCCCATCAAAATGCGGCCGCCGTGGCCGGGATTCGATCCCGTGACCTCGTGCTCAGCAGCCCAACACCATAGCCACTGAGTAACCATGGCGGGTTCTGTAGAATCTTAATACTCTAATATGGTTATGTAATGTTAATACTGGCTGATAATTAATTTACATTGGTTCAGAATCCACAATGCAAAAAACAGATTAAATACCACCTGTGCTTTCCTTCTATCTCATAGTAAACATTCTCATGGGGCGTACCCAGTGAGAAATAATGAGGCTAGTAACAGGTACGAGACATTCACATTTCAGAGGAAGCTTTAGCTCAGGGGCTCCTACCTAAATACAAGGGAAAGGAGAAATTGTTTTTCTTGGCAACCACTGCACCAAAGTTGATGAGGTTTGTTGCATTTAAAAAGAAAGTTAAAATCTAGTGACTGTTTAATAAAAATTGTTAAAAATAGCAAATCTTCTGAAAATGAAATTATGCAGTTAACAACTCTGTAAGTCAGCAATGACAAAAGATATACCAATTATGTAAAATGCATTTAATAGTACATCTAAAGTGGACAAGATTGATGTATTAAACATGGCTCTCAAATTTATCACTAATATGCGAGTAGGACTTTTGCAAAACCCTTGTATATAATTTAAAAATTCACATATGACAGAAACAGACACATCAAATTTGTCCGCTTTAAATGCTCTAATGAATGCAGTTTACAGAACTGTGATATCTGTTCTAGGTGCAGAGGTACGAATTTGTATACTTTGTGCTTCTATATTTTTCAAACAGCAATTTTTGAAAATTTGTTTTTAATAATTCAGGCCCTAAATCAACATTACGCTCCCAACAGTCACTAGAACTTAATTTTCTCTTGCAAATGCAAGAGCATTTCTGCATTTTACCGGTATCTGAATAGGCGGCGTTGGAGTTGGGACCGAGCTGAAGCTGCCTCTTAAGATACTCAACTAAACACATTTGATTTACTCTTTGTTATGCTTGCAGTATTTAAGAAAGGCGTTTTGAAAAAGCTCTGAATGGAATACCAATGCACTTCGTCACATTTCGGGGGGGGGGGGAGGGGGCACGCAGATATTTCAGGATTTTTGCTAATCTCAGGATTTCTGCTAAGTGGACAAAACTTCGGCGGTACCTTGCTTCAACTCCAAAATTGCAACAAGTGCCTATAGGAACTATCAAAAGTTCATTTGTGGAACTGTGCAAACTTTGTCAAATGCAAATTGCAGCTTCATGTGCAGGTATTGTCCTTTTATTTTAAGCAATCCACCTGAACTGAAGCAAAATTGTGCTGCCAGCAGCAGGCAATATTTTAGAAATCTGTCAAGAGGAAGGCAGGTTGGAAAGCACCATTCCTCTTTAAGATCTCTTGCAAATGTTTCAGAAATTAGATCATCACAACAAAAGTTTCTGGGGGCATAGAATCTATAGAAAGAGAAATGAAATTGTCACAAATGATGCATAACCTAATGCATAACCTTGAACTGAAAAGGTCAGTGGATACCTTTTCCTATGACTACCACACGAAATTCTAACCTATATACATAGCTGTACAGTGAAATTCCGAGAAAATGTAACTTTTTTGTGATTTCCATGCTCCAAGAACTTTTGCAGTTGGCTGTATGTAGAAATTAATTTGTTATCATGTCTCAAATGTTAGCATCACTCTCAACAAGGTTTGATTGAAAGGTGTCTTCTGGAAGAGGCTGCTATAGTACCAAGTCAGTGATCAAATAATATCTCTTTCCATGTAAGGTTGAATAGTACTATTGAATTCCCCAAAATCTGAATGTCTCTGAAGTGAGCGTGGAAGTTTATTTCACTGTTAAAAAATTCACATGCAATTGTTCACATAGTGCTAATGAGTTAGAAAGATATCGCTGATGTACAAATGGCTGCAAGCTTTAATTGTGCCACTGATGTAACCTCTACAAGACATTGTAGCAAGATGTTGATTTCTTTAACTGACAGTGAGAAAAGCAAAGTTATGTTTGCCCTTATGCATCACACTTGTACCGCCTCACCTGATATGACATATGTTGTCTCCTTGTGTGCTTGGTTGATGCTCTCCGCAATGAGATCCATGCATGCATCGCGGCTAATAACACCACATGTTGAACCTGCAGCATCACACCGTTTTGTCTAACCAAACTTGCTAACATAATATATCATACTATTTTCACTGTAAAAACTGCAGAATAGTGCTAATTTGAGCTAGTTATAGCACATGTTCCAGGTAGACAGAGTAACAGCGAATGGGACAGGATGAACAGAAAAAAACAGATAAAACACTGACTGCTAAATTTTCCACTATTTCCCACAAAGTGTTCAGAAAGGATACCGGCCAACACAGCTATGATGAAAGACACAAGAAGACCTTGTTGACTGCTGCCATTATATAGCATGCGACATCCTCCTTTCATGCAGTTATTGCTGTATTGGGCAAAATGGTCTGTGTATCATCGACCGCCTCAGGGAACATGTCAATTGGAGTGTAGCAGCCACCTTGTAGCACATTGCTCCCAGTGTGGTTGTGAGGCATTGCTTAATCAGTGCAAGATACTAGGGCATTATCGGAACCAACGTGTATGCAGAATACTACTTGAAGCATATTGCATGAACATATGCATCGCTGGTGTTGCTGCATTCTGAAGAAATTGTCTTTCTTCAACTATATGATTGGTGCCTGTTTGTTGCTCTGTATCTTACATGCTTGTCTTTTTTTGTCTCCTTTCCTGCACCTTCACACATTACCTTTTGCAAAATAAAGTTTGCTTCAAAGCCAGCACTTCATCTTTTCCTTCCGTTTGTCCCGTCCATGTGTTGTTATCCCGTTAAGTTATAACAAGACTACATGGTTATTGTAATGAAGTGGTAGTGAACACACCTGGATGAAAGTTGTAGTAAACAAGACCAAGCATCTCACAACGCTTGAGTTCATCAACCAATGTTGCCCGGCTCTTTTCTAGAACAACAGGATCTGGGGAGCCACAGTTCAGCAGGTATGATCCATGCGGCAGAATCTGTTTTAAGTTGAAGCAGGAATGAGAAGTTTTATTTCATGACAAATTGCACACAAGCTAGCTTATTGTCTGAAGCTGCTAGCACCCCTGGAACTTTAAGTTCCATTATCAAAAACAAGCAGTTACTCAGATGCCTTTTCTGCACCTTTCATTTTCTTTTTTTCCAGATGAATCTGTTCCAACCTGGCCAGCTTGCAGTTGCTTTGCATGACTTGCATTTTTTTACACCCCCTTTACAAGGTGTGTTTATTTAATTAAGCAATGAAAAGTTAGGCCTCTTTAAAGCCAGCTATTAAACAAGGAAAGTGTCTATGACGAAGTATGCAATTAGGTTTTTAGCTTCAGCTAAGGGCTTGGTGACTGTGTCCTACAGACAGCAGAGACTACAAACCCTACCCTACACTGAAACAACATTACAGTCAATGGAAACAAAACAATTGAACAAAACTTTCAAGAACGGTACTGAGAATGCTATAGCACAGCTGTATTCTGCCATTACTGAACTATCACTGCAATAAAATTTTTCGATCAACTTAGATTTGTGCAGACATATGGTGTGCTGCTCCCGCAGTCTGCATCTGACTCAACAATCATTCTAAGATTATTTTAATTTGTACAGAGAAAGAGAAAGGCCCACATAAGGTGTAATGGTCATATAAGATACCAACATGTCTGGAGCTTGCCATTAAGTGTCACAACTTCTTGCCTCGACTTCCAAGTAAATTTTCAACTGTAAATTCATGCTGGTTAAACATACCATTGGGATTTCACATGCCAAAACCATGATTCGATTATGAGAATCAAATCAAAATTTATTATTAGAAGTTGGGTCACATTACAAGTACTTAGTATGCAGAAGGAGGTCCCATAGTCAAAGACTGTATCGGGACCTCCTGTATAAGAACGGTTATTGTAGTTAACATCTAAAAGCAACAACAGCATATAATAAGGAAGTATACAAGCAACAAGAAAAGAACGGTTACAGAACAAAATACAAAATTACAAAAAATAAGGTTTAGCATATCTCATGGTAGCAGGAAAATTGTGCGGGAACAAAATACCAGCAGTTTATTTACAACAAAAGAAAAAAAAGGAAAAAGAAGAAGAAAAAAAAGCGAACAATGACCGACCACAGCAATCCTTGTCGTTAATCTGTCAATAAAAATGCATTTTTAGTTCTCTTTTAAAATGTGACAGACATATTGCGTTTTTCATTGTGAAAGGAAGGGTGTTCCATATTGATATGGAAGAGAATTCCACAGTCTGTTTACCATAGTTAGTACGGATTCTTGGTAAAAGAAAATTGTTATTCAACGCAAATCTGGTGGTACTATGAATCATCAGGTTAGAAGGTGAAAATGGTATTGATGGAAGCTCATTATTCACAAATCTGTAAAAAAAAATACCTAGGTTGTATTTAGTGAGTCCAGATATGGTAAGTATGTTGTTCTCGTGTAGTAGGGAAGTGGCATTAGAAAAGCGGGGGCTGTAAGTAATTATTCTTATGGCTTGGTTCTGAACTGTCTGGAGAGATGCAGTATGAGTATTATAGGTGTTACCCCAACATATTATGCCATAAATAATGTGAGAGTGGACAAAAGAGTGGTAAAGTGAGATGAATGTGGCACGTGTGAAGTAAGGGCGTGTTTTAATTAAGATGCGTATACCATAAGCTATTTTCTTTTTTATGTGAGCAATATGATTGTGATATTTCAAATTACAATCAAGTAGAATACCAAGAAAAGATGAACATGAACTTGGAGGAATGCGGTGAGAACCGAAAGTGATAGGTGGAATGGATGGTATGTTTCGCTGATGAGAAGAGAATACAACAAATTTAGTCTTAGTTGCATTAATAGATAACATGATAACATTACACCACCTTAGGATATTTTACAAGTCAGTATGTAACTTATTAACGAGAGATGAGATATCATGAAATGTGAATATAGTGGTGTCATCTGCGTACAGAATGAATTTTGTGGAAGAAGGACAGTTAGGTAAATCATTAATATAAACCAAAAACAGAAGTGGCCCCAGAATAGATCCCTGGGGCACACCAACGTTAGTAATTCGCTGTCGAGAATAAGCGTTGGAAATGGAAACAACTTGAACTCTGTTATATAAGTAGCTTTTTAGTAGTGAGAGAGCAGGCCCACAAATGCCAATTGCTTCGAGCTTCGAAAAAAGGATATTATGATTTATGCTATCAAATGCTTGCGTTAGATCGATAAAAACTGAGGCGGCGAGAAATCCTTCGTCAATTAATTTTTTTAGTTGATCAGTAAGATGAATAAGTGCCATCTCTGTGGAATATCCGTGGCGAAAACCAAACTGGCATGAGGAGAGAATATTAAATTTAGAAAGGTATTTAGTTAGCCGTATTTCAATTAGTTTCTCAATAACTTTCCCAAAGAATGGTAGAATGCAAATAGGTCTGTAATTATTTAATAATGAGCTATCGCCTTTCTTAAAAACTGGGATGATTTTGCCACGCTTAAGTTCAGAAGGAAATAAATCAGTCTTGAAAAATAAATTAACAATAAATGAAAGTATATCTGAAATTAAGTGCACAATTAATTTAATGTTAGCAGGGTGGACCTCATCAATTCCAGCGCTTGTCACTTTTAAATTATTTATAACTGCAGTTATTTCTTCTGGCGTTGTAGGAAATAAAAAGAATTAATGAGGTAGACGGTTCATGTTCATGGTCTGTGTAGGGGAAGGTGAATTGTTAGGAAAGAAAAAACTACTGAAAGCCTCAGCCATATCTGCAGGGGAATTTAGCTCGACTCCGTCATTTAAAATTCTGGATACTTGGTTTAGTCGTGTGTTCCTGTTTAAGAAAGAGTTGACAATCTCCCATTTTTTTTTACTGTTATTAGCTGCCTGTAAAATTTTTTGCTCGAAGTACAATTGTTTAGCTGATTTTAGTTTACAGGTAAGAGTGTTACAGAAGTTTTTATATCGGACACGTAAGTTCATGTTAAACGGTTGCCTTTTGGTTTTCCTATATAAGTTATCCCGTTTACGCAATGCTGTTAATAACTGCTGCGAGATCCATGGATTGTGAGAAAATGCTACAGTTTTGTTACATTTCTTTTTGCAGGTGAACTGCCGTAGGTATGATATAATACGTGAAAAAAATGTGGAAAATGCTTTCTGTGGGTCGTTTAGTGATTTAATTTCAGACCAATTTGTATTAGCAACAGCAGTTATGAAGCCGACTTTGTCCAGAACGTCTTTAGTATGTGAAGGTGGGCAAGGTCGTACGTTGGAGTTGAAGCGTAAGAGCAGGGGATAATGATCAGTGATGTCGATGTGCAAAACTTTTGCCTCTGGTGAATGAAGGAGGTTAGAAAGAGCATGATCAATAAGTGTACCTGTGCCGTTAGAAACTTCACGTGTGGGGACGTCAATTAAACAAACATATCCATAGCTATGGAACAAACTAGTATAGTGAATACATATGGGTGATGTTTCATCGAGTAAATTAATATTTATATCACCCATTATAACAACATTCTTATTTTCCAGTGGTATAGTGTGTCAGATATGATCAAGATTGGTACAGAAATCATTAACTGATGATGAAGGAGAACGGTAAATGCAGCCAAATATGAAATCCTTGTTGTCCTGAGCAAGAAAGCAGTTACTGAATTCAATCCAAACAGATTCGCAATTAGTAATAGTTAAGGATAGGTCATGTCTTCTTTGATAAGCAATATTAGGGGAAACAAATATGGCCGCACCACCGTGACAGCTCGTTAATCTATTGCAGTATTCCGATTTATAGTTAGGGAAGCAATATAAGTTGTTATTACTGAAACCAAGTTTCAGTAATAGCAATTAGAGAAAATGAACTAGTTAGCGATGTGAGGAAATTATTGATTGAGTCAAAGTGCTTACGAAGACTCCTCGCGTTAAAATGAATGATGGAATGAAATCCCCTTAAAAAGGAATTCACTTGATGGAGTTTCAGTGGGGAAGCCATAATTGTTATGTCAATTGGTTAAACAATGAGCTCTAGTCTATTTTGGTTAGGTCAGATTCGTCTCGAATGTGGAGAACTTTGCTGTTAGTGGTTTTCCTAGCCTTGATTTGGCAGTTGTCCGTCCAAAGGAACATCCAGTTCCTTTCTTTCTTCAAAGTTAGGGCTTTCGAAAAGAGAGCCTTGTTGGATGGAGTTGGATGCTCATTTACAAAGACGGGAGCATTAAATGAGCCAGAAAATCCAATGTCACTAAGGCAGAGTTTGGCTTTACGCGCTTTACTCACAAAATCAGCTTTTTTAGTCCTGGAGCAAAACCGAGCAATGATATTTTTTTTGTCGTTAGCTCTGGTAGGTACACGATGAACAATGTCCAGACCGCTAGGCGATACGGGACAACCAATTTTGTCTCCTACTGTTGTCAGGCTTGCATAGTGGGGAACTCCGGATTAATTTGACAACCTGGACTTTTAATGTGACCCAATGCATGGTGCGTGATCGTTTTTGCATTTTGCCCTCATAGAATTGCAGCCGCCGCAGCCAGGATTCATTTCTGCCCCCTCGGGCTTAGCAGCACAACGCCGCTATGCCACCATGGCAGGTTATCCCGTTTTCCTTGTCTGCTAAGACCTGCACTGCAAGTCATCTAAACATATGGCATAATCCACGAGATCATTCAATCCACAATGCTCGACTATAAAAAAACAAGTGGCAATTGCAGTAAAAAATTATATCACAACAACTGTTTCGCTAGTCCTGCTGCAGGTAACGAATAATTACAGGTAATACTTGACATTATTGTTATTACTAATCGCTGAGAACTGAAGGCAGCTGCAAGAAATGAGCCGCAGTTTTACACTATCAATGCTCATTGAAGTGGCACTAAGGCAAGCATTAGGTTAAGATAAAGTGATCTATTTGTGCTACAAGATGTCCAAAGTATAACTTTTACTGAGAATAGAGCTCTTATAAGTGAAGAAATCATGTGGACACACAGACACACACACACGCACCACAAACAGACAGACCTATATAGTCACATGCTGCAATAGGTACTACAAAAGGTGCTGCACCAGCAAGACAGTTGAGCACTAGTCTAAGATGACCAAAATTTTAGGGTGAAAGCATGTGCTGTCCCAAACCACTTCTTTCTTTCTGAAGGTTGGCTCGCAGCACCTGGTGGCATCATAAAGGTACATGATGTCATAGTTGCAGGCTCACATACAAAAACAAACATTTCATTTGACCTTTTGGCCGAGGGCAGGCCTTTTGATGTTTCTGCTGGGAAGGTCAGTCACCAGCCAGAACATCAAATTCAATATTTGTTTTTGTATGCGTGCCTGCGCTTCTTGAAATTAATTAACCACCAGATTCTAAAATATGAACACGCAAATGGTTAATAGTGCAAGAAGCGAATTGAATCGAATACTGAATACTGCTCTAATAGTTTTTGAATAATGTATAGCCGTTATCAAAACTAATAGAAAACGATGTTCACATCCCTATATTCTTAAAGTTGGCAAGTTTCTGTCATTAAAAAATTATGGGGTTTTACACGCCAAAACCGCCATCTGATTATGAGGCATGGCGTAGTGGGGGACTGCAGAAATTTGGACCAAGCGGGGTTCTTTAATGTTCACTTAAATCTAAGTACATAGGTGTTTTCGCATTTCACCCCCATCGAAATGCAGCCACCATGGCCGGGATTCGATCCCGCGACCTTGTGCTAAGCATCCCAACACCATAGCCAAGTTTCTGTCATTATATGGTATGTTGTGAAGCACCATTTCTTAAAAGCACAAACAGAGCATTAGGAGCAAACAAGTAGTTTCTTCACATGCCGAGGACTTTTAAAAGAGTATGAATAATTGCTGTACAGCCTGTAGAGTATGGCTACTTAAGTGACATAGCCTGCTTCACTACGTAAGTTCTCATGTTTTATGTCTATGCTGTGGCACGGGGGTGAAAATTAACTGTATTATTGTTCCAAATTTATGTTTCTTGGGATGCAGTTGATGTGAAATATCGTAAAAATATTTGAAATATATTTGCATTTACGAATAGTGAGTATTCGATTCAAAGACCGAATCGAGTATGACACTATTCGATTCGTTATTCTAAAGTTTTGAATAGTCACACACTCCTACACACAGTTCCTCTTCTTGTTCTCTCTCACATACACACACAATGTATAAACAGTACGTACATATACAATTTGGCATGCAGTACTAAAATCTATCAATCAGCCCGCATATTCTGAAAATGTGAAGCAATGAGTTTAATGCCTTCTGTGCTGAGGATGGTCTGGACCAATGTACCAAGGTTCTTTCCTCTGAAAAGGCCAAATTGTCCAGTTTATCTAGCCCTGTTGAGAACTTATTTCTGGTTGCACTGTAGTTACCGGAATTGCAGAGGAAATGCCTGATCCTCTTCTAGCAGCCATCATAGTCACGTGCGCAGTTGTCAGCCATTCCAATGTGGTTTGAGTAAGCATTCTTAAGCACCACGTAGGGCAGCAAGCAGCACAGAAGTGTTGCTTGCTTTAACTTGTGGTATCTCAGCCAGAAGACGGAGTTACAGACAGAGATCTGAGCTATGGAGTGCTGGTCAACTTGGTTGAGCTCCAATGTACCAGTGTGGGCTTGTACACTAGCGGCCAAAGCATTGTAGCTACATTAGTTCTTGATGGTGGTTTAGAGTGTACACCATTATGGGTGGCCTCATCCACATGGTGGTTACATGGATGCTGTAATGGCACTGTGTTGAGCATAGGACTCCAATGTAGATTGTTGGGGGCAGCTTGATTTGTACACCTGTGCCATCCTTTCAGCTGTCTCTTTCTCGCCAACTAAGTTGTGAAAAATAAACATTGCCAGTTGCCTGAAAGTGTAGTATAACATGTGCATATCGATTTAATATTCACTTTTAGAGTCTTTAAAAACACTGATTCATAGCAGAAAGTCAACTTCAAATGATACACATACAAATCTGCCATTTTATGTGCTTCCACTGTACTATGGCTCATCATACTTTACTGCAATGTGCATACAAACAACTCACTTGCATTACAAGAAACATTTTGAGAGAAATTTCTGCAATGTTCAACTTCTACAAACAGTGCCCAGGGAACAAATGGAACATTTCTCTTCCCATAAATGCATGTACTCACTAGCTCTAAAGAAATTGCAACATGTTGTTGACTCTGGGTAGACCGGAGTAGCCTTAGCAATTAATACTGCTATCACATCGGAATGGCTAAACGTCCAATGTGCACCAAGTGCATTTGCAAGAAGGCTATCGAGCAGGCGCTTTGCTACAGTTCCTGATTGAATGAATAATGCTGCCCGACTGGATAATTGCTTTTTTAATGAAGCTAAGGTTCCGGGCACTTAGTCTCACCCATCATATACGCAGAAAGCCATGTGAGCATTCCTGCAGTACACGATGGCAATGAACTCGAGTACCCAACTATAATCTTGGTAAATCTTGCCTGCATTCCATTTCATACTTAGCGTGCAATGCTGCAAAATGTATCTAAGCAGTGCACTTGCAGAAATGTATAGTTCAGCGCATTTGAAGTTAACTGGCTTTCGATCTACAATTTATTTTGATAACTTCTTGATACATTAGAATGATAACATATGGAGTTATTGTGACATCACATAACATATTGTTTGTCTGTCTTGAGCTTACAGCATGTGATAAACTACCTGCCATGGTGGTGTAGTAGCTATGGCATTGCGCTGCTAAACCTGAGGGTGCAGGATCAAGTCCCGATTGTGATGGCTGCATTTCAGTGGGGCGAAATGCAAAAACATCCATGTACTGTGCATTGGGTGCATGTTAAAGAACACCAGTTGATCAAAATTGATCCAGTGTACCCCACTACAGCGTGCCTCATAATCATATCATGGTTTTGGCAGGTGAAACCCCTGAATATAAATTTTTAATGTAAGAAACTACATTTTGTTTGCAAATGGAGATGACGTGGTGTGGATGCTGTGCAATAAGCATGGCCGTACAAAAATGTCACTGTTAATCTTCCTGAGGTTATTAGGATATGTGTAATGTCATCTATGAGGCATTTGCTTCATATGAATTGTGACTGTAACTTACATGAAATTATATAGCATGTTCCTATTGTTGTCATGTGACATACACTACATTATGGTTGTCAGTTGGTTAGTTGGGGTTTAATGGCACAAAGACTACTGAGGCCATGCTGCGCCATGCATTATGGTTGTGAAAGCAGGTAGGGTGAAAAGTTGCTCTAGCCTGCGCAGCATTGCATGCTATGTATGGAACACAGTATAACACATGTGATCAGCCTGAAGTATTGCCTCTTCTCTCTCTTTTGATCCCCTATACCCTTCCTTATGTGTAGGTTAGTCCCCGAATGAGTAAAGTCTAACGTTCCCTCCTTCTTTCACACTGTCAAGAGGTGGCTACAAGTACTGTGAACAGACCCATCTGGGATCATTTCTCATTCACAATTTATAGAATGATACAATGAACTCACCTGGTGGGGTGCAAAATTGTGCTCACGACATGCATCACGGAAGCGGTTAGCTGCCTCCTGAGTGAGTGGTTTGGCAGTCCACCGGCGCCCTGATCTCAAGAAAAGGCCAAATGACTTGGCTCCCATTTCCACAGCTCTGCTTACTGCTAGTTCTAGTCCACCTGAAACGGCAATTTATATGCAAAAATGAAGTAACAAGATGCAGTGCTGTTCCCACAACAGGAGCTTGTGCTATTGAAAGAACAACATTAAAAAGCCAAACAGCACAAAACAGACAGGACTGCAATAGCAGAATAGGTCACACGAGCACTGACTTACAATAAAAGGTTTAATTAATCTCCAACCCTGTGTACACATGCACAATGCCAGCCAAACTGCTCCCTGCACTGTCAAAGTACACAGTGATAAAATAAGACAGGCAATGCTTAATATGAGTAGGACATCAATTCCTCCAGCAGTGTCCTCAAAGCAATTAAAGCAGCTAGTTGGCCGGTCAAAAGTGTGGAATGCATCATGTAACCACACAAGAACAAGGGACAAAGAAGGAACACACAAGACAGGCGCGGACTTCTTGTGCGCCTGTCTTGTGTGTTCCTTCTTTGTCCCTTGTTTTTGTGCGGTTACATGATGCATTCCAATAACGGCCACCAACTAGCCCACTTATCCTTGTTAAAAAGTGTGGATCACTTATGGACATGTAATTGCAGTCTTCTAAGCAAGCAACAATTGTCCCATAGTTTTCCATGTTATGCTATTAAAAAGTGTATAGGTGCCATGTTCAAGGAATGTAAGAAGTTATATGTAAGGTTTCAAGCTAGTTTCTTGATAGCATGACTTTTTTTTTTTTTGCTATCTTAGGCACTGAGAGACTTCCCTACTGTGCAAAGCAATGTTTGAAATATGTACAAGTACCCTGCGAGATTGGCAAGCAGTATGCACTAATGAGGTACCAACAAAAGATAGTATCGGTTGTGCAAGATTGTGGCCTGCATACCTAGACATCAACTTACCACTCACAGACATGTGAGCTCCAACAAACTTTGCATTCTTTGCAGGTCCTTTCTTTGACAGCTTAGCCAGTGATTTTGAGCCATCTGTCTTCTTCTTCTTGGGCAAGCCTGCAGCACCATCAGCTGCAACAGGTGAAGGTGAACGCTTCACTGTGACAGGTGGACAAGGCACTGTCTTTGCAAGGGTTGGCAGCTTTTTTGAGGGAGAAGCCCTTGTGCTAGAAGCTTTGTCTAGACTCTTTGCCTCTTGAGGTTCTGCCTTTAAAGGAGAAGCCCTTGTGCTAGAAGCTTCGTCTCGACTCTTTGCCTCTTGAGGTTCTGCCTTTACAGTAACATCACTGTCAAATCCATTGCTTGGCAACTTGTTGGTGCTGGCAGGTGTCTCTTGGTTTACATTTACGTCTTCCTTCGGCGGCTTTAAGCTCTTTCCAACAAATGTCTGTTGCTTGTGAGTCCTTGTCACAACTGCTTTCTTGGATGACTTTTCTTCAGCTGGCATAGCATTTGTCTTGGTGCTGTCTTGTGGCGACTTCTTGTGGCCATTCTGAGCAGATGATTTCTTTGTCAACTTTTTGCTGGGGGTTGCTTTTGGTGTCGCAGCGGCTGAAGCCTGCTGGCTTGAGGACCTCGTCTTCCGTGGAGACATTCTTTTTTTATAATAAACCCTGCAGCAAAAAGTGACAAAAGGAAACCATGAAGAAATGCTCACAGTACATCACCTATCGTCAGGGCATATAGCTTTGACAAACTAGACACTGGAAACCGCATGACAAGTGTTCTGGTAGGTACATGGCGCCAGATGGCTATACAAAAGTCAGTAAATTTCGATGAACCTGCATGTCCGACACGCCCACAGCGCAAGTGTTGCGCGTTCTGGTTAGGCTACATGGCAGAGTCTAGCTTTATAGCATTTGCTTAACCAGCACACTCTAATGGCTGCGCGTAGAACACCTGGAGCGGACTGCATCGTACATTCAATTACCCAGGCCATACCAGCGTGAAAAATGTGATGCCTTGACGCGCTTTGCAGATTAAAAAGCGCCGAAGAAAGCCACACACGCACACAAAATGATAAAGAGCGCCTTGGCCCTGCAACGTGCGTGGCAGTGTACCAGGGTACCGCAAATCATTGTGACGGAGCGATTAAAATAATAATAATAATAATAATAATAAAGGGACTGTCGCCGCCAACCGAGGTGGCGCTCTCGCACGCTGCTCGCTCGTTGCGCGGAAAACCTCGAACGAATGTCCTGCCGCAGGCACTGAACCCATCGGCCGCTCGGCGCAACGGCGTCGTGACCTTGCGCCTTTCGCCCAAAACACACAAGCCCGCGAAAAGACAACAACAAGCGGAAAGCTGCGGTCAGGTTAGACACGCTGTGACGATACGACCATACCAGAGGCAGCAGCGGCTACAATGTATCAGTCCGGTCCTTCAAGTTCTCAATCCACTCGTGGTTGGTCCAAAAAGCGCATGCGGTTGGGACCTGCGGCCTTCGGCCCCTTTCCGTGCGCTTTCGCACAGCACCAAACCACAGCGCGGCAAGTTTCGTTTGTCACAACGAAACCAGATGGCGCCGCTTCTCTGTGCACTTGGCGCTTCGCAAACCCCTCGTTTGCAGTGTTACATTCCCTCCGCTTTTCCTTTATCTGACCCTTTCTCCCTCTGTGATGGCTTGTTCCCTAACCCTGTCATCTAATCCACTAGTTATTAATCAAGACTGAAACATGTGTCATTGTTCTTTGTTTCCTGGAAAGGATAGTAATTTGCTTGTTCCGCCCGCTGCTTCAGTTCGTACCTGGCGTTCCACATCACTGCCATCTCTGCGAGAGCAATATAACAGAACCGGTGCCGCACACACACACACACACACACACACACACACACATATATATATGTATTGTATTGGAGAAGAACAAGCAGTATGCACTGCTTCGAGAAAGACGACGAGTTGGTGGAGGCCTCGTGCCTGTATTTCAAATTCCAATTCCATTGATTAAAATTTATTACCTTCTAGCTTGCTATCTTTTCAAAAGGCACACGTTTTCCTGTTACGTTTCGGTTTAACCGTTGGCTTCTTGGCCAATCCCCCGTAGTGGGGACGCCTGAGCTGTATGACATCTCGCTACGGTAGTCTACTCTCTGAGGACATTTAAACCAACGCCTCTCGACGTTTGGAGGAGTTGCTGGTCTCTTTCCCGACCGGGAGCTCCGCAGCCGGACGCTCTCCCGTTTCTGGCATGACCGAGGACGCCGGGGAGCCCGATACCACAGAACACCTATACACCGATACTCCCCAGACATCGCCTGTCATCTGCTCCGGTGCCGTACACCAACGAGATCCTCCTGTCTTCAGCGGCACCGACGGTCATGACTTGTAGGATTGGCTCTCGTCATACGACTGCGTGAGTGCCCATAACAAATGGGATGACGCCGATAAACTGACTAACGTCATCTTCTATCTTTCTTGAGTCGCTAATCTCTGGTTCCAGAATCATGAATCCAACATCTGGACAGCATTTAAGAATGGTTTCAAAGAAGTGTTCGGTTCGCCCTGCTGTGCGCAAGCTTCGCGAGGAGCAACGCTTACGGGGTCGCGCTTAGCAAAAGGATGAAAACTTCACCAGCTACGAGGGCGAATCTGAAAGTTTTTGCCCCTATTTTTTATTAGCCAAAATAAGGTACATACAGGTAATTATAAATATACGTACTATTCTACGTACCTCTCACTATTTTCCCACATAGTCCCCACACCGGTTCATACATATTTGTTCCATCGCAGCACTAAATTTGAGGTGCCCCTGTGGTAGAACTCGTCCGGCTGACTGCAGTGTGCACCCGCTGTTGGACTGCTGTCTTGCCTTCATCGTTGCACGTGAATCGTTGTCCTTCCAGGAACTTCTTCAACGGACCGGAAATGTGGAAATCACTAGGGGCGAGGTCCGGACTGTAAGGTGGGTGGTCCAGACTCTCCCAGTGAAATGACCGGAGCTTGTAGGTGGTTCTGATTGCCATATGTGACCTTGCATTGTCGTGGAGTCTTGCCATGCAAGTTTTCACGGCCTTTTGCGAACTCGCACCACCACCTCACACTTCTCAAAGCGAGACACCTTTCCCCATAAGTGGGCTGCATTTCCCTGTGGATTTCGACGGGCGTTCGTCGCTTGCTCCGTAGAAAACGAATCACACTTCGTTGCTCATACGCCGTGGACGTGTGAAACACAACCGCCATCTTCAACAACTGTCAGCAGCGCCGTGCCGCAGAGCTACTGGCAGATAAGGCCGGGCCGATCCAAGAAACGTCCACCACTGGGAACGGATGTGTTGACTTCGCATTTACAGCCGTAATTTGGCTAAAAAAGTAGGGACAAATACTTTCTGATATCTTCAGATGTAATTGACCTTTGCAGGCGTATTAATCCCGCTATGCCCGAAATTGAGAAGATATAATGTAATGAAAGGCATAGCAACCGGATGGCGCCTTCCATATGCTCTTGCCGAAAAATCCTTTAACGGTTGACGAGGTCATTACCCTGTGCCAGAGCTACAACGAGCTTTGCGCGCCGAGCTGTCGCGCCGGACGACACTGTTTCGGCCCTAACCGACAATTCCAGTGCTGCTACCACCTACTCCCCGTTCCTCGACCAATTCAAACAATTCGTTCGAGAGGAAGTCGCGAGCCAACTATCACTTCTGCGTGCTACCCAGTCGTTTGAATCCTCTTTGAGTCCGGAACTCCGAGGGCCATAGACGAACAGGTCAGTGACGCACTACCTCTCGCTAATCGGCCACCTCCAGCGCCGGCTCCGATCACGCGCACTGCCGTCGTCGCCAGTCCAAGAACTCCGCCTACGTCTGCGAACTGCACGCACACAAGCTGCTTCTGCCCGCCTCCGCAGCCTCTACGCCTTGCTCAGCATTATGCACCCAAACCTGGACGCCCTGTTCACAATCCGTGGCGTACGAAAGACAACCGGCCCATCTGCATCACGTGTAGTTTTGCTGGCCATGCGGCGCGGTGCTGGCGCCGGCGGGGTTGGTGCTCTCCCGATACAGCGAGACCACATATATAGATACAGAATATGAATATCGGTACGGTGTGCAAAGGAAGAACAGCATCAGATAAACACATAGATATCCACGAAGCACAAGTTGGCTACTAGGTAGTTTGGTACATCTTGAGCAGACTAGAAACAGTTAGAGCTACGTCAAGCTACAGTTTAGACATCTTCAAGATGGCTAGCACTTGATGTCTCTAAGCTATACTCACTGGCCATTGTGAAGACGTATGGTTGAAAAAGAGAACCATGTCAAAACATTTCAAGGCCCTGGCTAGGACTTGATGTCTCCAAGCCATGCGCTTCTAGCGATTGTGAAAACAGGTACTTAAAGGGACACTAAAGGTTACCAGAAACTCAAGTTAAAGTGGTAGAGCAATGTTCTAGAACGTCTAAGGCGTCAATATAATCGCGAACAGAGCTTTAGTAACCGAGAAATTGAGGTAAATGCATGACACGATTTGAGACCCCCCAGCGACATTCCGGTACTAGCCCGATGACGAAAGCACTCCTCATAATTTGTGTTACTAATACTCAGCTACTCGTATTAAAGATATCATTTCATTCGATTATAAGACGAAAAAAAATGCTACTTGTCTACGTCTATTCGATTCTAAGAAAGAATAACATTTTGACGTTACCCTTCAGTTATATGGGTGTTCGAAAGGTTTCGTTTTCGCTCGACTCTGCGCCGCGCACGCTTTGGAGTTTCAGTAGTTTCGTTATCGCGTCGTGCTGTGAGGGTTCTGCTGGCTCGCGAAACTTTCATTTGGAACAAGCAGCGACAATGCCACGTCCATGTGATGTCGTGGGAAGCCCTCGTTGCTTTCCCGCTCCGGAGAGCCGGTGTCTAGGCCGCCGTCGTAGCACGCAACGACGCCGGCAGTGCGAGCCCTCAGCAGCAGGTCGCGCTCGTCGGTGCTCAAATCGCGAGCCAATCTGTCGGCGTCAGGGTCCATTGCGACGAGCGTCGAAGTTTGCGTCATAGAATGAAGTACCAGCTTATGGGCGTCTTGCGCTGGAGTTTGAGGTATAGTAGCGGCGCCTGGTGGCGGTGCGGGAAACGACATCTGGGTCGTGCCAGCTTGGGTCGTATTGAGCCCTGGTTGTGGCGAAGCACGTTTCTAGGCCGAGTTTTGCGTCGATTCGCACTTTTTTATGCCCTGTTGCGAGTGCGAAAAGGCTCGTCACTTCTCACAGACCACGCTGCGAGCTCGCCGCAGCCTATAGTTTAACGAAAACCGTGTTCCGTGGGACGTAATGTGGGACGTAATTCGTTTCTGCTTCCGCTAGCCACCATGCGCTTCCGCTCTGCTGTCGGCTCTGTCTTGGCTCTGTTTCTGGCCGCGCGTTTGCGTTTTGCGCAGAAAAGCCGTAGCGCCGTCTGCGGATGCCGTTCTACTCACCGATGGCGCAACGTCACTATGAGACCATGATGTCAGTACTCCTCGATCGGAGGGCGGGCGATTTGAACTGCGCTAGAGGTACGCGGACGCTTCAGAACGCATTTTCTCTTAAAATAAGTCTCTCCTTGACACGAAATAAGCGTTTCGAGGTTTCTGTGATGGTATTTCAACAGTCCGCGTTGACTTAATAGTAACCTTTAGTGTCCCTTTAAAATTGACACTCACTTTAGCATACGCCAAAGCGGGTGAGGGCGAATTACTCTAATTCGAATGCGTTGTTATTTCTAATTGTTTTCTCCCACTAAAGGTCATTGGTTAGATTGCCTTAATTAAAGCTACCTTAACTGCACGTTAATCAACTTCGCCCTAATTAACACCAAAGGTCGAGGGTTCGACTCCCACCAAAGGTCGTGGGTTCGAGTGCTATATAATTACCTATATAGTAATTAACTGTGCCTTAACTCCGCCCTAATTCACACCAAAGGTCGTGGGTGCGAGTCCCTTAATCATCTATATATTAATTAAATGTGCCTTTTTGGCAGGATCAGCGGCATCGATGTATCAGCGATGTGGAAGAAGCTATGTAGAAGAAGACGACGACGAACGTGCGAGCCATGGCTTCGATTTTCTGTACCTCACAATGCGACCTTGAGATATGGCGATGTAAGGCTGTCGCCTTAAAAGTGTCAAAATTTCGTAGGCATTGCCAGGGAGGATCCAGGAGAGCCTCAACGTATTGGAGAAGGACAACATGGTGCGGAAGTTGACGGGGTACTCGTGAAGCCCCCTGTAGCGTAATCAGCACCACAAATGGAGCGCGCGGAAATCCATTCTTCGTAGATTTTCTACGCACATTTTGAAGCGCGCACGCTCGCCGGTTCAAATCTGGCGCCACATTGATTGCATGCTGCGACTTGCAACCCGCAATGGGGAAGCGCAACACAAAACGCAAGTAAAAATTCAATATATGTTGTTTAAAAAACATAGCTGTGCATTAGATTGCTTTCAAGTGAAAATATGTAAGCATGAGAAAAGATTAGACAGTTTTATTCGAGCGCTGAGCAGGTGGCGCCACATGCAACAGCGTCGCTTCGCACTTTTTTCGCCGATTTTGAAACTTTCGGTAGCGATGGCGGCTGTTTATGGCTGTTTGTTCGTGCTTCGCTTGCTTAAACATTAAAGGGTCTCTTAAGAACGGCGAAAGCTTACTCTTCCTCCTCTTATCATTATCAGGTTACATCAGCTCTTATCAGGTTACAAAAACACCTACATAAGCACAGCAGAGAAGTGGTTACGTCAGACGGCTCGACTGATAACTGCATAAACGTCATTCAGAATACGCATAATTATTCTCTACTTCCTTTTAAAATAAACAGATGTTGATCCATAAATATTTCCACAAACAACGGTTAACTTTGTTAATTTTGGCCTTTCATACCTGTTTGGTTGTTCCTCTGCTCTCTCCCTTAGTAAATCACTTAATTTCTCAATTCCGTGCGACTCTTGTTTCCAGCTGCCAATTTTGCACGAAAAGTACTGTACATTAGCAAAAACCAGACAAAGCAACGGCTTACAGTCATGTTGATTATGGGTTTAAGTGTTATTACAGGGTTTGATGATGGACGCTGTCTTGCATTATTCTATTTACCACCTTATCTAACCCATATCTGCAAGCGTCGAGGCGAGCCGTCACTCGAGGAAATAACGAAGCAAAATGAAAAGTTAAACGCAACTGGCGTTTTCTCCGACCACAGCTCGTTCTACGAGCTTACAGGCCAGCTTACTACAAACCGAATCCCTTCCCTGGTCCCTAGATTAGCCTAAATAAACAAAGTTGAACTAACGAAGCAACAGCGATGCGCGTGACCGTTGAATATATGGTGACAACTGAACGCATCTCGAGTTAATCACGCGGACGGGAAAACTAGCCTTCACACCCCAAGAGATGCCGATAACTACCGCCATCCAAAAGGAGTGAAAAAGACAGCAAAATGTTGAGCGCCGAATAGCTGTCAAGTCTGAAGATTGATTTGGCAGCGCTTTAAGAATATGTGTGAGGAGGGGTGGTATGGGCGGGAAGGGGGGGGGTAGTCAGCTTAATTTCAGGGGGGAGTCTCAGGCCCCCCCGTACGTGACTGCATAGTCATTAGTAGTCATTACAAGTCATATCAGTCATTTTAGTCATTACTGGTCATTACTAAGCATTTTTAGTCATTTCTAAATAGTTGTAGTCGTTACAAGTTGTCGTAGACATATTGGTCATTTCGTAGTCATTACTAGTCATTAGAATTAATTTCAGTCATTATTAGTCATTACTGTTCACTAGTAAGTATAGTCATTTGTAATCAATTGGGGTCATTACAAGCCGTCGTTAGACATAGTGGTCATTTCGGAGTCATTGGTAGTCATTACAAGTCATTATTAGTCACTACTAGTCATTATTAACCTCTACCAATCTCTATTATAATGTTATCATTCACTATCACTATCAATCATTTCTTATTCTTTAATCTGTCTTCATATGGCGTGATGACGCTTCGGCGGACACTCCGGCGGTCAGGTCTGCTGGTCAGGTCAGCGGTGTTACGGTTGACGTCTGGCACCACGTACAGAAAGAAATTTCACCCGACCTTCTCTCACCATGCCTCGTCGAAATTAGGCGTAACTTCTCCTGCCACGGTTGGCGTCCCGCACCTCGTGCAGAAAGGTCTTTCCCTCACCCGATCTTTGTCGAAATGAGGCGTGACTTCTCCTGCTACGGTTCGCGTCCCGCACATCGTGCAGAAAAAACTTTCTCTCACCCGACCTTCTTCGTCGAAATGAGGCGTGACATCTCCTGCCACGGTTGGCGTCCCGCACCTCGTGCAGAAAGGACTTTCTCTCACCCGACCTTGACCCACCAGGCCTCGTCGAAATGAAGCGTGACTTCCTAATTCGCCATGACCATTTCGAGTGTCTGGCGGAAGTCCAGCAGTGTACAGGCCTCATTTGTGTGGTGTGTGTGTGTGTGTGTGTGTGTGTGTGTGTGTGCGACTTTAGAGGAACCCGTTCCTCGAACGGCCAAACTCTACAGGAGAACTTCCTCGAACCAGCAACGCGCAAAAGAGACGGACAAGCGTCTACAATTCCAGGAGGCTCGGTGCCACCAGGGGCATGGTATAACCGGAGGTGGGGCCCTCTTTCCGCCAATCGACTCGGCGCCGCTCACGTGACGTCGACAGAAGCAAGGTCTCTCCCACGATTGTAGAGAGCCTATTTAAGGGGCTCCGAAATGCACTTTTGATCACTTCATTTTCTTCTCATCATCTTTCATCAACCTTTCAATAAACCGTGCAAGTTTCGCACTAGAAATCATCTCGTCCTTGCCCAGTCGCCATGGTCTATCGGATGCCTGCAGCCCGCCGACAACGCCACGCTACCCAATAGCAACGTCGGTCGAGCTTCGATAGGCAGGCGTCGCTACTACTCGGCAGCAGTACGATATGCTGCCCTGGAGTACGCAACAGCGGTCAGGTGAGAACTTCCCTGTTTCACCAATATATATACTCTGGAGCCAGCTAATGAATGTGAAAGACAGGTTACCTGTTGAATCATTTCCAGGAGTTGCGTATACGATACCATGCGCTGATTGCCACAGAGTATATATTGGTGAAACAGGGAAGTTCTCCAGACGCCTCAGGGAACATAAACGTGACGTAAGAAATGATAGTCGCACGACGAACGCCATTGCCGAGCATGCGCAGGAACATAATCACAAGATTGACTGGGGCAATGCCTCTGTTGTCGCCAAAGAAAAGAACATGTTATCCCGACGGCTGCTAGAATCTCTAATCATTCATTCGACGCCAGCTACGATGAACCGGACATCAGGGACTATGCCTACCATTTATGTACGTTCGTTACGTCACGTGCTGGCTATATAAGTGACGACGATTTCGTGTCCAACTCAGCGAACAAGGAAGCCGTACACGGTTCCGAAACGTCGGATTATACAGATTTGGTCAGTGACCGTGATCCCCTTCACCCTTAGAAGAAAGCCAAAGGACGCAGCTACCTTGTTTATTTCTCGTTATTTTTTTAAAGTAAAATTCTAGTGTTTTACATCTGGCGATATGCCTATGAGGCACCCTGTTCAGTTCTCACCACCTGGGGTTCTTTAACGTGCACCTAAAGAGAAGTACACGAGTGTTTTTCCATTTCGTTCCCATCCAATTCCGCGTCCTGGTTTGAACCCGTGAGCTCGAGTTTAGCAGCGCAACGCCATATCCACTATATGCAGCCATTAATTAAGCTATCGCGCCGCTTTTCTTTCTTTCTTTTTGTTTTTAAGTGCTACTTTTCCCACTATCGTGTCCGCGTGTAGAAAAAAAATCCCGAAGATAGTGCAATGTAGGGCCGACCCGCGGCGGTAGTGACGCAGGCGTTAAGCACTTTCCCTACCTGGGCCGATCCCGAAGACAGTACAATGCCGGGCCTAGCCGCGGTGGAGGTGCGGTTCGCTATTTAGGGGCCCACACACACAACTTCGCTGGTCATCCATCTTCACAATGTGCAAGGGCACTTAGTTTTGTTTTGATGTTGTTCAGCATGGACTGGACAAAAAATTTCACACTTGTTGCCGGCCAAAGATTATCATCGATAACAGCTATACGTAAAACTGTTTTCGGCGCCCGAGTGCTGATCGCAATAAAAAAAAAACCGTGCCAATTACTTTGCGTTCTGTTACGCGAGGGAGACGGAAACGTCAATTGAATGTTGCACTGCAGTTTTCTTTTTTCCTTTTTATGTAAGAATACTTCCCGTAAATCTGAGTACAGGGCGCCGGATGGGGCTATGTTTGATTCGTTCGAAGTGGCAAGCAGGAAGTTTACATATAGTTTTTTTCCGTCTGCATTACGCAAGACCTTCTGATGAAAAACTATCTGCGCAAAAGTACACACGAGATATACATGCTGCTTGAAGAACACGAAAAAATATTTATTCGCCAAAGGGAACCGTACAATCGACATAGTAGAATGAAAGCCGACACTGCGGCCGCAATGCACGCGCAGTCACCGAGCGACATTAAATAGAAATAAAATGAAATCAAGAAGAGAAAGAAAGGCATCTATTCCTAAGGCATAAATATGTGTCATATACAATTGTAAACGCCATTTGAGCGGTCTGATCGTAAACAGCAGCGCGCGAAGCAGTACGAACGACCCCGCCGAGCAGAATCGCCAGCAGTTTCTAACGGCGCGGCCTTGAGACGGACCAATCCACTTCGATCGCAGCGTCGCCACAGTATTTTTCGTCGTATTTTTACGTAATCTAGTACACTATAACATCACTACAAAGCATGCGCCGCCCCAGCCGCTCGTCCCACTCGACCAAATTCTAGCACACTCTAGTTTTATAATAGGGGCCCCAATAGTTTGGGGTCTATTAGAGTTGTCGGACGATCCCACCGCTGTCAACCAGATGTAGGAGTCGTCGGACAATCCCACCGCTGCCACCAGTTATTAGAGTTGTCGGACGATCCCACCGCTACCACCAGTTGTCGGATTTGGCAGTCGTAGTTGTAGGGAGGACCTTGGCTCTTCGTCGGGACTTAGGAGAGCAGGATTTATTTACATTATTTACACCTTAGACAAGACATACATCGACAGTCTAGCGTGACTCCCAAATGGAGCCCGCAAGACGAGCACACCGCTCACGAGTACATTTCTAGCACGACAACGAGCACACGACGAGCACACCCAGCAGTCGACAATCGCTGCTTATAAGCTCTCTGCTCGACGTCATAGTTCGACGTCATCCAAGATGACCCGCCCTTTTGGAGGATGAGGGCTGTCGACTTGTAGGAGGATGAGGGCTTACATACACGTGCCGCACACACACACACAGGTGTAAAGGTCCGGAGCCGACGTCAGAGGGGCTTCGTAGAACTCCTTCACATGCAACGGCGACGACGCTAGAGCGCAACGGTGGCGGTTTCAGCACAAAGCCTGCTTCGTCGGACTCCTTCACTCGCAACGGCGACGAGGCTAGAGGTTGGCGGTTTCAGCACAAAGCCTGCTTCGTCGAACTCCTTCACCCGCAACGGCGACGAGGCTAGAGGTTGGCGGCGGCATTCCAAGATGAGGTTACCACCGCTGGCGTAACTGGCTGGCAAACTTGCACTGCAGCTGGCCGTTCTTAACAGGCCCCAAAGAGCTTTGTTAGCGTTGGGCCAGGCAGGAGTGGAGAGCTTTAGAATAGGGATTTGCGTTTGCGGATAGCGTCTTGCGCTGACAGCGTCACTACAGCGTCAAAGAAAAGCTATTAGAAGTAATTAAATAAAATATACCATTTTATATTAAGAATGGTAATTTTGACTTTCGTGTTCTCGCGTTTAATTACAATTTAGAGGTTATTCTGCAAGTAGCAAAGAATTAGTTGCGCTAGTTTTGAGTAACGAACTTTACGTGCCTTCACCAGCCAAGCTAAGCCGTGTTAGGCCTATGAGCCATATAATCCACATTCGGATTCGAAATCAGCGGCGTCTAATGAATCAATCTGCGTAACACACGCTAGTTGAGACAAAGCGATAACCGCAGTCACTTGTCCTAGCTTGTGAACTTCACGCTTTATCACGAATCGAACTCAGTTTGGTGCTACGTTACAGCCACGTTTGTTTACGCAAATCTTTTGGGGCAACTTTTGGGGCTCCCGCTAAATCAGTGAAATAGCGTGCCCGACGCGAAGCCCAATCTCCAGTTCGCGTCTCGCGCATGCGCAGTGGCTTCTAAGCTATTACTTTGGGCCCCAAACGTTTAGGGCCCCTATTCTAAAACTCTCTATTGACGTAGCCTGTTTCAGATTGTAGGTTTTAAGGCGAAAGCCTTTCTAGGCTCGTGGTGAAGCTTGTGTCAGCAGACCTGACCACCGGAGTGTCCGCCGAAGCATCATCACGACATATGAAGACAGATTAAAGACAAATTAAAGAATGAAAAAATGGTTGATAGTGACAGTTAGTGAATGATAACGTTGTAATAGAGATCGGTATAGGTTAATAAGTAACGACTAATAATGACTACTAATGGCTTCAAAATGACCAATATGTCAACGACAACCTGTAACGACTACAATTGATTAGAAATGACTAAACACGCTTAGTAATGACTTGCACAACATCTGCAGGCTTGGAGTGACGCCCGTCCCCGGTAAAAGATGCCGAGAGCGAGTGGAGCTATACTAATCCAGGTACAACCAAATTGGGAAGGCCCACTAAGCTTCAACAAGACACTCCTTCACCAGAAGAAGAATTGGCCTCCCTGGTGCAGTATTCAGCCACCATCTCCCCACATGCCTCGCTCAATTACCCAATGGCCCTCAGTCCCCAGCAGCTGCGGAGCACCTGACCAATGCGGCGGTCAGACCTGTAACGCAGTAGAGGGTGCTAAGAATCTCTGGGTCCGGACAGGTCGCCAATGGAAACTGACCTTTGCAACGTTTAACACCCGAACCCTCTCGAGTGAGGCTAGCTTTGTAGGACTCTTTGAGGAGCTATCAGACATTGTTTGGGGTATCATCGGCCTTAGTGAGATTAAAAGTACTGGTGAGGCTTATACATTGCTGAATAACTGACATGTCCTCTGCTGTAGAGGTCTCCTAGATAAGAAGCAATACGGGGTAGGATTTCTAATACATAAGGACATAGCGGGCAACATTGACGAATTCTACAGCATTAATGAGAGGGTAGCTGTAGTCGTAATCAAACTTAATAAGACGTATATATTAAAGGTAGTACAAGCCTACGCTCCAACATCCAGTCACGACGATGAGGAAGTAGATCAGTTTTATGAAGATGTTGAATTAGCGATAAAAGAAGTGCAAACTCAGTATACTGTAGTAATGGGTGACTCCAATGCAAAAGTGGGGAAAGGCAGGCTGGTGAACAAGCAATTGAGAACTACGGCGTCGATTCTAGGAACGCTAGAGGAATGCTGGTAGAATTCGCAGAAAGGAATACGCTTCGAATAATGAACACCTTTTTCAGGAAGCGTAGCAACAGAAAGTGGACCTGGAAAAGCCCCAATGATGAAACAAGAAATGAAATTGACTTCATACTTTCTGCTGATCCCAGCATAGTGCAGGATGTAGAAGTGATAGGTAGGGTAAAGTGCAGTGATCATAGGTTACTGAGGGCTAGGATTCGCCTCAATTTGAAGAAAGAAAGAGCAAAACTGGTAAAGAAGAAACAGGTCAACCTAGAGGCAGTAAGGGTAAAAGCAGACAAATTCAGGCTGGTACTTGCAAACAAATATGCAGCCTTAGAACAGAGAGATGATGATGACATAGAGCTAATGAATGAAACCGTAACTAGGTTGCCTTCAGAGGCAGCAATTGAAGTGGGAGGCAAGGCACCAAGGCAACCAGTAGGCAAGCTCTCCCAAGTAACAAACGACCTAATAAAGAAACGACAAAAAATGAAAGTGTCCAACTCAAGAGATAAGATAGAATTCATAAAACTGTCAAAACTGATCAACAAGGCGAAAATAAGTGGTATTCGAAACTATAACGTGAGAATGACTGAAGAAGCCATAAAAAATGGACGCAGCCTGAAATCAGTGAGAAAGAAACCTGGCATGGGACAAACCAAGATGTATGCACTAAAAGATAAGCAAGGTAATATCATCAGCAATCTCGAAGATATAGTAAAAGCAGCGGAAGAATTCTATACTGACCTGTACAGTACCCAGAGGAGTCAGGATACCTCACTTGGAAACAGTAATGAACAGGATACAGAAACTCCTATTATAACTAGCGATGAGGTCAGAAGGGCTTTGCAAGACATGAAACGAGGAAGAGTGGCAGGAGAAGATGGAATAACAGTCGATTTAATCAAAGATGAAGGAAACATATTGCTTGGAAACCTGGCGGCTTTTTATACGAAATGTCTATCGACTGCAAGGGTCCCAGAAAACTGGAAGAATGCAAATATTATACTAATCCACAAAAAGGGAGACGTTAAAGAATTGAAAGAATTATAAACCCATTACCTTACTCCCAGTATTATATAAAATATTTACCAAAACAATCTCCAATAGAATAAGGGCAACACTCGCTGGATTTACGTCAACCAAGGGAACAGGCTGGCTTCAGGAGGGGTACCGTACAATGGATCACATCCATGTCATCAATCAGGTAATCGAGAAATCCGCAGAGCACAATCAGCCCCTCTATATGACTTTCATAGATTACGAAAAGGCATTTGATTCAGTAGAGATACCAGCAGTCATAAAGACATTACGTAACCAAGGAGTACAGAACTCTTACGTAAATACCTTGGAAAATATCTACAGAGGTGCTGCAGCTACCTTAATTCTACACAAGAAAAGAAGGAAGATACCTATAAAGAAAGGGGTCAGACAGGAAGACATAATCTCTCCAATAATATTCACTGCGTACTTGGAAGAAGTATTCAAGCTATTAAACTGGGAATGCTTAGGAGTAAAGATCGACGGGGAATATCTCAGCAACCTTTGGTTTGCCGATGACATTGTTCTATTCAGCAACAATGCAGACGAGTTACAACAAATGATTGAGGACCTTAACAGAGAGAGTGTAAGAGTGGGATTGAAGATTAATATGCAGAAAGATAATGATAAATAGCCGGACAAAGGAACAAGAGTTCAGGATCGCCAGTCGGCCGTTTACCTACGTCAATTAATCACAAGGAACCCTAATCATGAGAAGGAAATTCACACAAGAATAAAAATGTGTTGGATCGCATACGGTAGACATTGCCAGCTCCTGACTGGAAGCTTACCGTTAACATTGAAAAGGAAGGCGTACAATCAGTGCATTTTACAATTGCTGACATATGGGGCAGAGACTTGGAGACTGACAAAGAAGCTTGAGAAAAAGTTAAGGACCGCACAAAGAGCGATGGAACGAAGAATGCTAGGCATAACGTTAAGAAACAGAAAGAGAGCGTTTTGGATCAGAGAGCAAACGGGTATAGACGATATTGTAACTGACATCAAGAGAAAAAAATGGAGCTGGGCAGGTCATGTAATGCGCAGGTTAGATAACCGTTGGACCATTAGGGTTGCAGAATGGGTACCAAGAGAAAGGAAATGCAATCCAGGACGACAGAAGACCAGGCGGAGCGATGAAATAAGGAAATTTGCGGGCGCTAGTAGGAATCGGTTGGCGCATGACAGGGGTAATTGGAGATCGCAGGGAGAGGCCTTCGTCCTGCAATGGACATAAAACAGGCTGCTGCTACTGCTGCTGCTGATGATGATGAATGACCAGTAATGACTAAAATGACTGATATGACTTGTAATGAATACTAATGACTACCATATGACCAATATGTCTAGCGACGATTAGAAATTACTAAAAATGCTTAGTAATGACTAATAATGTCTGAAATGACTTGTAATGACTACTGACGACTATGATATGACCAAAATGTCTAACGACGGCTTGTAATGACTACAATTTATTACAAATTACAAAAAATTATGAATGCTTAGTAGGTAGCAGTAATGACTAATAATGACTGAACTGGCTTGTAATGACTAGTAATGACTACGAAATGACCAATATGTCTAACGACAACTTGTAACGACTACAATTAATTAGATATGACTAAAATGCTTAGTAATGACTGATAATGACTGAAACGACTTTTACTGACTACTAATGACTATGATATGACCAACATGTCTAACGACGGCTTGTAATGACCACAATTGATTACAAATGACTAAAAATGCTTAGTAGTGAGCAGTAATGACTAAATGAAAGAAGAGAAAGAGAAAAGAGAAAGAGACGAATGATAGGAGGAGGAAGAGTAGGCTTTAGCCGTTCACCTCTTAAGAGAGATGTTAAGATACCCTGTAATTTCTTAGGTTTGTAAGCGGCATTTTTTTCCCTTTTGCCTCTTTGCAACTTTAATGTTGTAATGGCTTTCAGGCTACGACTGGTGCTGCGTAATTCTGTTACGCACTCGATATGCGGTTGCGATACTATATTCATCACAATATGCACTTCATTAAAACACAATCGCTTAAATAGTACGCGCAGGCTGCGACTACAGACGGAAAATAAGCGAAACCACAAAAATATCGCATGAAAGTCGCCTCAACATCGTTTGTTGAGCTTCCAAATCGGGAACAAATACTGCTAATGGCCCCACATTTAACTCATGGAAGTGTGTCTGCTGCACGACTGGGCATGAAGGCAATGCAAATAACTCCCATGGCAGGCAGCAAGCAAGTGCGGTCGCCGAAGGTAACGGCCGC
The DNA here is from genome assembly GCF_023375885.2 of Dermacentor andersoni. Classification (NCBI taxonomy): domain Eukaryota; kingdom Metazoa; phylum Arthropoda; class Arachnida; order Ixodida; family Ixodidae; genus Dermacentor; species Dermacentor andersoni. The sequence goes on along the minus strand of NC_092821.1, from coordinate 152,063,541 downwards.
CTGCAGCTGAGGCCTCGTTTGTGCAACGGTTGCAGTAAAGAACAGAAGATTATGACCCAAGGGAAGCCACAAGAAAGCAAAACAAAATCAGCAGCAGCTCATAAGCAGACATATGCAACATTTCATGAAAATTTAATGTTTAAATTGATTAAAGAATCTGACGGGCACTGCATGCTATTGTCACGTGGTAGTGACGGTGAAGAAAGAAGCAGTACGGTGGAATACAAAACTAGCTTTTATTGGGCGAACCTGTGCCCACAAAACAGGCTACACTTATAGCACAACGAAAGCGGCGAACACAGTCGGCGATCGTCGAAAATCTGATCAGCGGGTCAAGCGCGTCGGCTTTTATACAGCAATCATCGAATGTTCCAGATTAAACGTTGGGACCCGCATGCCTTCTAAAATGTTCTACACCATTCGTGTCAAGCGATGAAATCAGATAACACAACGTTCGGCGACAACAGACAGCGGGTAGAAGCATCGATAACTTTCCAGAAACTTCGGATACATACAGGCGCGTCCCGCGCTGTGTGATAACATTTGTTCGGCGGCAAAACTTGTCGCCCGATAGAGACAAGTACACGTGTCACTATTCTGAGTGCAATAAATTATCATCTTTACACGTTAGCTCAATGAAACTTGCAATTTCAAGGTTAAAAAAATTTAGTAGTGTGCGACTCTTCGCAATGTTCCTGTGTGAAATGTAGAAAGCCTATCCAGAAATCATGGTGAACTTTAAATTGTTTTTGCGTGTATTGTTTTGATAGAATGCTTATAAATTATTTTTGAAAATTTGTTTAGGTAATATATACCTTAACCGTCAGTTCACCTTCGTTCTATTTTTACTGAATAGTTTCTGGTTCCACAAACCCATGTGAATGTCAAGGCAGCTGTGTCGCTTGCATAGCTGTCGCAGAGTAGTGTGAAGTCAATGTAGTGTGAAATCTGTTTTCATCTTTAAGGCGGCAGCGCTAAGGACCCAGTGCCGCAGAAATTCCGGTGACGGCGTCGGCGCTGGCGGAGTTGTCTGTAAGTGAAAATTGCCGTGTATAGTTAGGTATATGTATACGTGCCATGCCTTGCTGTCCGACATGGAGACTATATTTCCACACCATTTTATCACTAAAGTTGCTCATGCCTTGTCTTACATTCTTGACACAGTTATTCCTCGGAATATTGAGAATGACAGCCCACAAACAAATGTCATGAAACAAAACACCGACAACGCGTGCCTTTTATGTTAAATCTTCTCAGACTGAATTATGAAAAGTGAGAAACAATAACAGAAACCTAAAAATGATGTTTTTTTTTGGCGCAGCCGTTCACTACCTCCGGGATCGGCCCGCGCAAGAGGCCGCGTTTCTACCAGAAAGCTCGTCTTTGTGCATAGCGTTTACCGCCAGCGTTTTCCGGTAAAGTAGTAGGAAAACTTTAATATACTTTACTTTATCTTGCTTATTATGCACTCTCCACGCAGTTGCACTCAATTCCGATGTCATTAGTACTGCATGCAATCGTTTAGAGTGCAGTTTACCTGAGCTGATAGCGGTATTTAATCGCTGTATTTGCTTGTGGAACTGGCATATGTGGATTTTGCTTATGGATCCATGCATTTTCACACATAAGGTGCACATGCAGTGCAATCTACTCATGCCCTGTGGGACAAGGGAAATAAAATTCTACATGTGTTACAATATTTCCAACAGACACGCCTGTTAAATGCACTGCTACAGCCGGCATGCACAGTATAGTATGCTAATACCGATCCACTATTGTCACAAAACAATGGTCCTTTCTGACGCAGAAAATGTAGAAAAAACAGTTTACAGGCATGGTGCTCGAACAGGATGGCTGAACAAAATGAGTGGACTGCAATGTTTTATGTGCATTGAGTGTGTGCTTAGACTGAATTGCAATATTTGTTTAAGCTAATTACCTTAAGTTCTTAAATATAAAGCTCGAGGCATAATGAAAAGTTGCTCTTTCTGCCACACATGGGTATTGGCAGACGTCAGACTCTGTATGAAAACCTCTAATAATGTTTTATTATCAATTTAGGTACACGTTAAAGTTGGTGAATGCTGGTGCCACTTGATCACCAGAAATGCTTATACTTGCGCGAGCTTAGACAAAAGGCTGTTGTCTTGCAGTTTAGAAGGAAGATGTGGGAGAACAATATTTAAAGCAAAACTACATTCCTTTGTTAACGTTGGTATAACTATTTCGAGGCTGGTGCTATGTGTTGACAAAAAATATTTTGTCAATTTATTTATGTCTCTATTTATGTCTCTATTTATTCTTTCCTAAAATTATTATCAGTTTAGTATTTGTGCAATTACTATTACAGTGGAATGAACTTAAGGGCTTGACAACAGGTCATCTGGTTGGAAATTATCTTGGCACAAGAAATGCGCTGACCACAGTCTAAGTGAAAATTTACTGTGGTTGTTGCCTTGCTTGTGCTTTTGTAGTGACATGCAAACTAAGAATTCGACCTTCCATGATCGTAAACAAGGTAAGTAGAACTAACTATAGCCCCTGCGAAGCTGAAACAAGCCTGAACATTGAATGTCTACACCGTAGCTACAGGAGTGCTTCCTGAAATGGGCACTAGCTGAACTACCAGCTGGATTGTAGTGGTCTAGGTCTAGAGTACAGCTTACAAAAGAAGGCTACTAGCTGTGGCCTTGGATAGATCAAGCTTGAAGGTAGACGTCTACTAGCTAGCTGCGTGCTTCCTGGGACGAGATGGTGTCTCTGGACAGTCGTCGTTTATCCCAGCATATGATCAGATTTTATTGGCTAGAACTGCACAGGAAGTGAAGCTCTTTATCCAATAGCGCAAGTGAAGGAGTGCCGAGTCTTTTACTATAGGAACTGTGGCTAGGTGCCACAGTTTGAAAGCAACAACAACAACAACAACAACAACTGGGAGCAGAAACCGTGATAAATGTACGCGCAAAATTTTAGAAGCGCAATAAATCTTACATCTACAACACAACTGTATCAGTACCCATTCACTTGCGCTTTTGGAAAAAGAACTTAATTTTCTGCGCAGTTCTGAGAAATAAAATCTGACCACGTGATATATGTTAGACGACGACTGTCCGAAGGTGCCATATCACAAATCTGTAGTTGTGTGTTTTATTTTGTACGTATAAATGTAGGTTCGTCAGCAATAAAAACTCAGTTGTTTGTTCAGTGCTCGTGGTGTCTGTTTTATGCGTCTTGTGCACTTGTCTTCCCTGCGCTGCTGCTTTATCTAGAGTTCAGCTATATTCCATCTAATTTTCTAATAAGTGAGATAAGGCTCACGCAGGTGGCGCCCTGCCTCTGCACACAAGAAGCTTCAATTATCTTCCTAGATAACCGGTCCCTGATTGGCGAAAGAGAATCTCTTGGGGAATTGACGTGCCTACTGACATACACTCAGACTCCTGCAAACGAACTCCTACCAAAATCCGGCGTCCCTTAACAGCATATATCCCGAGATTCATCCGAATTGTTCGCGCGTGGCATGTGGTGTGGTTGCTACTTTGCCTCGTGTGCCCTGGGAGTGCGGCTTGCTGGGCCCGAAGTTCACCAAGGAAGAGTGGGACGCGCTCCTGCGAAGTCCCGTCTTTGAGGACCAAATCCTGGCCGTCCAGCGCGCCCGCGATCGGGCCGGCAGACTAGATCTGTCAGTCCCGTCGTGGGATTAGCCGGGTGCGCTTTTTATCGCGTTTGCTAGACCAAATAAAACTTTACTCACTCACTCACTCACTCACTCACTCACTCACTCACTCACTCACTCACTCACTCACTCACTCACTCACTCACTCACTCACTCACTCACTCACTCACTCACTCACTCACTCACTCACTCACTCACTCACTCACTCACTCACTCACTCACTCACTCACTCACTCACTCACTCACTCACTCACTCACTCACTCACTCACTCACTCACTCACTAACATGGGCTTGCAACTGCACTGTCGGTAACGCAACGCCAGATTTGAATAGAGAGACCTTCGGAAGGGCTCGCCATTTCCGATGTTCAAACAACATCGGTCAGTATCCGTCACTGTGCCACTTTGCGAACACGCCCAACTTGCGACACTCTAGAAACGGCCAATTTTTCCAGGCGAGGTGGGACAGACAGCGCCACTCCTGATTTAAGCCGTGGTAGCGAACGTACACAAACTGCGCGCCAAGGCTGCAACTGTGTCGAACGTCATATGACAAGCCGCAGTGCAGAAAAATACAAATGGACAGTAAAAGAAAAGACAGACAAGCACTAACCACGCCAACAAAGGTTTATCTTCACCGACCCTGCGTTTGTACTGATTAAAACTTATCGCCATCCCACATGCTGCTTGCCTTGGTTCGCCAGGTGGCCCGCCACGTCCCGGAACAAGACCACTGCGTTCCTAAAGCAGGGGAGGCGTACTTTCCCGCTTCGGACAAGCCAGGACGAAGCGAGTTGAGGCGCATTCCCTGGTTTTCCACCTTGCTGGCGAAGAACGAGGGTTCGTCGTCCTTTTGTTTGATTAGTTGGATACAATTTTAAGCGCCCGCTGACCGTCGCTTCTGTGTTCGATTGCCACGACCAGCTTTCAATGTCCAAGTGAAAGTCGAAGCTAAGAAACTTCGCAAAAGTTGAACGTTAACCAAGTTCTAAATGGAATTTCTAGATGAGAAAATGACTGTCTGGACATGTTTCTTTAGTGCGACGACTCATAAACCATTAATGCCAATGATAGTTAATATATCTGAACGGGACACTTGACAGAAATTGATTGCATTGTATATACAAGATTATCTTAATCGCTTAGAAATCGACATTCCATTTCTTGTCAAAAGATTGGAAGTGTTAGATTTTTTAATATTTTAACTGTGATGTATCGACGTCAGAGACACCTTTTTACTCGTTACCTCATGACGGATTACTGATTGCATTAGAAGAATGCATTTTGATAATAATGGCTGTTTAAGGTTTCAAAACTCCTCCGGTGTCTCTGTAAGCAATTTTTTTGAACTTCTAACATTTTACCTGAAGTATATTCAAAGGAACGGAAAGCTTTACTTTCAGAAGAAAGGAATCTGTATCGGCTCGCCCCAATTGTCGGTGATGTATTTTTGGCTAAAATACGTAGAACGGTGTCTGGTTGTTTGGAAGGCACGAGTGTGGCAAAAATATCTAGGCACGTATGCATCACTATATAATATTTCTTGATAAGTGTTCAGATACGATACAGGCGCAGGCTTCTAATGTCCTCGCCTCATTCGGTGACTGATTCAGTCCTCTTGAATTAGCCCATAAACAGGCACGGTCAAATTCCTTGATATTCAGCTAGTTCTTCATCCAGACCACACTGGCTAAGGCTACGAACCATGTAGCGATCCTGCCATACGCTTCCGCGCACTCCAAGCTTGTAAAGAGAAGGAATGTGGACTTATGTTTTCTAAGTGCGGTTCAAAATCCTGTCCTCACCAGATGGAATCAATCTACTTTATCAATCTAAACAGTTGTCAGAGTACTCTTTACGGTGTTCCGTTGCAGAATCTCTGCTTCGAAAGGCCTGCGGCAGATGAGCTGGCATCATCTGACAGCCATGAAAATGTAGCTGTCAATCCGTACATACATAAGCTCTCCCATCATATCTAGAAGACTGCAGACCGCTCGAAACTCAAAGCCGTGTTTTCTGCATCTCAGAAGCTTATCAAGCTGTGCAGTCAGCGGAAGAATAGTCACGTGCGCGCAGCATCTGTGTAACAAAACTACGAAGCTTTTATTTCGTGGCCTGTGCTAGTGAACCTTGATGTAGCCAGGAGGTGGCAGACCGAACACTTGCTCCCCCCTTCCCCCCAATTTTTGTGTTAGTATGCGGCTTTCAAAACCTCTCTGCCCGCTTCCTCCCGATCCCTGGTCAAGTTACCCCCCTCCCCCCATTGCACCCCGAAAAAAAAAAATTGCTGACTACGCCATTATAGTGTTACGCGGTCATTTGCATTCCCCTTTCTTGTTGTAAACAATATGTAGAACAGCCGGGACGCTGCATAAATGACCGGCTAAGAGAACATTGTAACAAGAACCACCGTGGTGGCGTAGCGGCTTTTGGCGCTGTGCTGCTAAGCCCGAGGGGTCCCGGCTGCGGCGGCCCCGTTTCGATGGGGGGCGAAATGCAAAAACGTCCATGTATCGTGCATTGGGTGCACGTTAAAGAACCCCAGATGGACAAAATTAATGCAGGGTCCCCCTACAACGGCGTGCCTCATCACTTTATAGCGGTTTTGGCACGTAGAACCCCAGAATTTCGGCCCTGTAACAATGTCAAGAGAGATGCGCGCGATGGTTGGGTTGCCCTGTACTGCAGTGCGTGTGGCGGTGAACAGCTTTTATAAGCTTACGCGTAAAATTCTGGAGGGGGAAAGGATTTCGCTGATTGGTTCTGCGTACGTCAATCTGTGCGCCTGTCAGGTAAGGAGTTAACCTTCCTATAAGAAAGTGAATCGCGCATGTGAAGTGGCGATTAGGTAGGTTTTAGTATAAACACGTGCCGCAGAAAACAAGCCTTTGTTGATGTAGCTGGCGCCCGTCTGTTTTTTCTTCTATACGTCGCCGTTTTTTTGGCGCTATACGATTTGTCACGGTGTCGAACAACAAATTCGGACAGCCACAATTCAGTGCCATGCGTTCGTCCTCCTCCGATCATCGTCCATGCTTTGCCGTCAGAACAATTTCCGGATCCGTGTGACCTTATTTGAAGCGTTAACATGGCAGTACAGTTAGTCGTCGTTGCGGTTGTAGCAGTATATCTTACAGCGATAGCTGCCATATCCCCTGGTCGGCGTGATGTCCGCCAGTGCCCGCCGCCGTTCGTCGCGGGCATACCGAAATCGTGCGGCTGCGGAGAAAAGCGCATATCAGCCAGGCCCAGGCGGCATCTTCGTCCGCGTGAATGAAGTGCATTAAAGGGAAAGGAAAAAGAAACATGCGCTGAAGATGAAATGCTTTCTCAGCGCTAGTCAGCGCTTCTTACGTTCGCTTTACTGATGAAAAAAAAAAAAAATGCGCATATTCAAAGGCCAACGTTGGAATCTAAACGGCGCGAAGCTCGACTGAGCGAGGTAGCAGCAGTAGCGGATGACTCAAGCATAGCCTCGTCCCCCGTGGCTTTTGGCTATCTGCGTCATGAAGGGGAAATGGAATCTTGATCAAAGACGTATGCACAAAGAAATAGAGCACATACTGAAATACATATATAGCTTCGTATTCCTCTTGCCACGATGACATTCTGGGGCCAAGAATGGGCACGTGCCACTATGGTGAGCCAAGTCGTCTCCATAGGCCAGACAGCAGCAAGTTCGTCCATTCGGGCACCCGAGTTGCCTGCTCGACACAACAGCAGTGCGCACATACCCGACGGCCGAGGTTGTCCATATATCCACATATATGTCAAGCGAGGAAACGACGACGAACACCAAACCGCGGGGAAAAAGCAAAAAAGGATTCGCTTTAATATATCGTTCGCGGCCTAGGCCCAGGCCACGAATTTGCCGGATTTTCAATGAAGTTGTTACTACCACCACCGCCTCACCAGCGCAAATTTGCTCCTCTAGCGGGCCTGTAGGATTAGCTTCACGACAAGAAAGCGCCTCGGCTGAAAACAAACAGTGATTGTTTCAATATCCTTGCGTAAAACAGACGTTGTGAAGATTATAGAGGGGAGCTGATTGATTCAATGTTCGTCTCTATAGATAGTGCGCTTTTGACATGAACGATGTGGCGACCTGCGTATGCTCATCCTATAACATTCATCCAGCTACATACTACTCCTAGCCAGTTGTTACTTCATGATGTTCCTTTTGCGCTTACAGTAAATGTTTCTTTTTATAGGCTAATTTTTTACTCATACCTTTGGTTGAAAGTATCGTAAAAAGAAATCACAAGAAAGGATCCAATCGAAGATAAGCGTTAAATCACACTGATTCATCCAGCGAAATGGGTCGCTAAATATATGCACAATACTACATGAAAAGAACAGCACATGCTCGAACATATCATATCGGACGTTAATGTGAGGACCAGGCTGGATTCCGTAAAGGCTACTCAACAATAGACCATATTCACACTATCAATCAGGTGATAGAGAAATGTGCGGAATATAACCAACCCTTATATATAGCATTCATTGATTACGAGAGAGCGTTTGATTCTGTCGAAACCTCAGCAGTCATGTAGGCATTGCGGAATCAGGGTGTAGACGAGCCGTATGTAAAAATACTGAAAAATATTTATAGCGGCTCCACAGCGACCGTAGTCCTCCATAAAGAAAGCAACAAAATCCCAATAAAGAAAGGCGTCAGGCAGGGAGATACGATCTCTCCAATGCTATTCACAGCGTGTGTACAGGAGGTATTCAGACATTTGGATTGGGAAGAATTTGGGACAGGAGTTAATGGAGAATACCTTAATAACTTGCGATTCGCTGATGACATTGCCTTGCTTAGTAACTCAGGGGACCAATTGCAATGCATGCTCACTGACCTGGAGAGGCAAAGCAGAAGAGTGGGTCTAAAAATTAATCTGCAGAAAACTAGAGTAATGTTTAACAGTCTCGGAAGAGAACAGCAATTTACTATAGGTAGCGAGGCACTGGAAGCGGTAAGGGAATACAGCTACTTAGGGCAGGTAGTGATGGCGGATCCGGATCATGAGACGGAAATAATCAGAAGAGTAAGAATGGGCTGGGGTGCGTTTGGCAGGCATTCTCAGATCATGAACAGCAGGTTGCCATTATCCCTAAAGAGAAGAGTGTATAATAGCTGTGTCTTACCAGTACTCACGTACGGGGCAGAAACCTGGAGGCTTACGAAAAGGGTTCTACTTAAATTGAGGACGACGCAACGAGCTATGGAAAGAAGAACGATAGGTGCAATGTTAAGGGATAAAAAAAGAGCAGATTGGGTGAGGGAACAAACGCGAGTTAATGACATCTTAGTTGAAATCAAGAAAAAGAAATGGGCATGGTCAGGACATGTAATGAGGAGGGAAGATAACCGATGGTCATTAAGGGTTACGGACTGGATTACAAGGGAAGGGAAGCGTAGCAGGGGGCGGCAGAAAGTTAGGTGGGCGGATGAGATTAAGAAGTTTGAAGGGACGACATGGCCACAATTAGTACATGACCGGGGTTGTTGGAGAAGTATGGGAGAGGCCTTTGCCCTGCAGTGGGCGTAACCAGGATGATGATGATGATGATGATGATGATGATGATGACGACGACTTCAAGAAGGGCTGTCTTCAGGGATGGCTGTCTGCTTTCAGAATTGATTACACGCCTCATTAGAGAACTGAAGACGTGTTTTCGTACGAACCTAGCGTCTTTTTTTTTTTTTCAGCTAACTGCACTCAACAAACCGCACAATTCACTTGGGCCCACTTGACGGGGAAAATTAAACGTTGTTATAATCACCACTGTGGTCCCACCGTCATCACCACAAAACATGTTTTAATCTTTTTGTGCCATTTTCTATCAAGAAATGCTTCCCATCTGCTTAACTGTTGCAAAAGGTGCAAAAGGAGCCAACCGGAGTGCTCGAATTGCAGATTTCGTAACTGGCGAAATCTCAGTTGTACGGGCTAGAAAATGTAGCGCATGGCTGACTTAGCGTCTTCATTTGCCGTTGTTGAAAATAAATATATCGATGACTCCACAGTCTTTTTTCTTCCCCTTTTATGATAACAGCTGTCAGCGAAAGTGTGTAAGTATAATAGTACTGGGATAAGTTTGACGCTATACGACACAGTTATAGCGTACTCTGTATGCGTGAATTATAAGACAAAATGCACCTAACACTACTGTCAAGCGGGCAAGTGCACTTACTGGGAGTGCACTTCAGTACCTCGAGTAACACTTTAGGCTACGCGGTGCTAAACGGGAAAGCAGAGCGCATTCGCACTTAAAAAAAAAAAAAAAGGCGACAGGCTAAAATTATGTTTTTTGAATATGTAGATAAAAAAAAAAATCTTCTAGAAAGCGATTGCTTCAGTTTTATTAAAAATGAAAAAAAAAACAATCTTAATTTATATTTACTCAACAAAAAAAAAAACGAAAATATTTTTATCATAAATGCTTTACAAGTCAGGGCCGGCCAAGACGAATGCCTAGCCAATCCAGAACAAGATAACGGCGTGCGACGAGGCGGCATTTGATCCTGCTAGAACAGAATACCAGCGAGTTCTGAGAATTTTGTTAAAAGCTGTTCAACAGCTAGAATGAACTTCTGTCTTTTTGCTGTGCATTACATATTGTATCGTTGAACCGCTGGCGGCAAGGCTATGCACTCGACGAGCAAGTGCGTTCCGTGAACGCACTCTTGTGCGAGTGCACTCCGCTTGCGACGTTTAGATTTGGGCAAGTCCGCTTAAAGGCGAGTGACACTCTCCGTAAGTGCACTTAACTTGCCCGCTTGACAGGGGTATTGCATTGACCACGAAAGCAATCTTTACTTCACGAATAAAAGGCAGACATCTAATTTTCGTTGGACAGGTTGCTGCTTGCTGCAAAAAAACGGCTGTTTGCTTACAGAAACGATTAGACGCCCCATCGGGAACCGAAGGCGTGTCTTCTTTCGAATCTCGTGCTTTTTAGAGCGTCAAGAGAAAACCACACCCCAGCCGTCCAGCGTGGTGGCTATGACCAACCCTCCATTCGCTCCCCAGAAGGCGCGCAAATCGGCGCTGTGATCTCGTCTTTCCTCGTCGGCGCGTGCGCCGGCACGAGCTCGTCCAAGCGAAAATATATGGACCACTGGGATACGTTATGCTCATCTCAGCGTAGCTCGCCGCCATCAATCAGAGGCTGTGACGTCGCGCAACGTGTTCCGCGTGGTCACCCAGAAATTTCAAGGCCGCATTAGCAGACGACGCGCAAGACCACGTTCTTTCGTCTGCCGGGACCACATGCAGGAACAGACGACCCAGCGACCGCCTCGGCTTAAAAAAAAAAAAAAAAAAAAAAAAAAGGAAAGAAAGAAGAAGAACCTACTTTGTGTAGTTTATTGTTTCTTCAAGAACCTTGACCACAAATCCCTCGTCTATGCCATGTATTTTTTTTTTCTTTTTATGAGCTTTAGCCGACATTTTGGGGATTTTTTTATTGCCGTCCGGTCTCGAAGCCTCGCTCCGAATCGTCTGCTGGAACCATGCACTGCGTTTGCTGTATCCATTCGTCGCGGTCGGTGGTCTCTGGTTTTCCCTGCGCAACCAAGTTTCCTGCGGCTTCTCCGGACTCATTTTCTTTGTCCGTTGTTTCCGAGGCATTGGCAAAGAAGCAACGCCCCCTGGCGGTGGTGTGTTACGCCCACTACTGCCGTTGATTGTCCTGTGCCACACTTGTCCCAAGATTTGGCTGGCGGAATCGGTCGCGTAACTTATTGAATAATAACGTGCTTGAGTCGGTCTTGCACCACTTGGGTCAGTAGTCCAATGTCTTGATAAAAACGTCGGCAACTGAGCTTCCGTTCGGTCTGCGTGAAAACAAAATAACCGATGCCTGTGCAAAGGTCAGAGCAGGAGAGGGAGAGAGAAGGCTCAAGAAGTGCCAGGTCTGCTTTCTGCATTATTTTCTTCACCACAGGGATACAGTGATGTTATATTAAATAAATAAATTAAAACAAAACAAATATACAAAAAGGAGACAGCTCAGTAACACATTAACATATTTGATGAGGTATCTGAGTTCGTAAGCTCTATGTGCTACATACGTGCCCATTGAGCTAAATATGGTGCTCGCATATTGTCGAGCGAGAGTAATTTAATCGACAACTCGATGCTTTGGAATATTGAATGAATGGATTCGCAGGAATCCTCAAACTTTGAGGACCTTCGCACAATTCAATTGCTTGTTCTCAGTCTCAAGAAACATGCATGTACATTTCTTTTCTTGTGCTGCTTCTTTTATAATTTGTCGTTCTACTGGTTCAGGCATATTTTGTTTCGAGTATGTGTCGTATATTGCTCTGCTCACCAGTTAGCGCCCTCGGTTCTATTAGAAGTACGTGTCGGGGATAACAGTTTGTGCACAGCGGGTGCAGCTAAACAGTTTGGATTCCCCTGCGCTTGAAACCATCGGCCGAGAAGCGGGCGCACAGGCGCACCAGCCAATCAGCAGTGCGATCCCTTTAAAGTATGGCGCAAGCTTCGATTCGATTCGCTTCTGGCACTGTTCGATTCGTATTCGATTCGGTCTCAAAATTCGCTATTCGCACACCACTATAGTTTTTCTCCCTCAAGGCTTCAACGTGTGTTATCCTTTGTATTCGAACAGAAACGAATATTAGTCATTTAGAATAGTAAGATCTAGAATCAAATAACAAATAATATTTTATTCGCATTCGAAATTTTGTATATTCACATACTCGAAATTTTTGTTGATAAAATTAACACTTAGTTTTAGCTTGGTGTAGCCTTAGTCTCTGTATAACGCTCGCTCCTTGCCATTAATCGACCTACAGCTTTTGGACCTTTCACACCTTGTCATAGGAAATAAACACAAATGAGATATGCGTTAAATAACATTTTGAGTGCAATAATTTCAATCTGCGGTTCTCGACGAGCACGGCAGAAGGACTAGGTGGGGCGATGAAATTAGGAAATTCGCGGGCGCCAGTTGGAATCGGTTGGCGCAGGACAGGGGTAATTGGAGATCGCAGGGAGAGGCCTTCGTCCTGCAGTGGACATAAAATAGGCTGATGATGATGATGAATTTCAATCTTCACGTAACGTAACCGTAGCTTGAGAAAGGGTTGCGCTTGTATAAGCAAATAAAGAACAAAGAGTTTTACAGACACGTAGAATAGGGCATCGAGAGAAAAATGCAGGTAAACCAGCCACGAAATGCACGCACGGAGTAGAAGCCCCTCGAACGTGTTCCTCTGCAAAATGCACGCACGGCCCACCGTGCCGAGCGAGTCTCACGAGAACGCCGTGCGCCGTCCTCCATTTTTCGTGCGCAGAGTCGCGACAGCGTTCACTCACACCTCAAGCACGACAACTACTTTTGGAATTACGCTTGTTGTTGTTTTGAAGGCCTTGGGGCTCCTTTGTGCGCTCGTTTTTGCAATTTGTCACAGGTCATTTCTCGCTGCCTACAACTATCACGTTTCGGCGTCCGCAGTGCGCGATGTCGTGCAGACGACGGCGAGACTACACGAGCAGACGACGCTCTCAATTTTACTGCGAGGCCACATCGACCTCGCAGTAGGCGGCTTCCAGTAGTGACGTAGTAGCAGTTTTGCAAAAGCGCTAGTATGTTCAGATTTCCGTGCCCGTTAACGAACACCAGATGTTCAGAATTAATCCGAAGGCCTCCACTACAGCGTCCCTCCTATAGGCTACTGTGCAGTACTTATAGCGATGCTGAGCCCCGCCCTTTATTCACTAGCCACAAACTCCGCTTTCAAAAGCAACCGTCTCGAGTGTGTTCACTACTATGTATCTTTCTCACGGCGTCACTTGGTGTTTCTGTGTCCATTTGGAAAGTTGTCGCTGCAATTTCGCGTGTGATCTGTCCACATGGTTATGAACCAACAAGGACGTCTTTAGCACGAGTTTCGTTCATGACAAAATAAATTATAGTACAACGTGAAACTGATTCGACGGTGGCGGGCGATGCCACGCCAAAAATATGCCGGAAGCACGTGCCGTGCGACCGTGTGTTATCTGCCAATCAAAGCGACAGACCCATAATATTTCTATCCACCGCAATGAGAACGTCAATATTTCGCATCGCGTTATGGAAATTCCTAATCCCGGCGACTCCACGTAGAAAGTATACACGCCAGAAATGCGTCCTTCATCCTGCGGCCTCAGTACATCTCAAACCGCGTCGATCATCGCAGTAAGGTAGGAATTGATTCGTGTAACACGAAGTCTTTCTTTCAGTCTTTCATCTCCCGTACATCTCAGGAATGTGACCACCTTCCCTAAGTATCGTAGCCACCCCCGATAACAAACTTTTCCCCGAAACAATAGCTAACATTGTATAATCAGAATAATCATTGTATTAACAGAAGTGACTGCACTTGTTTGTTTACGTTATACTACTACTCTGTAACCATTCCCCTCTTTGATGCCATATGGCCCTAATCGTATCTTAAATAAAAATAAATAATAGTAATAATTCAGTCGCTGCTCAAACAATATCCGGTTTTGTCTATTCTTTTTTTTTCGTTACGTCCGAGGGCTCGCTCCTGCTCATGCACTGACGCATTCAGATTTATTCAAATACAAGGCCACGTACCACGACCTCAACTATAACTCACAAATGTCAACATGCTTACCGCACATTGCGTCACTATACGAAAAAGCCTGTGGCCGCGCGCCGAGTGTGGTGATATATGTACGAGCAAGTGTTGTAGCACCAAGTCTCCAGCTTGTGCATGCGTCGCACACTATTAGGAATTACTCACTAGTTTACACATAATGATTACTTGCGCGGCGCCAGAAGCCTGAAAGAAAGCATCTATTTCGAACTCGCTTTGTCTAAGAATAATTCGTAACCGGTACGCGTTCTGATCTCAACGATAGCTTTTTGTTTTCTGATATATTTCGTAGACATTTCGCTAATATAGACTCGCTCTGTGAGCTAAACAAATGCTGTTACACTTGCGAGAAACAAACGCTTGTGTGTCATACAGTGAACCCTTCTATGTGCTCAATAATACGACGCGCTCCGACAGCCTGGGGCTGGATTTTCTTGCGTACGTTTGCCGCAGCTACTTTTGTTGAAGCGCCGGGTGACGCGAAGCGGCCCCGAGCAGCTCCATCCGTAATCCGAGCCGAACGAAATGGCTTGGAGCGAGGTCTCCGAAACAACTTGACCAATACGTACTGCATCTATATTTGGTGTTCGATTTGTAGCTCACATTCCATCCGCCGCCGCACAGAGTACGCAAAACAGTCGAAAGCACGCGTGTAGGGAGATGGAGCAAAAAAGAAAGCGAAAGTTTGCAACTTCAAGCAGACGGAGATGCAAGCACTCCGCAGAGGGGCAAAAGAAAAAGAAAGAAAAGGAAAAAAGAAAGACATGCAGCAGAAATTTCAGAGCGGCGGTTGACACAGATCCGCCGGGCAGGTGGAGGGGGAGGGGATGCGCGCAGTACTCTTCTTCTTTTCTTGCACGCGGGAAGCCATGCGGACACTCGTTCACAGCGTCCTAGGGAATTGTGTGCAGTGCAGTGGAAGCGGTCGCTGTACGCGAACGTTTGCAGTACCAATTTTTAAATATTAAATTACGGGATTTAAGAGGAAGCTTTACTTCAGGTGTACCCCAATCTAAGTACATAGGAACGGAGGAATCGTCTTACTCGTCACCCACTGCACTGATTTCGATGAGGTTTGCTTCATACAAAGTACTGATTTACAACTATGTAACTCAGCAATAAGAGACGATGGCAAGGTTCAGTAAACTGCATCTATTAGGACATCCAAAGAAAAAAAAAATAAGTAGTATGCGCCACTCTGTAATATATCACTGATTTGTGAGTAGGACGTTTGCAAAACTCTCGTAAACGTTGTGGCAGTCTCCCGTAAGGCGCCAACTGATATCTCACATTTGGCCGCTTCAGATGCTCAAACAAATGCACTTAACAGAATTTCGATACTTTATTTTTGTAATGAGTTACGAATTTTTAAACGATGCGCCTCAATTTATTTATCGGCTCCCTACTTTCGGCAATATTAAAAAATACATATTGAGGCCATAAATGTTTTTTTTTGCATCTTACATTTAGTAGAATTCACTTTTCTCTCTCAAATGTAATTCAAGTCGGTTCGTCGGTTGATTCGTGAAAGCATTTCTGTGTTCGACATATATTTGCATATGGAAATTGGAGTTGACCTCGAGAAAAAACTTCCTCATAACTTAGGAAAGTGGCAGTTTGGGCTAGCTGGTATTCCATAGTCTAATAAGAATAAAAACGCAATAGAAGGCAGGACGACAGGAGACATACACAAATGCTTACTTCCAACTGAGTTTAATGCGAAAACAACAACAGCAACAAATAAAAACTATCATTTTCCCGCGTTGAACTCGGTTGGAATTAAGCGCCTGTACATGTCTCTTGTCGTCCTGTCTTCTTTTGCGTTATTACTTTTATTGTTCTGGTGCTTTAAATGAAACGAGATGGTGGCCTTCTGAATGAACAAACAACACTAGAACACCGTCCCCTCCGATCATCGGCTCAGAAGGCAGTGAAGGCACTTTTGTGCTTTCTCAGAACGTCTGGCTTGAGCGAGCGCCTTTGACTCTGTAGTCTGCAGGTTCCGAACTGGCCGCTCTTCGCGCTGCTGTCGAATACATTCAAAAAGAACCGCCCAACAAATGGGCAATATATTGTGACTTGAAACCAGCCCTCCAGAGCATGCGAAGTTTTAGCCATTCTTTAGATAACTGCTGTGCTGAGGAGCTCTTTTATTGAAACACTGTCCCGTTTGACCTGTATAAGTTTTTCCACAGCTCAGCGGTATCTGATAGATAACGTTTTGTCTACAGTCAGTGAAACGAGATTTATGATTTGTGGTGCACAAATTGCGCGTTTTCATACGATTACACATCGAGAAAAGCTTGCACGGGGTATCTGAAAAGCAAATCAACGTTATGTCTATTGGAATATTTCTTTAGATTGTGTGAAAACTTGTGCAAGTATGGCACCACGTGCGCTGGTCTCTTGTCGTCATTCTTTTCTTTGTGTGTGAACTTATTCTCTTTTCTTTCTGCAAGATGGCTTCGCATATTCAAGTGATGATAGAACAGGGAAAGCCTGCGTTCTGTAATCGTGCTATCCGATTTAAAAAACAAAACTTCGCTCGCACTCATGCTCACACGACTTACTTAGCGCTGCTTTAATGCACGTGGTCGCTATGCCTCTCTTAATCAATTTAGAGTGTGCGCTGTCGTAGCGCAACGAGGTTTTCTTAGATCTGGGGTGATATCCCCAGCATACATGCTCGTCCAAAGAAAAACAAAGATTAATATCGAGAAACTGAATGCGGTTGTTAATTGGCAATTCATGCGTGAACTTAAGTCCTCCCGATGAGTTTATGGACAAGTCCAAAATTTCTTCGACCGCGTCATGAAAATGCATACAGGTTCTTCATAACAATTCTTCATAACATATTAAGTAGCCGTCAACGTACCTAAACGCTCGCGTTACAGGCGTGTACACCAACTTAGTAGAAATTACATTGTCAACCGACTATAAAAATATGCCACACAAAATGCGGGCTATGGCTGGTACTATACAGATGCCAGTACGTTGGATGTAGAATTGGCCATCATAATTAATAGCAGTTGAATGAAGATAAAATATAAAAGCGTTAAAAAATTGTCGCCGTTGACACCAACAGAATTCTAAAGATTGAATCATCCCAAATCTACTATCCTATCGCGCACAGCGCACATCGAACCATCGCGCGGCACAGAATAAGTCCTCTACCTATACTGAAAATTCGGTTAGTGCAGTCCACTGGTCTTCATTTATCGCCAAGATAACTTCTTCGGAGCTTCTTACCAGAAAAGGGACATTTATCTGCAACTTCTTCAGATGGCCTTGTAGAACTTTTCCTACATGACATTGCCATGACGTCTTCACGGACACAATAACCCTAAAAGGGTATTCAGGCTTGTGGGTTTTGCAAGTGAAGAAAACTTCAGGGAACTCCGTCTCCGCTTTGTTCACAAGCTGCCGTTACGAGTCCAGGTGCAAGCCTTTGAGTAGCTGCAGGGCGGCCCTCTGTTGCTTTTTCGGTTCGAAAGAAACAGCTTTGGAATTCTTTACAATAGCTTGCTTGGATTTCTGGTTCATAAGGTATTTAGGCAGAACAACAAAACCGCCTTCTTTGTCTGCCTGTAGTACTTCAAGCGCATCTTTCTTTAGGTTCGTTACAATTTTCTTTTTGGGTGGCATACCTGATTTTCCACGTGGTGCATGCTTTAGAACGCAGTGCACAGCTTCACCGCCAACTCGTTCACGGTCTTGATCCACAGCTCTGTCTCCTATGCTTCTACCCATGCCTAGCTAGGAGCTGTGGAGCAATCAGCTTTGGCTCAAAATTGTATTTTGGGCCTTTTTCCAGGGTCTCCCCCGAGTTGGTCTGGCATTGTAGCCTCTCCCAAGCGTGGTGACTATACGTTGGCACTGGTGATCCTGGCGCACGGCTTCGGCAAAAAGATCCTGGTGCGTTGCCACAGGAACTCTGTCGATTGCCAGGCAAGTCTCTTGCACTCGCGCAGCGCTCGCTCCTTTCTTTCAGGGGTCTTTTCTTTCTTCAACAAGTACTTTCAGCCAATGTATATAGATGTTGCTCACGCGTAAATTTTTCTTGCACTTTTTTGTCCATTTAGGAAAGCACCTTGGTGTTGCGTGTAGCTTTGAGTGTCTCAACTGCATCGCATATCGTTCCTGTTACGCTGTGAGTTGTGCGAACAAGGTACTTAGTCGCATATGTATTCGTTTTCGAGTAAACCTCGTGCGGAAGTAAAAGGGGCGCTTTCTCGGCCTGTAGCCAGGTCACGCTCGAGGATTACGTGGCTCATGTAAATTCACTGTCGAAACTACACTTTGCTCCAGCGGCTTCAGAGCAGCACGCCAGCGCCGTCCTCAGCAAATTGAGCAAAATACCTGCTGGCAGCGTCGCGCAGTCGCTGCTGGAAAGCTCGCTGTCCCTTACGTCCTTTTTTTTTCGAAAGTGTTGGTTGATAGAATCCCGAACGCAGAAGACGCTGCCGTAAATTCCAAGGAAAACGGAACGGTGCTTTAGCTGGGACCGTTGCGGGCGTTGTCGCGCGATCTTGCGGAGTTTAAGAGGCGTGTCGTGCTCGTGCGTAAGTATGGCAGAACTGACTGTAGCGTGTCGGTACATTTCGTGCCTTAGAAACCGCTAAATAGGTCGCGCAATAGTGCACGTAGATAAATGAATAGCCTTTATTTAATTTTAGTGCCGCATTGTTCTATTGCTACACTACCGAGTCGCAGAGTCGAATTATGCGCCACCACTTTAACGCGTTTCTACAGTTGCTATCAGCATAAATTGAAACAAGTCGAAAATGTCTCCGTGTCGTTGTTTCGTTTCCAGGTTCACCTGCATTTGTAGCAGCGGCTTTATCCAGACTCCAAAACGTACGCTTGGGACTATGTACTCCACGCTTATAAACCGGACACGGAGTGAGTACATGTCGCACCTTCTTCTTATTACGCGCAACAGGTGTTATGACCGGTTATTTCTAGGGGAGTTCGAATACTGAAATTTCCCAGTCGAATCAAATGCGGATATTCGAGGAAAACAACTTTCGAATATCGAATCGAATACCGAATGGTTCCCCATTATTTCACAAAGGGAAATATAAAGTATGCGTCGAGGCACGCTGAAGAGCTCGGAATTCACGCATTAACTACAGGCCGTCCAGAGGGCCCGTGACGTCTCAAAGAGTCACCACCTAATTGTCCCGTGGTGGGCGGAGCCACCAACTTGACTGGACTCAATCAAGTTCCCCAGGACAATTCAATAAAGTTCTTGTCGCTGGAGGCCGCTTGGTAAACAAAGCCTACATGCATGTTTGATACATGCGTGTGATTTCGCTCACAACTGGACGTCAGGTCAACTGAGGGGGATGAAATAAATGATAAACAGCTGCTTTCGTTTATATGGTGCACTACGAGAATGACAGCGCGTGGGGAAACAAGAGAACAGCACGTGACTAGGCGCGCAGAGTGGGCCTGCAAGCGCGGCATTCCCGGCCGAAGCGCGTTCACCGCCAGCCCGCCCGGTGCATCTGCGCGACAACCGGCCGCTCTTCCGTAGCGAAAAAAATTCGGAGCCCTTCCACCACGTGCAGATGGAAGACCAGAGAAGCTGTATTGCTCAATAGCCGTATTAAGTTCTATATGGTAGTTATGCTATATTGGTTAAGTATTAAGGCACACACACATAACTTCATAGTTTGTGTCGTCTTTCTTCATAATTTTATATTTCATGTTTTTAAACTTTTTATTTCATTTCATTTTATTTTACTTTATACATATACGCAATGACGTTTCGACATTCATCGCCATAGACTAGCGTTTGGGCAACAGCGTTCATCGCTCCGGCGCATTGTTTTTGCCAACATCATAACTTCGTTGTTTGTTTCGTGTTTCTTACACACACATGGTGTGTGTAACACACCACACACACACACACACACACACACACACACACACACACACACACACACACACACACACACACACACACACGCGCACACACACACACACACACACACACACACACACACACACACACACACACACACACACACACGCACACGCACACGCACACGCACACACACACACACACACACACACACACACACACACACACACACACAAAATATTTACAGTATAGACTGCTTGCGAAGTTTTACTTGCATGGTGTAACACTCGCTTTAGCTAACACAGCTTCACTGTTCGACCATCTTCACGACCTGGAAGGGGCGGTAACATTTTAACAGTACTTTTTAAAAAGTTGTAGAAAATATTTTTTCCAGAACATCTGTTCTTACCCGTGTGCCTGGGACCTCTTTTGGTCCCACATGTGACAAGTGTAGTTCAAGCGCGCGTTACAGGTACCCGAGCCCACAAGGGTATGTGCCATTGAGCTTGGACCCTTTCTGCACTATCACCAGGATCAGCCCACATGACGATTTGTTTTTGTCAACATCAAGAACACATTTTCCCCCAGATCCTAGCTTTAGACAGCTTCGCTGTAATAATTCGGAACCACTTTGGGAACAGTCAGGCTTACGTCGGTCTTTCGCCCCCAAGGCTCCAATAAGTGTCGTCATCTGTCATATCCGAATGTTCCACCATTTCGAACGTTGAATTCTCAAATCCAATGCAAATCAAATAACAAGAACGGTTGGGTTCGTATTCGAATTTTTTTGATTACATGCATACTCCCAGCTATTTCCTGTTGGCTTCTTAATTTATGCTATGACACTAACTACCAGCGTCGTCTGCTACTGCTGCCCCGGACAGCAGACGAAGCAGCTACGCATGTAGACATGGCGGAGGAACGGTATATGCGTTCTCGGCTGCTTCAGCTTTTACAGCGCTGCGCAGTTTTCGTAGGACAGTGTGGGCGCTTATTTTCGAAGGAAGCTGTCCGGCGACAGCGGAGGGGAGGCCGCGCCTATACAGCAACAACGGCAAGAAACGCTCCTCCTCTCTTCCTCGCGGGAAAGACAAGACGGCGCGTCTGGCGCGCGTGGCATGCAGACGACGCGAAAGCTGTGGCGCGCGTGAAAGTGGCGGCGGTGAAAGCGACGCCGATCTCTTGCCGACGCGGCCGTACACCTCGATCGCGCACGTGCTCGACTGGGAAGTGCCATATAACCGCGCTGGTGTGCGCGCACTACGACGGCGTTGTGGTCGCCCACGGCACGACGGATTTTACGGAACTCGAAGCATGAAGTTCGGCCTTCTCAACGACAGTGCTGGTGAGTCCCCGACAGGCGAGACGCCCGTCAGGATAATCTTCGCACGTATCACAGCGCCATTACCGTATACCGACAATTATGGGTGTCGATTTCTTGGAAAATCTGTATAAGTCAAATCGTCACCCTCTGCAAACGTTATGTATACGAGGCTGAACTGGCAAAGTCATAAACCATTGTGAGGCCATAAAATCAACTTACGTAAATGTCTCAAGGGACAGGAAGAATAGCAAATTCGGTAGGTTAATAATCAGTTGCCTACTTGCAGCAGCGTAAAACAACGAGTACGAAAAAAAAAATAGAAGTGTACGAGCAACGCTGTGCCCAAATATTCTATACGATCTTATGGCGAAATGCGAAAACACCCGCGTGTACTTAGATTTAGGTATACGTTAAAGAACCCCAGGTGATCCAAATTTGCGGCGTCCCCCACTACGGCGTGCCTCACAATCAGAACGGGGTTTTGTCACGCAAAAACACATATTTTCATTTCAATTTTTTAACAGTCTCATGGGCAAATCCACACGAGTCAGCAGACTTTAAACGGACAAATTGTCGCACATGTGCGCTATCAATTTCATCTCGCTGATTTCCTATATATTTTTGTATTCCCCGACTACAACACACTCACTGAAATCGGACACACGACAACTAAGTTTACCAAATGCGGACGGAAGTGGCTTAAGCTTGCGCATGCGCGGAACCCAAGCTTTGCTCGACCTTGTTATTATCGTTTTTTAAGCAGTGCCTAGAGCGTTCGCCACCTTTCCGTCCATGTTTCTATGGCCCCCTAATATCATCAGTGTAACGCAAGATGGCTTTCATATTCAGCGTAATGAGTACGCTCCTGATCGCGTTGTTATGGGGTTATGGGGTTTTACATGCCAAGACCACGTTCTGATTATGAGGCACGCCGTAGTGGGGGACTCCGCATTGATTTTGACCACCTTGGATTCCTTTAACGCGCACGTAAATCTAAGTACGTGCGGGTGTATTTTTGCCGCCATCGAAATTCGGCCGCCGGGACAGGGATTTCGTCCCGCCACCTCGTTTGCTTAGCAGCGCAACTCCACAGCTACTAAGCAACCACGGCCGGTAAATTGCATCGTGTAAATGTCTTATACATGGAACATAGGAGACCTGACTCGCTCAAAGGTCACTTGTGCGACTGTACTTTTCGATTTTCTTGCTTCCTTGTATCGTCTGCTTTCACTGGAAAGCAGAAATGAACGCATTGAGATGCGAGGAGAGCGACTGCGGGACTATGAATGAAACGCAATAATGTTTTAATGAGCGGTTGTGGTTCGTGATGCTCATAGGGCGGTAGTCGATGCTTTGACGGCGATGTGGCTGTCTCTTTTACTGTGCGCACCCTTGCTGCTGCTGTGACCTCAAAACATAGCTCATACTGGCCCATACCCACGAGGTAGTTTGGTATAAAATAACATGAAACAAACAAGCTATTAAAACATGTCGAAATAAATTTAGCGCGAAAACAGTAAAGACGTACGGAAGAGAACAGATATTGCGCTACATTGTTTTCGACATTATTCAATACCAACTTGCTCAGTTCACTCTTCTTATTAAACCATTAAAACATTTATACAGCACTGTGATGTTACTTGACTTCTAACTATATCTCCTGTATATAATTTCTCCGCGTAACGTTGGGGGAGGTGCAGTGTTTTAACCCGAGTATACTTCGGTACATCAGCGCTACTTTAGAGTTAGTTTGAACGTGATGTAACACGCACACACGCATGCGCTAACGTAACAGGCTTCCCTTAAAAAAAAAATACGATTGTGCATCATTTGATGCCACATTTGCCATTATCTACTACGGCGCAGTCCCGCGCTTGGTGTAACGTCCTCAGATGGAAACAACGACAATAGCTTGGCTGCAGCTGAAGTAAAAATCCTGTGCCGGTCGAAGGGAGGGGGAGTCCCGTTGCTCACGCACTCCGCAGTATGGCAACAACGCGCCACAACAGCACGCATTATCGCGCCTGCCACATTCAACTGCCTCATGGACAGCTAAATGTTTTCCAGCGCGCCATCGTGTGACACGAGGACTGTAATTACAGTCCACATGCTCGCGCCCCATTCGTTGCCAGCTGGACGAGTAAACAGGGATAGTCCCTTGAGCAGCCTTTCCGCCTTATTTCGTCCACAACTTTATACGAACTTGTCTACGGGAACAAACCATTATTGCGTGTCAAGTCTATCTTAATCTAGCGGCAGTGCCTTGTTCGGTTCACAATTAGCAGCTAGAAATATTTCAGTTATGCGTTAACACTGGAGATCAGAAATTACATCAACTTGTGTGGTGCCAGCCAAGCCATGGTGCGAAAATGTTTTTTTTTTCGTAATTCGTTCACGTGTACATTTTCCAAAAGAGCTCAGTTACAAAGCAACATAGTAAACTTGCGTTATTAAGGCGATGGAAGGGCATGTATTATATCGAGATGTATCTGACAATGCGAGCTCCAACGAAAAAAGGTCATATACAATGATTGGGAATACTGCACGAACTGTTACTATAGTAATAAATGCAAACAGTTGCTATGCACAAGAAGTAACTAGTAAGCAGTTCCTTGTACAATATCAACAACGACGTAATAATTAGCAAAAAAGGCAACCAACTTAAGCGAAGGAAGCGCACAAATTGTATGATAAATACAAAGTATGATAAGTATAACATGTTAAAGAGAGGAAGTAGCACTTACGTGTTAGGTCGAAGTTTGTTACAGTTTTTATTTCCAGGGGTAAGTCATTCCATTAGCACCGTAAAATTCAATTAACCTCTCATGCATAGAAGTACACAGGAAAATTGAGATTGCCGTTGCTTGCGTGTCTTGTGTTTAGCAGTGGAGAACTGAAGATATTACGAGGCGGAGGTGCGTTATGACAGGAGATCGTGTGGTTCCGTAGAGTGGTGAATGACTCGTAGTTCTGTTACAACTTCTTCTCTGTTTGCCATGAAACTTCTTTCGTTAATGTGGAGTGATGCTTCCAAAGCAAGCCCGTATTAAGAACAATGAGCAACGTGCTCACTTCTGGACCCTTCAAGCAGTAGTGACTGCAAGAACATGGAAAACATCATTTACTTCTGCTGCACTAGTGACTTCGAGTTCTTTTTTTTTCTTCAGAGTTGTGGAGTTCCCGCTGGTGCTCAGCTACATAAATTTCATGCCGCAAGTACACTCCTAATTCAGCGCCACATCAGTGTTGGAAGCTTTGGATCAAGTTGCAGAGTCTCTGCTTCAAATACTGCGTTTTAGGCAAAGAGGTTGCTAAATTGTGATAACGATTATGAGGATTTGCTCAGAATGTTGTCTTTCGGTTTCTTTAATTGTTCACGCACGCCTTCCTTATTAATTTGCCTTCTGCGGTAACCGTGTCAGCGATAGAAATTTGAAGAGGGAAGACTACCCTCGGATTTCTAGAGCGGTATCAGATCTCAATATAGCACTTTGCCTAATTAACTTTGATGCGCGCATATTTCTCGCTAACGGGCTATTCGCCATGTTTTAAAACCAGTGACAAATGAAGGCTCATGTTTTAATTAATTAATTATTTATTAATTAATTAAATATTTTCAGGGCCCGGATACATTACAGGATGGATTGGGGGGAAATGGCAAGACGTGCACCTATCAACAAAATATTGCAACGCCTTTTGTAAAGTCATCTTGAACTCATGGTCGTCAATTATGCTTGAAATTGTGGAGTGAAGGTGGTTCCATGCGACGCTTGTTCTAGGAACCAAAGAGTCATTGCACAATCTTGTGCGACAAGACGGTAGACCCACCTTGAAGCAATGATCGGCCCTAGAAGATATATAATGAGGTGGATGAAACAGCACGTCCTTGAAATCGTTGTTGTAATAATAGGATCTGTGAAAAAAATTAAGGTGAGATGATTTTCGACGCAACGAAAGGCCAGGCGAGTTTAGGCTTTTCTTCATAGACGTGACACTGGAATGACGCGAGTACTTCGATAAGATGAAACGTGCTACGCGATTCTGAATGGCTTCAAGCGTTTGAATGAGGGTGGTCTGAGTAGGGTCCCATATTGCGCATGCGTACTCTAATTTAGAACGTACCAAGGTTTTGTAAAGTGTTAGCTTCAGGGACGACGGGATATCAAAAAAATTTCGGCGCAGATAACCAAGCATGCGAATCGCGTTGTTACGCATTAGGCATGCGTATTCCGGGAAAGACTATAAGAAATGTGCACACCAAGGTATTTACAACTGAGTAGTGAGTACAACAATGAGTAGTGGTGTGGCGAGAAACTCGCATGCTTTTACGTTAAGTTGTATTAAGTGTCACGAACCATTTACTGCACCATTCAGATACCCTGTCGAGATCGCGTTGCAGATTGAGATAATCGGCATGGTTAGTAATTTTATGGTAAACTACACAGTCATCAGCAAACAGTTGGATAGTTGAGGAAGAAAAGCAAGTAGGACAATCATTAATATAAATCAAGAAAAGCAGAGGGCCCAAAGCGGACCCTTGCGGGCCACCAGATGTTACGGCAGAATTAGGTGAACAAAAGTCATTAAGTGTCACATACTGACTACAGTTAGAGAGAAATTCCTTAACCCATGCAAGTACACTGGGCTCCATTTAAGTTGATTAAGCTCGAAGATAAGTAGATTGTGTGAGATGGAGTCAAATGCTTTAGCAAAATCCAAATATGTGCAGTCAGTATCAAAGTCATGATCCGCGTTACTATAGATAAGTCGCTAGTAAAACATAGAAATTGGGTGTCGCACAAAGCTGCTTTACGGAATCCATGGTAATAAATGCTGAATAGGGAATTGGACTCAAGCAATTCAAAGAGGTGTGAGTATATTATATGTTCTAAGATTTTTACTGGAATGGATGTTAATGATATGGAGCGGTAACTATTGGGGGAATGTACATCACCAGATTTATGCACAGGGACCAACTTCCCTATCTTCCAGTCAGAGGGCAGTGTAGACATCTGTAACGACTGTTCAGAAATCCTTGACAATAACAACGAAGAATAAACTTGTATACACTTCAGCGTTTTTGATGAGATGCAATCTGGACCGGCCGATGAAGACACTTTTAAATTGTCAGCCAGCCTCTCGGCACCAACTGCATCAATAGCGAAGGGATCCATTGGTAAGAAGCTGGTTTTGGTATATGCGGAAATACTGTGGGGGTGCTTTTATGAAAGTGAGTACCAAACACATTGTTCAGAAGATTGTAGCATTCGCTTCGAACCACTGGAACATAAGATTGGATTAATTAAATTTGTGTCCTTTTAGTACCGTTAATAATGCTCCAAATTTTACGGGGTTTACAACGTAGTAGCAAAGGAAGAGTTTTATTAAAGAATTTCGCTTTGGCTTTTGAAAGCGCAGTACGGAATTATCGGCTAAATTTTTTTATAGCAAGACCAGTGATCTGTTCTGGCTGTTAATTTTGCGCGTCGAAATATCTGCTTCTTTCTTGTTGCGCATGCACTTTAACATCTTAAACCACGGAGAGCGAGGACTCGATGACGCTTTTCTTTTAGGTACAAAACGATCAATTAAAGACAACAATTTGTTTTTATAAAGCAACCAGTTATTCTCAACCGATCACTGCTCGAAACCTGCAAGAAGGCGATCAACAAAGGCCGGTTATGTAACGTATATATATAGGGATAAAATGGGAGTGAGACATTGAACTCAGCCGAAGTCCTTTGAGTAATTTTTCGCAGGGCAATTCACTGGTAATTTACACCACTAAAAAAAACTCGCTAAAATGTCGCGCATACACTAAACAGGTAAAGTCTTCGTTAAGAAGAGTAAAAGCGTTCTGAATTTAGCGACTTTCTCACTAAATTACCAACGCAGTTTCACTTTTATAGGCACATCCACAGAGCCATTGGATAGTATCCAGAAAATCGACAGGATACGCTATTCGAGGGGCAGTATGCATGGCGATGAAGACAATGTTAAGTGTTGTTCTTTCACTGTATTAACATCTAAGTGATATTATGACCCAAATATGTATGGATGCATTTCTGCTCAGAACTCCTGCTGTCTTTGTTGCCTCTGCGTTTTCTTCACGATAAGTCCTTTGTTCTAGCATATAACGGACAACCGCTATTTTATGTTAAAACTTTATGATCAACACTTCAGATGGCAGAAGGCCTGGACATGTTGTCTGTGATAGTTAATCACTCGTCTTGCCCATTGAAGCGCGTGGGTTGCAACCCTTTCAGTGTAATGTTAAATAATGAAACTGTCTTCACTTTCAACAGGGCGGGCGCTCATAGAATGCGGGACGGTTGATGTTTATCGGTAAAGTTTGAATTACGAAACCATTTTGGCGGCCGTTATGTTGCCTGTTCTTTAAACGAAAGCGAACTACTTGCCCAGAGGGTAGCCTGTAGCCGTCAGGAGTCGCATAGGCGTCTGCAGCGACTTGGTCACTTTTGCATTGTGCTTTGGGTACTGCTCTGAAGACGTTGCTCGAACACATCGCTTGAATGTAATTTTCGCTATCTTATTGGCACAAGCATAGCAACGTATTTCGCTGCATTTTTTGTGGTAGAAGAGGAAAGAAAAGATAGCGATACATTTTAAACACTATCGGATAAGGAAAGGCGCAAATGTTACAACGGCTGAACAGCTGCTGCACACTTCATTAGGGGGTTTAATTACCACAGTGGTATGAACGATGGTCCTGCAAATACACCTCTGACTTGCCAGCTTCTAATTTTTTTTTGCAGTTTTGATTAATGCATAATAAAGTCACGTGCAAGTATCCGCTGTAGCTCTATCGCTGCATTATAACATGTCTACGCGAGTGAGAACTCCCGAGGCTAACGATGAGACATCCTCGCACAAGAGCAACAGGAAGGAAATCTTCTAATTGAGGCTTATCTCGGCGATTTAGTGGACGTAGGTGCGCCGATACAGACCATATAAGCTGCCAGGTTTAAATACGCAAACACCTGTCAGGATGAAAAAAGAAAATGGAGATCGCTCTTGCGACGCTCGATTGCCGATTACGCAACGTGTGCGTAGTAACCAAGCCCACGAAAGTGCTTATCATTCGATCGACGCGACGTGATCATATCGACATATAAACGCGTTCGTTCGCGGCTGAACTTGTTCTCTTTGGCGGTGACGGCAATTTCGATTTCGACGACTCCGCTCGTCCGTGCGCGAGCCGCTAGCACGCGCCCACGAGCGCCGATGGGAAGACCGAGCAAACAGAGGCAACTGTATCGCAGCTGCCATCGTCAGATGGCGCAGATATCGCTATGTAGTCTTCCCGGTTTAGCCACTGTTGGCGGTTCTCGAGAGCGGCGGGGTCCGGAGGTACACGAAGAACGCACTGCATGCAAAACTCGACCCGAAGAATTAAATCCGTGCAGCGTTTCAGAAACTGCGAGGTGTCTTTAGGGGCGTGCGAGTAGCAGATCTAGAGACCGCATTGAATACGAATCGAACAGTGCCAGAAGCGAACCGAAACGAATGTTGAATACTTTTCGAACATTCTGCGAGTATCCTGTAGCTTTCTCACCAATAATATGGAACATTTTACGGATCCTGGCATTCGCAACATTAAAAAGTTTATGTGATTACACTGCGCATTATAAAGCATGAAGAAATTATTAGGAATGACTAAGCTGTTCGTTCGCAAACTTAGAGCTCTTCAAAGAATACGCGGTGATGCATTGTCACATAACGTTTATAAGGAAAACTTTGTGTGCCAGTAAACATCTGTGTATGCTTTTGTGACCAAACCAGAAATGTGTGTCGTCTGCGGCGATGGCACCGCGGAAAGAAAAAAGAAAGAAAAATCCGAGGAAAAGAAAGTACGCTTTTGTCTAGTTTTAACGGTCGCGGCAGATTGTGCCATTACTGTATCCGGTATTTTGCAACAAACGTATTTAAATTTATTCCGATAAAAGGACACAGGTACGACACGTATAAATAGTATCAAAGAATACCCACTGCCGAAGGCTACGCATCAACTAAATTTTATTGCGAGTGATCGTACTTTAGCAGGAGAAGTCTGGCTTCTTGAGCGACACTGCGTCCTATATTTGTTTATTTATTCACGTTACCCCTAAAGGCTCTCCAGGAGAGGCGGGGGGGGGGGGGCGCTACAGCTTTTAATAAACGCGATACATTTCAGTAATAAGTGCAATAAAACATAAGGCATGACACAAAAAGAAAAAAAATGAACACAAACAAAAACCGCAAATTTTACACATTTCCGTCACAGCGAAGAAACTCTTGGAATTTTATGATGTCAGTTTCTGTGGCGATGTCTGATGGTAATTTATTCCATTCGATGATAGTATGGGGTATGATGATATGATGAGTACGATGATAGTATGGTATGTTATGTCCAATGTGAATTGGATGAAAGTTATCGTAATTTTATGTTTTATAGCCTGCAGCCGACGACGTGAAGTATTCGAAAGCTATTCGAAAAATATTCCGATTTTCGAATAGTGACTAATCGATTGTAGGACCGAATTGAATACTACAACATTCGATTCGTTATTTGAAAGTTTTCAATGTTCGCAGACCCCCTAGAGGTGTCCACAAGGAATACGACGAAGAAGGTAGTGCCCCCAAGTTATGGCAGCGTTTGCGTTGTGTAATAGCAATGAAACAAAATGCTTTAATCTCAACTTCTCACGAAATGTTTACCTTTTGCACAATCTGCCTATTTGCAGAATGTATCGGACATTCTTTAATATCCCTCTTGTTTATTAGGTAGGCGAAAGAGCAAATGTCGTGCTACTTGAGAAGCTCTTCCTCCGTGCAATTTTTGACTGCTTACTTGTCTCACATCGTTCTTCCCTTATGGCAGCAGACATACGCGGTTACGTATAGCACGTAATAACAAAACACACTGACATGATTTTGTTGGAAGCAGCCGCAAAGGTCGCAGAAAACACAATCCATATAGCGACGAGTCTCGTCGGCGGCTACCCGCACATCCGTCACTTTGCAGCAACGGAGGCATACGAGATTGCAAGGCTTGCGGCGTCGTCTGTTCCTGTTCAGCGGAGCAGACGGCGCAGTCGCGGATGCCTACATGCTGCGGAGGAACGCAGTGCACAACCGTGTCATAGCATTCGCTTACAGGTTTTTCATCGCTGCATGGCTTTGGTAAAGCCGAGGGAGAGACCAGACGTGGGGGAAGCCGCGCGCCCATTCTTTCTCTCTCCCTCTCCCCCATCTCTCTATCTCTCTCTCTCTCCTTCACTACCGAGCCTTCAGTGGTTCCGATCCAATCGCGCGCTCTTCATAGCCGGAGGGCAGACGGGCGCGAGACTCGTCTTTTCTAAACTGGGACACACTGTATCAATAAAAGAGAAGGAATACACCGGTACCCAGCGTAGCAGCCGATAGCGGGGACACTAAATCCGACTGCGGGCCACGCCGATAACGCACGGGCCGCTGCTGATGCCATCCGTGTGACGTGATCTGTGCCGACTGTGTCGCGACTTGTTCCTGTAAGGGCAAGACCCAGCAGCTTAGGGTGCACAAAAAGGAAAGAAGAAAATGGTCCGACGAAGAAGAGGAAATAAAAACACGGGCGTCCTGCGCGTTGGCCATACGTGAGCGAAATTGGGCTCCAGTCCGAGTGTATTTATCCTCCGGGCAGCCGCCGCTGACGAATGTCGGCTTTTTTTTTTTTTTTGGGGGGGGGGGGGGGGAGGCGACCGGTGCTGCTTTAATTAACCGTGTCCGTTGGTTCGCTGCTGTCGTGCGCTTAAAATCAGGTTTCGTGCGTGAGGTGGTTGGTATTCGGTCACCACTTTAACGTGCCCATCGTCATCAGTCACTACTGAGAGGGGGTGGGCGAATATTCCAAGTTTCGAATACGAATTGAATATTACGCACCAACTATTCGTAATCGAAACATAACTATTCAGTATTTTGGAATATTTGAAACTAACCAAATATTACGTAACAACTGACTTGAACGTTAAACCAGGTTATTTCTGCGTGCAGAAACAAATTGAGTAATGCAAAGTTTGTAATGCAGGTTTCCGCCGTGAAACTAAAAAATCCTATTATTTTTGCTTATGATCTGTCATTTGCTGTTTTTAGCAGACTGGTAAGTTATACCTCCTACGCTAAAACCAGTAATGTTTTTCCTTTGCAACGAGCCCCTTTTACACGCATCTACATCGCACAAAACATTTATTTGGCAACCGTTTATTGTGCGGTTTTTGAAAGCCAGTCATGCAGCAGCCATTCACCCTTGGAAAGCTTACTTGCAACCCGGCTGCATATATGCTCACAGACTATTCGGGCAGTTTATTTGATGGTAATTAGTGATCTTTTGTTTAACACTGATCCTTTGCCCACGATAATTAGCCATTTTACTTGCACTAGTCATTGCAGGCGTGATACCTAATTATACCGAAATAAATATAGCTGCTGTAAACATGTGTATCTGCGTTTTACTATTTGATATTGGACTCGATATTCGATACTTACTATTCGTATTCAATTCGTATTCGAAAGTATTGATATTCGCCCATGTCTGCCACTGAATAAAACGCCTTGAGAGCTATTACATGAAGCGAGAGGAAATACATCAGTAAGACATAATGGTCGTCATTGTAAACGAAAAGAAAATAATGACAAAAATAAACTTTGAACAAAATAATCATAATAATGAAGAAAAGACATGCAGATACAACGCACCTGTTGTAATCTACGTGAAGCGAGATGTTAGTGACACTATTAAATGGCATACAACTTACGGCGATATTATTTATTTATTATTATTATTTTTTTTGAGGGTCGAATATTCTTTGTGTAGACGACACCAGATTTGTTTGTTTGAAGGCGTTTCTGTTGTGCTACGTGAAAGGATATCCCCCCAATCTGGAATTCCTTCAGCGGGAGGTCGGATAGGAATCGGGTGTGGGTGTTGCAGGTGCGCGAACAAGGGTGGCACAGGCTGCTGTCCTGCGCTGCCTGCCACGGTGGTGGCGGGGACGCCGTTCTCGGCACTGCGGTTACTTGTGTGATGAAGTAATATACAAGTATGTTAGTTAGCGTTCTTGCACTTAACTAGATCGTATGTGCTCGACAACATTCGGCAGCAGGTTAATTGCTCTATTTGGCGATTGTATGGCCGAATGGAGAACCCTCAGTACGTGTGCCACGCATCTAACATCGCCTGTCGCTTGCATACGCCGATGATTGCGGTGCTATAAAGTTTGTTTCCTCAGCAGGCGAACCTCAGCCGCAGCGAAGTGAAATGTGCTAGTGTAAAATAATAATAATAATAATAATAATAATAATAATAATAATAATAATAATAATAATAATAATAATAATAATAATAATAATAATAATAATAATAATAATAATAATAATAATAATAGTAAAGAGTAAAGTGAAGGTGTGTGTCATGTCTGCACAATGTCTGTGCTGTGACTCGCATTATTTTGTATGAGCTGCAGCAAATGAGACAACCGCTGACAACAACTCGAGCGATACAACACAATGGCTATATACACTGAGAACATAGGTCCCGATTGTTACTACGTGGCCCGTGTCGCTGGTTACGCGCCCGCTAAGCGCACTACTAGCTAGTAGATGATTACTACGAGGGAGTACATGAAACTCCAGCGATTATCACAACGCCAAACAAAAACACCGGCTAATTGCGCGTCTACTCGTAACTCGTGTTTCAAGGAAGTAACTATATGCGAGCTTTTTAAACCCTGTTCGCGTATACCGAGCACCCATGCAACAACGGTACACAGAAAGCCTCAGTCGAGCAGTAATCTGACTCAGACGCCCTGTTTTCGCAGCAAGTGGCAGAGGCTAGAGAAAAAATAAACGCAGGCAGCTGAGATGCAGTCGTCTCCATGAAAATTCGGCGAGCATAAGATCAGCGATGCAGATCTACCATGAGCGCGCCATCCGCTCTTTGCTCTCCCGAAACTGCATCCGCTTTGGTTCGCTGGCATTCGCAAAACGGTGGGAATTCACATCGCTTTTGATCTGGCTGAGTGGAACCAAACGGCGCTTTCAAGGTTTCTGCTTGCCGCGACCCTGCCGCCAGCGATGATCGCAGCTCTGCATCAAATTAAAGTAGGCTGGTAAACTACTCTTTAAAAACAAGATTTTCGTTGATTTCCCGGCAACATGTTGATTATTAAAAGAGTAAAGAAAAATAAAAGTTCAATGTTTTTTTTTCTTGCCCCAGAACCCCAGCGCCGGTAGTCGCTTCACGGATTTCAATGCTTTTCTTTTTTTTTTCGTAATTGGCCCGTTGTGGCACCGCGAAAGTTCTCGAATCCGCAAATTTAAGCCATTGCTTCTTTTGGAATACAATTCTGTACCCCTAAAGAATTAACTAGGCTCGAGCAGACGCCGTCCATGCATGACGTCACGGCCAGCTGCGCCCACGGCTGGCCGATACATACGCACTTCAAGGTGTGTGTGTACACCTTCAGCACGGAATTTGTTGTCTTGGCGTCTACCGTTCCAGCCTGTGGGATCTGTTTCGGGAAAATTGCGAAGTAGCGAGTCTCGCGGGCAACACACATCTGTCCCCTTTGCACATGCGCGGCTGCCATCTGCGATTGTAGCGTTGTCGGGCTTTTCTATTAGCTGCTTCCGCCATGAACTCCTTGTCTTAAACGAGAAGAGGATACGAAGAGGGTGGCACATCGGCAACGGAAAGTGCTCTGCAGTTGCCCGTCTTCTACGTTGTGGCATCAGTAAACGGTACCAGCGATTTTTTCTGCGAAAATAATCACTGTAAAGTTCAATACATCTCACCAGACGACATCGACAGCCGTGGAGTTTGCAGCTCTTCGTAGCGCACTTCGCACAATTCGTGAGGAAGTACCTCAAGAATCGAGTGTTTTCAGATAGGTCAATGCATCTGTACGTTGCTTGCTTTCTGCGTTACGCCGTGGACTCCATGAACAATTAATTCTAGAAATCCGAGTGCTCATTCATTGCCTCGTTGAGAAAGGAAACGACGCCACATTTCGGCGGCTCCCTATACCCACTGGGGCTTAATATGCAAAGAACATGCCGTTGATCTTTTCAGGAAGAGGGCCTGCAGGGACCAATCCCGCTGTCAAGAACAGACTCAGAAGCGAAATTTGGAGTGCTTGCGAGTGATTCCAGGCAATTCTTGTGGAACACATCTAGTTTCCAGCACGCACGTCTGCGTCGACTGGATCCCTGCTTCCGACTTCGTTGTGGGACACCTGGACTATCCCGACCCGAGACAACAGTACTTTGCTGACTCTGGCTCGGTGTCTCCATTTACAAGAGCATTTGCTGTCCGCATCAAAAGGGAAGATGTTGCTGCTTGCGACCACTGCGGTAGCCAGGGAACTATTGGACACGTCCTTTGCCGTTGGCCTCGATGCAGCGCACATAGGCAGTCACTCGAGACCGCGCTGGCCCGTCTTGACGACCGGTCGCTTTGGGAGCCGATGGTCCTGGAAAGCTGGCCTGCACAGTTGTCACACTGCAGGTCGGTCAAAGCACTCTTGAAGTTTTTGCGTTCGAGTGGCCTAATTAGTACGAAACCGAGCCAGAGAACCGAAGAAAGCAATTCGCCTTAAAACGGTAGAAAGATCCAAATAAATTAATTTGGTTTATTAAAGAAATGATGCAGGGCTTGAAGGCGTCTATTTGTTACGGTGAGGATGTTTGAGTCATCATCACCATCAACCCAAAAGAACTTGTTCTCGGGCAATCACCTTGCGCAGAGCATGGCGTACATGAACGGACACTGCAGTGCGCAAGAAGGTGCGCATTGTCACGTTTCTCAGCCTATATTTACGTTCACTAGGCCGCGACGAAGGCCTCTCTTATCTATCTCTAATTACCAGTGTCTTGCTGTGACCTATTCAAAGTAGCGCCTGATAATTTACTAATTTAATCACCCCACCCAATTTCCTGTTTATTATAGCGTTCACTATTTCGTTGAGTCATCCCGTAGCGAACGGAGCCGGTGAATGGCGCATCTGAAAGCGTAGTACAGGTGGCTATGCGTATACGCCTACTCGGCATATGTGTGTCCGGTCCTGTCCTGTGCCGAAGTCGAAGGCGCGTAGTTTCCGTGAATCGGAAGTCTGCGGGAGACATCGAAAAGCACACCGGTCCTGTAGTAAAGACAAAGCGGTGTCATACGTGCACAAAGCAGCGATTCGGACAATAGCTCTAACGTATAGCCTATGTTCCCACGTTTTCGCATTCTAACGCCTCCTCCTCCTCCGACTATTACTACTACTACTACTGCTACTGCTGCTGCTGCTGCTGCTAATAATAATAATAATAATAATAATAATAATAATAATAATAATAATAATAATAATAATAATAATAATAATAATAATAATAATAATAATAATAAATCGCCGTATTGTATCTCACGGCACCACAATAGCATTCTGCTAAAAGCTTCTAGCACGAGCTTTGGGTGGGAGAAACGAGCTCAGCGTGACGGGATTTCTTTAGAGATTGTTTACAAATGGCTTGTGCGAGCTGCGACAAAAAAAAAAAAAAGGCTTTCTTCTGTATGACGCAATATTCGATTTGCGCGGACACACTTTTAACTTTGCGTAAAGCGATTAGCTTCCCCATCTTCAAGGTTGCTGTTCGTGCAAAGCCGCGAGCGCGATACTGATCGACCTCGTCTGCGCGATCCCGCCAGTTTGCGAGATGTCGCGGTGACGCGAAGGCTTCACAGCAGTCCATTCGGTCGTGGCACGCGAGCGCCCAATTAACGACGTGACCGACGTACACACATACACGCGCACAACACTAAAGAAAGAAGAGAAAAAGAAATCAACAGCGGCACGATGTGAGAGCGCTCGATGTTGGGCGAGTCTGACCTATAAATATAAGCACTGAAAACCGTCCTGCCGGCTCCATTATGCACGCGCGCGTTGAATCTGGTTCGCGTGGATAACAGAAACACATTGCAGCGAGTTGGACTCCATGATGGTGTTGCTGGTTTTTCGCGCTTACGAAGCTCGAATTTTCCTAGTTCCCTTTCACGTTCAAGTCACGGGGAAAGTGGATGCTACCACGATGGATGTTGTACAGGGGATGCGGCTAGCGACCTCAACAGGCAGGCGCGTTTCCAGCTTTTGATTTCAGTTTCACGTTATTTCGTCATCCAGTGTGTTCGCTAGCAGCCATCAGGAAAGCGCGGAAACAGGTGTTACCTGCCTCAGTGCGAGAAAAAAATATATGAATGCGAACGTAATCGGCAATTCAAGCACGTCGCAGCAAGCATTACAGAACACTTACTGAACGAGACAGACATAAGACCGAGCTTGACGATTTACAAGGAATCCTTCCGTCGCCCTTAAGGCTATCATGACGATGAGCAAAACGAGAACAAGGTGAAAGCAGCCAACGTTTCTACAAGTGGACTTGTCTTCTTCAAGGAAGGAAGGAAGGATTTCCGGAATGCCTTGAAGAAGACAAGTCCACTTGTCGAAACGTTGGCTCTTGCTTTCACCTTGTTCTAGTTTTGCTCATTGTCTTGAATTTCCATCTCTCGCCTTCCCCGTGTTTTTAAGGCTATCATGAAATTCATGCGTGAGAGTAATGCGGATTTGAGACTTTGAAGAGTCTTCAGACCACACCGTTCACGTCCTCATCTTCAATTCTCTGCTCTCTTTCACCTCTCCTTTCTCAATGCTGAGCAGCAAGTCAGAACTTTAATTCAGCCCGAGCTCTCAGCTTTTCTGTCACACTGAATTTCTTTCCCTTTCTCGTCAAACTGAAATAGGAAGGGGAAGGCAGCGCACAAAAAACGCGAGAGCAGATTCTTCTTCTTCTTCTTCTTCTTCTTATTATTATTATTAGTTTAGAAAAAAGACACTTGAGAGGAAAGAGAAATCGATGACAAAGAAGGGAGTAGATGGCACAGACGACACATCTCTTTGGGATGATTGGCTGCCATACTGGCCTAATTCTCGATCTTATACTGCCCCTCGCTGTTGTAATTGAGCCTGCTCTTTTTCTAGATTTGCAAAACTGTTTCAACCTATAGCGGCAGGTTGTCGCTCAGTGCGTTTAGGTGTGCGGACGCACACACGCACCCACAGAGAGAGAGAGAGAGAGATTAAAGAAAAGAAGACGAGAAAGAATAAAAGCGTGCGACGTTAGGTAGTCGGCTACATGTAACGATTTCCGGAATGTTTATTTCTATGCTCATTTTAAAGGCATCCTTTTTTTTCGGAGGCGAACCGCAATTAAACACACAACCCAGATGTTTTGCCTGCTGCAGTAATTGCATTGTGCGAGCGCCCACATCTGAAAAATCCAGTTGGATACTTCATTAGCTAAATTTTCATGTTATGGTTCGTAGACGTCCGTTGAAAGAAATTACTCTCTTCGGCCCTGCCCCCTTCCCCCCCCCCCCCTAGTTTTTTTTTCTTTTTGAGGAAAATAGAACAGGTGCTTTAATGCTGGTTTTGTGGGCAGTTAAGAAAAAAATAAGTGAAGATATCGCGCTTTGCTTAAGATCCAACCTAATATGGTAGAGTACAGAAGGTACCAGACAGGGTTTACTTTATTTCATTTTAATT
Source organism: Dermacentor andersoni (assembly GCF_023375885.2). Lineage (NCBI taxonomy): Eukaryota > Metazoa > Arthropoda > Arachnida > Ixodida > Ixodidae > Dermacentor > Dermacentor andersoni. The sequence continues at coordinate 152,025,411 of NC_092821.1, read as the reverse complement.
ATTGTATATATATATATATTTAAATTGATCATAGGTTAATATCCTTCCTGCTTTGTGTCAGTGCCCTCTTAATTCTTGTGACCAAAAAAGAAGAATAAACCGAACAAGAAGGCACGCTTTGTTCTTTTATTATTATTATTATTATTATTATTATTATTATTATTATTATTATTATTATTATTATTATTATTTTGCATATTAAGCGTCTGCTAACTCGTGTATGCGTATACAAGCAGCAAATATCTCTCTGTATCGACGAAAAAAAATAAATAAACTTAAACTAACGTTCTGGTTTCCGTATAGGTCACAACTGTCTGAGGAACTAAAGCTAGGAGGGTACGCATTTTAAGAACTGCTCTGTTGCAGGTGCTCACAAGGCACAAGCTGTGCGGTGAAGCACGATGTTTCCACTCGGGAAGCGCGAATAAGCGCGTGTTAATAACGACGGAATGCGAAGCGCGGCGGCGTTCCGAGACTGCATCGTACACCGTCCACAGAATTTCCTACGAAGCTCACTAGGGGGGACTCTGGCGCTGCGACCGTTCGGTTACCGTGGGAACGATTGTTACGGTATACGTGGATTTTGCTCATCTTCGAGTTTGTGGCTTCCAACGTTCTTGCGACGTTATTTGTTCCGCTTTGTCTGTATAAATTTCCGAGTAATCATAGTTACCTTAAAGCAGCAAGGCAATTAGCATCTGCGCACCTGCGTAATCCTTGCGAATTGTCGCATTTCATAACGCAACATGTTGGAGCAGACGTGTATTGCTTCGCGCACAATACAGAGTGCGACGGGTGAGAGAAAAAAAGCTGGTTTTAGGCAGCTTGGCGAAGCTTAGCTCGGACAGAGTGGTCAACTTGCAAAGTCCCAAAGCCGTTCGAAGCCGGAAGAGCGAAGTTTAGGCAACTCCGTGCACCACATACATCACTACCGCGCTGGCTGCAATACTCGCAGTTCCTATAGACACGGTTCCCTCTAGCGACTTCTATTGCAGGAAACTCTGGGCGCCGTGGCCGCGACGCGTGACAAGAGTTGGCGGCGCGCAAGGCTGTCTGGAGGACGACCACGCAGCGGCGGCGGCTCTTGCTCGTCGCACGTCTCGCATCCTCGTAGATGGGAGCAGCCGATTGGGCGCCATTACGGGCGACCAGACGGCTCGCTCGCTCGAGCGGGTTTCGATTCTAGACGGCCGACGCCAACGGCTGCAGAATTATTTTCCTTGGGAGCTGGCGATGCAGTCTTCCTCTTTTGTTAGGTTGCACGCTTGTATTGTTTATCGCGAAGGGGAACGTTATTTGTTAGTGGCGCTGCTGTTGGCGCTGGTGCTGGTTTCAGTTCTGCACTGAAGACGGCAAGGACCGACCGGCTAAGCGTGCTGTGGGATTACGAATGCCGGGCGATGCCGTCGGTGTAAGGGTCGGTGTTGCGAGCACCGCCGGTCAGCTTCCGATTGTAACGTCGTATTCACCTTTTGCACTACAGATTTCGCCCTCTATTTCTTGGGTAATTAATTAGCCGGAGGTAATAATTAAGTAAATTAAAGGTGTTTCCTTTCTCTACTCGAGACAATAAATTTAATGACTATAAAGTCGCATCTATAAGGCCAATATTTTTAGCACCTAGAACTGTGAAAAGATCAGAAAGCTTAACGCAACGGTCTTCGTCGCATTTTGCGCGGGAATTTGTGCACAATATGCGCGCGTCCGTTCGAAATCGGTATCCTCAAATAAATACGTAGGGTGGTGTATGGGTATACAGAGTGAACTCTCGTTACAACGAAATCGCTCTATTCGAAATATCGTGTTTTCTGAAGGGTTAGTTTCTCTCTCTCTGTCTTTGTTTTCTCTCTTCGGTGACCGCGTTTTGTGCAGGAGCATTCGAAGTGAACTGGCGCCAGACTCGGCTTAGCGTACGCAGTGCTGCCGAACGGGAAATGCGCACGCGTGGTCGTTCGGTGCAGCATAGGAACGGGGGCCATTTGCTTTACTACGCGTGGATCTGGACGGGCTGAGAGAACTTCCCGAGGCGACACCGCCATGTTGCGGCAGCTGCTGTATCACAAATTCAAGGCACAGGCAGTGTATGCCTACTACGCGTAGCATTGCATCCCCTTGCCCCTCCCCCAGTACAGAGTAGCCAACCGGAGATAATCTCGTATTAACCTCCCTGTCTTTCCTTTGCCTTTCTCTCTCTCTCTTGTTCTTTCAAAACATGGGATTCCTTCCTTCTTTTCCCCATTGAAGACACTGATAACGAGCGAATCACAAAAGCTCGTCTAAGTTCGTTGTAGGCGAGTATGAGTATGCAATATTGTTGATATATCGAAACGATGAGGAAAACGAGAACAAGTTGAAAGCAGGAGCCAACGTTTGGACATGCGGACATATGCCCTCTTCGGCACGGTATGTATACGTACGGTCCTTCTAGTGGGCAGAGAGGGCAATGCCGGCAGGCGAGACAATGACCAAGGGTTTGCTGGGGGTGAGGGTGTGGAATTGAAACGAAAAGTAGGTAGCAGGACACCTTACGGTACGCAGTAGCAGCCACGGCGGGCTAGAATAATACATTTAGAGCGGACAAAAATGATGTATTATGCACTGATCTGAAATATACTGCTAATATCTGAGTAGGGCTTCTGCAAAATAAACATTGCAGCTATTTCACGCAAGTTGTAAATTATTATATCACATTTGTCTGCTTGAGGGGCTCTAACAAATGCAGTTGACAGAATTGAGATATATGTCAACGGTGCAGAGTTCCGAAGTTGTAAACCTTATACTATTTTTTTAAAGCTTACCAATTTGCGGCATTTTTAGCGAGAAATCCGAGATTATAAACGAAAACTTTCTTTCCTACAGTTGGTAGAATGTAACTCTCTCTCTATTTTTCTCAAATGCAACAAATTTAATTGAAATCGGTTCAGCGGTTGTCTACCGTGAGATCGCTTCTGCGTTTTACACGTATACGTAGAATAGGGACACTTCCTAGATGGTCCCCTACACCTAAAGCTTCCTCTTAAATGAACGAAAAATATATCAGCGAGGCCCCTGCGCAAAGGACAACCTGTCAGCAGCACCCGGTCGTCGGGTGGACAAACCCCAGCGGGAATCCCCACAAGGCAGGTGCTCCATACGCGGGCTCCTCAAGTTCACGCTGACATCCGGAAGCGAACTTGTTTAGTGACCCAGGCTGGGCGGAGCAGCCGCAATATCCGCGATCTTGCCTATCGTGGTGGAGGGTGCAGCACTACACGGAGATTGAACTGCGTCACACCGAGAAGAGTGTACACTCTACGTAAGGGTGCACAGATGCGCAGCCAGTGAGCTTGCCACGTTTGCGTCGAAGGCGGCCTCGCGCCGGCGCCGTGTACCTGGGGCTCCGTTCCGCTGCCCTCTCAATTCGGGATACTCTTTAACCTCGCAACGCCTGACCCATCATGCTGGATACGTCGAGTTTCATGCATCAAAATTCTGATTTATGCGTGGCAAGCTTAACGGAATGCGTACAGTGTAATTACGAGAACCGTTTGGATCTGCAGCCAAAGCTAGTAACGGTACTAGTACCGATAGTAGCTAGTACTGATACTATGATAGCAATGACTTCTATATAAGTTGGAACGAGTTTTCAGTTGTGTATATAGTTCAGCAAAACAATTACTGAATAATTACTATATCAATTGCTTTTTTTGCTCAAGTAAGATTTTATCGTTTTTTGGTCCGAATTGGCTCTCCATAATCTGAAAAATAGGTGAACAAGCCGTTTAATTTTCTTTCACGTAGAATGGCGTTTGTGCTTTCGTGTGTTAATTCAGCCATTCTGCGGATGTGATAGAACTATAGAGCAACATTGTGTGCCATTGTACAGCCTTTTACTTTCAACGATATGATCTGACTGCCAGTCTCAGTCGCCTAGACGACAGACCGTTCTCGAAAGCAAAGGTCCTGGCACCATGGCCGACGCACATTGCTATGCACAAGGCCACCAAAGCGCTAACATGCTGCTTGAAATCAATTGGGCTAGACGAGTGTCTGTGACTATACCATACGTGAGTTAACATTCACCTGCGTGTGTGTACACAGTGACTCTCCTTCTTATCTTTCTTTCACCCTTCCCCACGTGTAGGGTGGCTAACCGGGTGTGACTGTGCTTAACCTCTCAGCCTTTGTTTCTTTACCTTTCTCAAATTAATTCAGTGACAGAGGAAAAAAGAGGCTACTGTCGCAAAGTACAAGTTAAGCCTCAAAAACAAATGGCAAAATGCTCCGCGAACAAAATGGCACGTGACTGAACAAACGACCGACACGCGTTTTCAAGAGCAGATCAAGTAGACACATGAGAAACAGAAATATGTCTGACACGAAAGAAAAATGATTGCCACTCTGTACGAGAAGCGTAGCGCATATATATGCTTAGGTTTTATAGAAGATTGCTCTGTTGACATTTTTGCTTTCGTGTCAAACATTTGTGATTTCTTGTTCCTATGCGTGAACGTCTCTTGCCTCGAATAAACAGACGCAAGAGCTGCATAGATCTGTATCGCCCTTCTGGCGTGTCCTTATTCGAGGCGGGATAGCTATAGGAGTTTCCAGAGCTAGGTTTCCCCGCCTGTGTTTCGTTAAATATCTTTCTCCGCGCGCTGCAGTAGTGATGCACCGCCCACTGCGGAAGGTACCTCCGTTGGTTGACCGTGTACTCGACGCCTGGACAAACCGAGCGTAGGCATCAAACTCGTACACTCCACTCAGGAGCTTCCAGAGGACGGCTAGGTCAGGTTCGGTATTCCCATGAGTAAACGCTTGGGATCGAGAGAGCTCGCAAATGATTTTGTTCTCCGTCATGGGCAAACTATACTCTGTGGCAACCTAAGTAGTCGGAACAAGCTATGCACACATCTGGCCCACATATGGTGCCCGTATATGTCGTTTGTGTCTCACTTCGTCGTCGTCTGCTTAGCGCCGTAACCTTTGTTTTTTTACGCCCACAGAACTGCATTATCCTGCCCTTGCGTTTCCGTGACGCAACACATATCTCCCGAGAGACGCCGGTATTCAAAGAAGTTCACCTCTGTCGTGACTTGACGGAAAAGAGAGGACATGATTGGATAGCGCATCTACACACTTTTTCTTCGAGTTGGACCGCGGTGTACTGGACAGCGGTGGAGAGCGGTGACAACGCTGCATTCTTAGGAAACCAATCCGACCTTTATATGCAATGCCTCCGAGATCGGGTGGTGGGCAGATTTTAAGTGAGGACGATTTCGGACGGAGGAGTAGTTTTATTTGTAGAAAGGCAGAGAGGTCCGCATGAGCTTATTGCTGAGCTCACTCTAATCTGCTACTCAGCGTTGGGGAAGGCTAACTCGAGGACGATTTTTTTTTATGCGGTTTTACGTGCCAAAACCACTTTCTGATTATGAGGCACGCCGTAGTGGAGGACTCCGGAAATTTCGACCACCTGGGGTTCCTTAACGTGCACCTAAATCTAAGTACACGGGTGTTTTCGCATTTTGCCCCCATCGAAATGCGGCCGCCGTGGCCGGGATTCGATCCCGCGAACTCGTGCTCACCAGCCCAACACCATAGCCACTGAGCAACCACGGCGGGTAACTCGAGGACGATGGTGACCGGGATAGAGGTGCGATGAATACTGGTCGTTAACACAGCAGCGTACTCTTCACTCGAGTCCTTTGTCGTGCGGAACTTGTATCTTGGCTCGTATACTGTTAGCGTAGCACAAATCGGGTGGGGCCAATAATGGTCCGGCGTTTATAGGTGCCAAAGAAGAACCTAAAATATGTCCCTCGAGCGTATATGCTGGGCATGCAGGCGCAGAGTATGTGCGCTAATGTCCCGGTGGGTGGCAGTGGTCGCAATTTGAACTGCGCTCACGACCAATGAGCTGCGCATAGCGCCGTCTGAAACTCGCACCGAGTCGCATTCTCTGCACCAAACGTGTGTCTCGGAGGCAATGCAGCGCGTTGCGCTGTCTGCCACCGAATGGTTGGCGCGCGCGCCGCGAGCAGCGGTCGACCGGGAGAAGGAAGTCCGCTTTCGTTTCGGGCCCGGCTCCGTGCGCGTGGACGGCCGATAGCGGAGGCTCGTCTAAAAACGGTCCCCACCCAAAGTGGAGCACGCGAGCGCCTCCGGCTCGCGCTTAACACTCGTCGCAGCCCAAGACGTGAGGCTGCCCGGCCCGTTGTGCAGAGAGCGATAAAGAAGGAGCGCACTAATATCTCTCTTCTCCGGGGCTTCGAGCAGATGAGGAAAGCGAGCGGCTCCTTTAGCTCCCGCTAATTGCGTGCAGCGGAGGGGGGGGGGGGGGTGCGGACGGAAGGTTTCGACGAGGTGTGGCCACTCGCACGCACGTATAAAAAGTGTAATATTTTATCCGTCCTTTGTTCGAGGAAGGCACCGACGGGAAAGACGTTTCTTCTTGCGACCGCGTTGCGTTACTTGTACGCTGACTTTTCTTGCTGCAGCGCGGTTGTTTACACTACAAACTCTTCTGCCAATTCTAAGTTTCTGTGGCATAGCCGTGTGCTGGCAGAGAAAAGAGGGACCTCGAGGGGGCAGGGGCGTTGATTGTCTCAATCGTGCGTGTATAATTGTGCGGGCCTCATTCGTGTGCTGAAAAATACTTGTGTACCTCTGACACCTGCAGATTTTGTTTCAGCTGAAACTTTTCGTGCTGCTATATTTTCTTCCATTTCATTTAAGTATTAGCTAACGCAATAATTAATATATTTTACATATTTATCTTATATTAATAACTGAGAGAAAAGGAGTAACCGTCACCAGCAAACAGTGACAACAACAATTTTTTTCCAATCAACAACACAGAAAAAAAAGGGGTGGTGTTGGAGGATGGGTTAGGCAGGAGTTGTATGATACGTATCCAGGGGGCGCCTGAAGTGACGCACAAAATGTGTCCTTCGTGGATAAGTTTAGCGCAAGCAAATGTATGTTTCCGTGTCGGGCTGTTTACACGGTTTCACTGTAAGAAAAGTCGGGGCAGCACCAGATCTTCTGTAAGGGATAACTCAGGATGCGCAGTGCTTCGTGAGGATGCCACTGTCGGGTGTCACACTTGAACTGCATCCATTTTTGTGAGGATGATGCTGCCTTCCGTCGTGCATGCACAGATAGCTTTTAAGGCGAATCATTATTTGCCTCACAACAGGCACTTTGCGGGAGGTCGGTAGATAGGTATATGTATTTTCTGTCTCGCGACACTTCTGACCTCCGTAAAAGAAAGAAACGCACGACCGACAGTGGAATCGGAGCTCTTCCTTCGAGCACAGCAGCCTATAATTACTCGCACACGTACTCATCTCGTGCGTCCACTATCAGAAATAAAAGCTTTAGGCCAATGCTCCGAGAGAACATCCGCGTTAAAGGCCTTACTCGCATTATTAAGGTTGCTGCGGTCTACGGGGCTTCGCGACAGACTCTAAGAATGCCGCCCCCTACCGCTTTGTAGTGTACGCGCTTTGTTCGTGCTTGTCTCTCTTTCTTTCTGTCTCCCCCTTCCGCTCTGTTTCTCTTTTTATCCCCCTTAACCCTTCCCCCTGCGCAGGGTAGCCAGCCGGAACTACCTCTGGTTAACCTCCCTGCCTTTCTGTGCATTATTCTCTCTCTCTCTCATCTCGTGCGAAAGCCAAGTAGCTCCTTGAGACGTTTGGCGCGTGCGTCGCCGCGCACGTCACGTGCCAGTTTCTCGCGTTCCTTCCTCGTGACAACTCGCACTTTGAGGCGCATTGTCAGACTGCACCGTCTTCGGGATCGGCCCACATTCCGCGGTTCTTCCCTCATAGCGGCTAAGGCAGAAACTCTGCGACGCTGACGATGTCATAATCCACGTTTCTCTCGCTTACGCTGGTCAAGTACCAATGTGGGACCCAACAGTCTGCATGTCCTAAGTTCGCGTCGAACGACCGGAGTCAAAATCGCCCCGCCGGTGTCAGACGAGTTCGTCACCGTCGTTTTGCTGCTGTCGTCATCCACGCGCTCGGATCAGGTACATGGCAGTTCGTCTTATGCAGACACGTTGGTCCACCTGGTAACGCTTTGCGTAGACCCAAACGATTCTGTGTAGCCGGCTACCAGCAAAATGCTTCGAATGACATTGATTCCCACAGTGCGTTGGATATGCTCCATTTTGTGTGCTTTCTTTCCTTTTCGTCACTGTGCCATATATCGTTTGGCAGTTGGCGCTTGGGATGTCTTTCTCGTTCTGTTTTACACGGGCACAATACCGCCACCAGTTTGCGCTGCTCATCGCGTCTAATGGTCGTCTTCCAACTGTCTTATGGTCGGAGGACGACCGTAAACCACATTGGCGTGGCGGCAGAGTGATACACTGATGCGGCCAAGCGTGTTCTGTCACTCGCACTCGACTGGGCGAACCGCCGCTCCGGCCTGCATGCACAGGGACTGCACGGAACAGGGGCGACCAGGCGCTCAGCGAGGAGCGAACGTGCGACCACCACTGCGGGGCTCTTCCTGCGCCGATCTGTGTCGCGCACCGCGGACGTGATTGCGGACATCTCGAGACAGGGAAGCGGGAAACACGCTTGCGTACGGCTGCATCTGCTAGTGGTGCGCAGTTACGACGTGTATAGTAATCAAAGATACGCTGTGTAGTAACCGAGTGGTAACCGAAAGGAGAGAAACGGAGTGACTGCGGCTTTTTGTGTACTGTTTCATTGATGTTCAATGTTTAAAAGTCTCGAGGTTTTCGCAGATTTCAAGGACGTAAGGCTCGAAGAGTGCATATCATTATCGCCAACGGCCGCTGATTTCGACCTTGGAGAGGTACAGGCTTAATCCGAGGACGTATAGGGTTGAGCATGCTTAGACGGACGCTCTGATAAACTAAGATTGACAATTTCCTGAACATGCTAAGCTTTGATACCACGCACTCGACATATCCTTAGAATATCTCGAGTTTCGACAACAGCGCAGAAGAAAGACTTCGGCGGCCTTCTCCTTATTTACTGCGACATCATTTGCTCCATCCCCTACCCGCAACGCTCGTAACTTTGTGAATATTTCCTGTGATCCTGTGAAAACTCCTCCCTGTATGCGGTGAAGACGACAAAACGATGGCGATGGTTACCTAAATATGACCGCACGATGACAGTGAGGTGACAACCATGACGACGGTAGGCTAGTGATCCTTACGGCGGCGGTTTTGCGATGGCGATGACGGTGAGACTCTGTTAAAGGATATAGGGAACGTTCTGAACATGACGTCTATGTCGTCTTTCGGGCTCCGCAATTGCTTCAAGCGTACGCAATTAGCAAAAGCATGACCTTCAGGATTGGCTTTCGCGCAGAAAGAGTCGACGCTGGGACATGGATTTGGACGCCACCTATCCGAGATAGCGAATAGCTGTTCTTGCGAGGGGAACGCTGAGAATGACTTCCGAGCTGAAATCGCGTTGCAAACAGTTGCTAGTTCGCTCGAAAGCTGTGCTGCGTAGCGTATCACCTGTTGTTGCCTCCGAAATACTCGCAAGACGCCGCAAATCTGCAAGTCTGGGTCACTCACCCGTATCGAGTGACTGAGGTTCCGCAGCGTTAAGAACGCCAACGCAAGAGAAATGCGAACATCCTAGCGGAAGCGTACAAGATGTGCGCTTGTGCTTCGGGATTGCTTTTAGGAAAAAAAAAAAAAAGGAATCGCTGCACATCTGAAAGTGCTCTTCCGCCAACCAAATGATTCCGTGTGCGCACCAAGCGCTTGCAGTTCCACTCGAGTGCAGCTCTGGGGCTTGCTCGCATTTGCCTAAATCGGGCTTTGCATGTGTTTCCTGTGTAACTGAGTATACGAAAACGCTGGTTGTCCTTTTTTCACCTCCTCCTTAACCTCTCACCATCCGTGTCTTTCCCCCTAGCTGAGTGAAGTTGTAGCTAAGAGGAATGAAACAAATAAGCAACGGAGTTGAGAGAGCTAGACATTCTTGACTTTCGCGGCGGGAAATTTAAGCTATGCGTCTGTGCGCGTTCCGCTCCGCTTAAGTGGGGCACAAGTTGCCGAGGAGCTCAAGCTACATAGCTGCAGTTCTCTCTCCCTTAGGCTTCAACCTTCAACACATCGTTATCTAAACAAAAATCAGTAGGAGATGTGGACGAAAGCCCTAGCTTTTTTTCGTTCGAGGCCATGGGAGTGTCGACGTAGAAGCGTTGGCTGCTTACTCCTCTAACATAGCATGCGCTACTGAGACACTGCATGCCCACGTGACAGCAATGTCACGTGGGCTCGATGGCTTGCTGCTCTTAGTGATATAGGTTCATGTGATGCGGTTCAGTCTGAGCAAGTTGACACGGCGGGCCCGAAGTGAAACCGCGAAAAGAATGAGAAAAAAAAAGAAAACGACGAACACTGTACAACCTCATACATAACAGGATTGGCGACAGAGACACTTAGTTGCATAAATGTATATACACTTAATAATAAATGTGGAAGGCGAAAGTAGATGCTGCGGCGGTGAACCTTCGTCTGTATATTCGAGAGAGTTTGCATGCCCGATGTCGAAACTCTGTTTCGCATCGCTGAGTTCAAAAGAGCGCCGACCTCTCCAGAGCCTGGCACTTTCGCCCGTCAAGAGCCAGCGGGGCAAGCAGCCAGTAAGAACGTCCCGGAAAACTCACCCTTGCTGCAATATTTCGTCGCGTACAATGCACCTCTCTATTCTGTTGCAATAGATGCTACAGCCGTGCGGAAGCTAAGAGGTTTGCAGAGACGGCCGCTCCAGCAAGCACTTGTGCCAGTTATTTGTCACTTTATGCGAAGTGATGAATACAGAATGACTTCAACGCGTTGCGCAACGTTTACTTAGCGGTATTTGCCCTTCATGCCCTCTTTTCGAAAGTTTGCTTTCTGCTCCTGTACCGGAATGCAGGCGACATATCCATAGATGACGCAAGCAGGTGTGTGTAAAAAACTAGAGGGCAAGTCGACGGGGTTTGTCACTTGTCACGTCTTCGGTGTTGCTCCTGCCACGGAGCTGGTCCCCCGTTGGACAGAACTTCAATGTGCTCAAATGATCACGCTTTTCGCTCGCTGATACTCAGTGCAACGGCGCTACACCCGCACACATCACTGTTAGGGTCTTCTCCGGAGACCGGGTCCACGAAGCAGTGCAACGATCTGTTGCCGCGTAAAGAACATCGGCCGAGACACTTCCGGAACCCTTCAGAGCAGTGCTTCGCCATCGCCAGCGACTCGTCAGCCTACGCAAAGCCAGCAAAGCGTATGACAACTTCCTTGTTTCTTTTTGGATTTAGCAGTAAAGCCCATTTGTAATGTATGTGCGCGTGCTGAGCTCATCCGCGCGTGCTAACGCTCTGTGTCCTACTTGGACTGTGAATACGTTTGACTGTTTGGGAATAGATGTTTTACTGAGAGCCGGCTTAACTTTCGCGAGTCGCCCACAATCTGCGAATAATTGGTCGCGCGGACAATACACATGGTGTGCTAGACTCACGGTCGGTCAAACAGGTCTCAAGAGACATATGGGTAGCAGCGCAAACAGACGACCACAAGAAGGGAGCCACGTACACACAAGCGCTTGTGTGTACTTGTGCGCTGTTACCCATATGTTTCAAGATGAACCAACTCGCCCGAAAAGAAGTATTCATGAAACAGGTGTCAGCTTACACCATGGGCAGTATCTTCCATAACGCACGAGCAAGGTGCCCACTGTACAGTTTTGCTTATATCTTAACGCAAGTCAACTCACCTGTCATTTGAGTATGGACGGAAATACTTCCAACATGTGATACTTATGGCGCGCGTCTAGATTTATGACGATATAGAAAAAAGAAATAGGTGGCATCTACGTGCATTTTGACTGGAATAGACAGAAAATAAGATTGTTCCTTGCGCACGCACAAGCGCAACGTACTTTGAATAAAATAAAACCGTAATATTTACATAATGAACTCTATGGATAGTGAAAAATGAGCACCTATCGCTTTTAAGATGGCAGTCAGGCCAAAGGCGGGAATGAAAATCAAAAATATGACGGGGAGGAAGAGACTGGATGGAGAGGTCATGAAATTTACTCCGCGTTTACCGTTTCTGTGCCATCGACAGCGGGAAACTTCCTTGTGTTTCTTCCCTTGTTATTCCGAACGCTTTCTTTTTCGTAACTTTCATCCCCCAAGGCTGTATTGGGTTTGCAACAGAGTCTATAATTAGGCCCCCAGACGGAAGCGTTGTCCAGTGCATGCGTTACAAGCTGTACAACTTTGCGAGTGACAGTCTCGTAAGCTACGCTCCAGAAAGTCCGCCCGCTTTCGAAAACCCCAGCGACGGGGGCCCTCCTGCTTTGGGCTCACTGCAAGGACGGGCATGCGTGACGCGAGGCCATCCGTTGGGACGTCGCGGAGTACACGACGAGGCGGGCGACGTCGCACGAAAATTGTTGCGCGGTTTGTAGTTACCACCGCTATAGATAGACGATAATATATATCGACTTTGTAGCAGGCGATCGGCAGTGCAGATAGCAGAGGACACCGACACTCCTGCCAGTTTCAGAGGATATACGCAAATAAGTCCCGTTAAAAAAGCTTTTTTTATTTATTTTTACGTAAAAGAGGGCGCGCGGAATTGATGTTTTGATGCAAGGTTGCCGTGGCAGAGAGAGAGAGAGAGCCTACGCTGGGGGAAGTTAGAAGGGGGAGAGAGAGAGAGAAGGGAGAGAGAAGGTGTAGATACGTGTACGGACAGTAATTGAGTTAAAGCCGCTCTCGCAAACCAGACGTTCTGAGAAAGCACAAAAGTGCCTTCTGAGCCGATGATCGGTGGGGACGGTGCTCTAGTACTGTCTGTTCACTCACAGGACGATCATCGAATTTCCTGAATTCGTTGGACGAAGATTGTCTTTGTGTTTGAAATTGAGTACAATGGCACAATAAGTGGTCAATGTTCTCCTCGCATCCGCAAACATCACGCGTAGGACTATCAGAGAATCGAAAGGATTTATGTTTTGTTCGCCCTTTACAAGAAATAAAAAATCCCGTCGTGGCTGAACGAGGACTGATGCAATGCTGGAGTAATTTGGACACAAATGCGTGGGTATCTCAGCTTCCAAAAAAAAAAAAAAGACACTTAATCATTCTTGTAGAATATTGCTGAACTTTTCCATGACATCATGATGCCATAGAAGAACATGAAAGAGAGGGAGAGAGAGAAAGTTAAAGAAAGTTCTACATCATTGGTGATGATGATGTCACCCAGGCGGGGTTAGTCTGGCATAAGTGACCAGCAACTGCCCCGCCTGGACGTCTCTTCCCGTGTCCTATATCTTTAAAAACTTACATTCTGGAGTTTTACGGCCAAAAGCGCCATTTGATTATGAGGCATGCCGCATGGTAAGAAACTTGGGATTAATCTTTATTGTGCTTTAGCGTGCACGTAAATCTAAGTGCACGAGCGTTCTCGCATTCCGCCCCCGTCGAAATACGGCCGCCGCGGCCGAGATTGAACCCTTGACCTCGATCCTACAGCAGCGCAATGCCATAGCCACTAAGTTACCGCGGCGGGTGTGCCACGAACGTCTGTCCCCGTGAGTCACCGCTCGCGCACTATTCGCGGCCCTTGCGGGAAAGCTAGCTGTTCTGCTCGTTCGTGAGGAAACCCTTTTTCATCTCACGCTGTCTAGAAACTTCATTCTTTCGGAACGGAAATTATGCGCCTGCGTGACCACATCAAGTGCCCACCATTAACACTCCTTTTTACACTCGGTGTCAAAGGGAAGAAGGTTATGTCACATAAATTCTGGAGCGCAGCGGCTCTCAGTGGTTCGGCAACTGTGGTTGGAGTCGTGAGGATTGAAATCTGTCTGATTAGACGAGAGCACCAAGTTCGGAGAGTTTGTTTGCGTCCAGCGTGGATAAAAGCGCGACCGAAGGGGACGAGATAACGTGCGTTTGTCTTGAATTTCGTTTTTCTACCGTTGTCTACGACGGTTACCATGTTCGTCATTTAATTAACCCCATTGTGCAAGAATATCATTTTTGTTTCTTGCAGGAAATCGTGTGGCTATGTTCTATATGCAGTTTGCATACACACGTAGTGTTGGCAAATACTCTGCAGTCTCATATTCTAGATTACAACAAATTTCTGTATACTTTTTAAGTACAAAAGCGGGTCAAATCCAGAATTTGTTAAGCAGGTACTTTTTTTGCGTTTATGACGACAAAAAGCTTCAAAGACGCAGAACGGGAATTGGAGCAACGATGGCCAATGCCAACCTCTCCATTTTTTTCGCCATGTCTTCGGGCCACTTTGTTCAGATAATTTCGTGTCACGAGGACAGAATTCACGCTTTTAAGAGCCAGGATTAAGGTCCCGAGAGTCCAATAACTTCTTTCAAGAACGGAGCCAATTTCCCAACGAAGTCAAAAAGAAACACCTTAAAAATGAAAAAGAACGCATTCCAACGGCGAACTTGCAGTGGACAGCAGGCCGTTGGAACTCGTGCGATGCGAAGATCAACGTTGTTGGCGAAGATAGCGTTGACACGTGTAGGTTGTACGCGGAAGTTTTCTTCGGCTCCAGTTTGGCGTCAAATAGTGACGATTGCGTGATTAGTAGCCGTGCTCCGCACTCAACGCCGTCAAGCAAAGCGAGGTGCGCGTCGGCGACCTGATTTCAGAGGCAATATCGAAGCCCGTGAACTGACCGTAGCGATGCCAAGGCGAACGGCTCGGCTGTCATGTCCCCGCAGAGCAGACGGCACGACCGGTAGGCGACAAAGATGGAGTCCCGCTGCGGCAGTGACCGTTCGGTCCAGATCGCACTTCAAGAGTTACGAAAGATTGATTGCCGAAAGATAGAGGGCCGACAACCTTAAATACCACCGCCTTTATTCTTTTCCTTTCTTTCTTTCTTTCTTTCTTTCTTTCGTTCCTTATTCTTCTTCTTTTTTTTTTGCAGACCACAGTCAGAGCTCTAAATGTGTTACTCTCGATGGTTTGAGAAGTCGCATGGTTCTGTTACATCCCATCGATTTTTCCGTTTCTGTTTTCAGGTTGCTAGACCGGGTCACCTAACGATCATTTGAGACATTAAACACGGATGTTGTGACCTTGTTCATTTTTCCTAGCGTTCTCCTGCCGGAAAAAAAGATTCTCAGACGCTGATCACTACAAGCACACATGAGTGAATGAATGAATGAATTCTGGGGTTTAACGTACGTGCCAAAACCGCGATTTGATTATGAGGCACGCCGTAGCGGGGACTCTGGATTAATTTTGACCACCAGGGGATCTTTAACGGGCCAACAATGCATGTAACACGTGCGTTGTTACATTTTGCCCCCATCGAAATGCGGCCTCCGCGGCCGGGATTTGATCCCGCGAGCTCGTGCTTAGCGAGCAGCGCAACACCATAGCCACTAATAAGTCACCGTGGTGGGTCGCACACGCGTATCCGTTGACGAGATATTTTGTATAACAAACTTGGACACTGTGATACTATTAAACGTGAGCTCTACTTGAAGCCTCTTATAGCCAACTTATAATACTGTCGCAACGTCAAGAACAGGGGTCGTAGAGCGCTATTCAGGAGGCACAGCGGCAGGTCGCCTCTTTGATACCTGTAGCGCAACTGCGACTTCTTCACTGCGCCTTGACAAAAACGCTCATGCACAGTCGCGGTGTCCTCTTCTTCATCGGAGTACTGGCGCGGCGTTTCTGCAAATTGTGGTAACGACGCATAAATCGAAGTGGTAGGAGTTCGTTCGCAACGCCTTTTTGGCGCATGACTTGCGAAATGCTATTTTCGACGTACGAAAATTCCGTGCCAGTAATTTTTAATTATAGCGATCAAAGGTCGGCTTGTGCGGTGACAGATGTTTTCAGTCTCAACAACGAAATTCTCCTTTCAGAAAGATTGTTTAATCTCTTCAATGTGTTTGTTTTATGCGCAATGAAATTCCTTAAATAGCTTGAATTGTTTTGTTTAAGATAAGCAGTTTTTAGGCAGGTGTCTGAAACAAACTTCTACCGCCTTTTCTTGCTCTGTGGTCTACAGTAGACAAACACTCATGACCACACGTAACAGAAAAAAAAAGAAGAAAAAAGAAACATTGTAGATACTAATAATTAATAAACAGGGGCATGCGAAATTATGACAGTTCCATAGCACTCTGGCGGCAATTCGGCACGTAATGTACTGGTGACAGTATTCGTGACCCACACTTCTTTCTCACGGCTTTGTGCACCCGGCAGTACCCGCATTCCGAAAATTATAAACAGATCCGCGTTCAGGCGTAGTAGAATGGCTGTCGTTGTCGGCATTATGAACGTTCGTGAAAGTTTCGAAGCTTGGTGAATGATATAGCTACTCCGAAAGTGCGTTATGTTCATCGAGAGAGAGCTAGTAAGTAAAAGGCAGGACGGTTAACCATGATCGCGCCCGGCTGCTCACCCTACACATGGGGTAAGAAAAAGGGGGGGAATAAATATAAGAAGGTAGGGGGAATTTATTAGGGAAAGGCAGGGAGGTTAACCAGGCTGAGCCCGGTAGGGTATACCCATGCACTGCGGAAAGGGAAAAGAGGGATTGAAAGAGGAGAATGAAGAACGAAGGTATAAGAAGGAATTTCTCCGACCGCCTGTATAGTCGATTGCCTCATGCAATAACGCATCGTCATGCGAATGAACTCAAGCATTGTCTCTCTCGCCATCACAAGCGCTACCCCCGGCGTTATCGGCGGAGTGGGCGCACGCAATTATTCCATTTCCACGGCTAAAGGGAAGTGTTCTTTGACGCGCGTTGCAGGGCCAGCGCGCGTCCGAGCAGAGCCGGACCTTGTCCGGATGGCGAATATAGTACCACGAGGAAGGAGCCGCCCGTGGGGCCCATAATTTTCGGCCCCCCTCGGGCGAATTCCTTTGTCTCCTGCCAATAAAGCGTGCATGTGTGGCGCGTTTTCACTCCCTCTGTATAGAGTACGGCGTCTCGCGACAGAGGTCGTTCCATCCGGCCTACGCTCTGCCGACACCTGCGGCGCTACTGGTCCCCCTATATTTAGTTCGCGACATTCACGCGTCGAGGGCCTCCACACAACACACCTTGCATTCCTGCAGCACTTGAAATTATGTATCTTCCTCCGAAGCGTGCGCCACGACACGCTTCTCACGCGGCGCTTCCAGAGGTGCAGTGGAGAGAGATAAGCAAGAGACGAAAATGAATGCTATGTACCGCGAGTGTCACGCGCGGACGTCACTCACCGGCTCGGGGGATCTTCATTAGCGCCTCACAAGGAGTTTGTCCATTGCTGTGAAACCCTCAACGTGTCGTCACCCACTCGGAGTCGCGTGTGCCTCCTCTGCGCTTATTCTTTAGTATGGAAACTTGGGCGTGTTGGTCTTGCGTATTCAGGTAAAAGGTGCAACAAATATGACGCACAGTAAGATACAAAACGCTTTGGTTGTGTGTCGGTCTTTCTGTGTGTCGTAGATTTTGCGTCTTTTGCCTGATGAAACTGTGCTTATTCTGTTCAATGAGACCTCTTATTCACAAAAATCTTCTTGCACTAAAAGTGTTCATAAGAACACGTGCAAGCGAATCATCATGTTGGCACGATGAAGCCTTTGTGAATTCGGACACTGATGTGTATGGATCCGTTTCTTGTCTGCCATCGATAACGGTAAACATAGGTCGCTGAAAACGACGCAGCACGACTCCAAGCTGCCATTTTTTTGAAAAAGTGACAACAAAGCGTGTGATGCTCTCAAGACGGGCACAATTTAAAAGTCTGGCTTCGCAACGATCGCAATGCCACAGCGCCAATCGCAACAGGCGACACAAAAGCGCAGGACTCTGAGAGATCCGCTTCATCGTTCAGAACTTTGTTAAATCCATGAGTCAGATGGGCCAGCAGTGAACATTGCTTGGGAAAGAGCTTCGTCCGCACGTCACTGAAGGCCAAGATTGGCCGATGGGCATTGTCAGAAACGTCGACACACGCAGCACTTCATTTTTCTTTCTGTACACAAGGGCGTCTGATTAAGCGCATAAGGCTTGCTTCCGCAAAGCTCTGCGCTTTTGTTTCTGAGGAAAAGCCACAACCGGTCGTACTTACGCAAAACTGTATTCGACCGTGAAACAGCGCTATACGGGACTTTTCGTGCGAGCCACTTCGCATCATCCGGGAGACAATGATGACCTCAGCTAGCAGAGGTTACCGTCAAGGCTGGGAGTAAAAGACGGAACGACACGCAGGCCAAACATTTCTCGCATCAACGCGGCTTGTTTCCCAAGACTGTCGTTCGCGTCTGTCGTACTACATGACCTTGTTTGCTGTCGTCTGCTATACAAACGCGACGGAGACGACTACCGCCTCGCCTGAAGCGTAACTGGTCCCACGACGGCATTCATTCTGCGTGGGTAATTAACGGTACAGCCCGACGCGATATAAAGCTGATTGGTCACAAGTGTAACCAGCCGTACGAAAGTGTCTTTCGGGGAGCTGCAGCTATTTGATATTCAATGTATGAAACGCCAGAGAAGTATGGAGGTCGTCGGCGAGGTCGGCGAGGTCGGTCACGTCAAGACATTATCGATGTCTCTCTGCCCTCATGATACGTGTGCTCACGCAAATGGTGCGTCGCGCAGTCGCGATGATGATCATTGAATAACTGAAGTGCCAGCTAAGCTGGTGCGTTGTCGCCGAGGTTGTAGAAGTTTGGGCAGCTTAACTCTGGCAGATTAAAGCTTTAAGTGATTTGCTTCAAGGTGCTTGTGGGAAAAAAAGTTGTTCAAGTCACAGAGTACAACGCAGAAACCACGTTCTTATACAGCGGAGGCATCTGTAACGCCGACCGGAAATCATTCCAAGGTAATCTTTCGGTCTTCCGTTCGGATGGATGTACTTGCTTCTATTGCGCAATGAAGGCGTTTATACAGTTTGTTGGTTATTTAAGATGTTTTTTACATGTGACATGTTACCACATGTCGGTGAGCTCATTGTCGTGTAGACGTGCGAGTAGAAGGCGCCAGACCTCCTTACGAAACATTGTCAATACATATATGCTTTGAAGCCAGTAATCTTTAAGTTAATTTGCTAATTAGGCTGTCAGTCGCGCTTATCGGATATTCTCAAGAACTTAAGAAATACGTTTTCCTCGCTTGTGTGCTGTTTCAAAAAAAAAAAAAAAGTACGCGAAGAAGTCAGACAAATGTAATATTACCGACTCGCACAAGTTGCTACAGTTCCTGAAAAAAAATTAAGAAAGAAGTCACTAAGCCATTTATCTTATCATCTCAAGTGAAATTGGACAAGCAACGTGTGCAACAGCTTTTGCTAAAATATATCTTCTGGACTCACAGATTTAATATTTCTCTTCGTAGTGATGGTGTCTTGTGCAGCTCCACTTGGATATATGGTTGGGTAAGAAAGAGTGCGCCAAAGTCAAAGTAGTCAAAGTAGTCAAAGCATATTTGTTACCCGCCGTGGTTGCTTAGTGGCTTGCGCTACTGAGCACGAGGTCGCGGGATCAAATTCCGACCATGGCGGCTGCATTTCGATGGGGGCGAAATGCAAAATCACCGGCGTACTTAGGTTTAGGTGCACGTTAAAGAACCCCAAGCGGTCAAAACTGATGAGGAGCCCCCCACTACGGCGTGCCTCATAATCAGATCGTGCTTTTGGCGCGAAAACCCTCATAATTTAAAAGCGTATATGGTTATACCACTTTGCGACACTACCGATAACTTATTAGCCCGCATTGCCACGGACACATCGTCTTATCATAGTGCTACTCTCCTGCACACTGTTTCGAAGATAACGCAGGTATGACATCAAAATACGGGTGCCTAACGATCGTGACATTACGATTAGACTTTCTACGTGGAGTCCAAGAAGCGACGCGTTTTTGGCAACGCGATTGAAGTTAAACAAAAGCTGATAAAAAAAACGAAGAAAAAATTAAAATAAAAGACGAGTCAGCTCATCGTGATTCGAATCTCCATATTTCTATTGTCTCTTTAAGCTCTTCTTTCGTCAAAAATTACCCACTCTAAATTTTCGGCTCGCCGTGCGGTTTTTTGTGTCGAGAACTCACTCAGCGCTTTCTCCGGTCTGCTCATGCATGGCCTAGATTCGAAGATAGAAATATAGTGTAAGCAAACTTTCATAAAGTACAAACGCGCAAGAAATTTTAAGACGTAATGTAGAAAGCGTGTACAATATGTGCGCTTGTTGGGAGGTCCACTGGATCTATCTCTCTTTCTATTATTTTTTTCCCTTTCTTTAGCGGCTTGCCACCTCGTATTCAACGGGGCGCTGACCTTCTAAAACATGATGAGGAAGAACACACGACAAGAAGCTGAGGGATCCATGTAACAGAGCTCCTTAGAATTCTGCTTTGTTGCGGAGAATGTGACCTGCGAATGGTCATGAGGAAACAACTTGTCGAGCTCATGAAGAAAAGAGAGAGAGACAGAGAGAGATAGAGATAGAGGGAAAGCTTTGACGCTCTCGTGAACGTGTCAGAAGAATCAGCGTTTTTAGGTCAAAGACACTGATATTTGCGCATATTAAGCGTAGATATTGCCGCCACATCTTCGGCCGAGGCTCCCTTGGACTTTCACGGTCCCAAGCTCACTGGGACTCACTCTGACCGCGCTGTAACTTACGGTCTCACGTGGTCCTATTACCTATATATATTCACTCGAGCTGACTGTGCCAAACGTTGGCTGATGTTAGACCTGGTATATGTGTGATAGCTTGACGTACCGAAACAGCTTAGAGCAAGGGGTGTTTGTTGTCTAATTTTAGTTTCAAATTATATTAATTCAAACTGCCATCCGTTCGATACTGCTGATCTACAGACTAAGTCCCTAAAGTCAGAGACTGCAACGGTATAGTCTTGGTTATCAGTTGGAACAAAAAGCACGAATACGCGAAGAAGCTAACTGTAAAGGATGAAGTGAGTACCTTCACGCAACGAAATTCCTTGACCGTCGGCTATTTGTTCTGTCGAGCCAGGGTTATTGTCTATATAACTCTCAATCTCGTCACACGCAGATTTCCACTAACTGGAACATATTAATCTCGTTCCTAATCGGCAGCTTCTACCAACTAAGCGGAACATATGCGCAAAAATGTTGCACATAGGGGAACTTATGTGCAACGAGATTGAGACCGTAGAGGCGGTCACCGTTTCCTTGACAAAGGCAAGGAACGCTGCCGGCAGAACCCGCGGGCGACTGTTCGTGCGCGTACTCGTTGCGAGCAGGAGGCGCTCGAGGCGTTGCACGTTTACATATGCGGGGACTCGGCGCGTATGGGTCGGTCGGCGTGGGAATGCCGAGCAGTGGGGGGCCAAACGCGGTTCCCGTGCTCGTGTCGCGGCAACAATGGGACCACGCTCCGCGCGTCCGCCACGAGAGCGGCCGATCGCGAAGCCAGAGAACAACGCCCGAGCAACGCCAGAAACGGTATCTCGCGTGTGCACTGCTCCAGAAATATTCCGAGGCTGTCATCAAGCACCCTCCGGGCAGGCGTACGTACGAAAATTTCTTCTCGAAGATCGGCGCCAAAACAAAAGCCGAAACAGGAACGAGGAGCGCATGTCCAGCAGGTGCGCTGGGCTGTGAAAGTGTGTTTGTCGAGCGAGTCCTTCACGCCGAATGACCACGCTAGGGCCATTGTCTCGCCTGCATGGTGTCGGGAGTGAGCTGCGCGTACACGGGCTGGCCAGGAATATAGTAAACTTGCTTCTCCGTGCAGACATCCCCGCGTATACGCGAAGCTGTGCCGAAACAAAGGGTGGATTCGCGGCGAACGCGTGCGTGGGAGCCAGCGAAGACGTCGAGCGGAAGGGCAGGTTCGTTGAACTGGCTTCCCGTTTCAGTGTTCGTGAAATGGTGTGCTCTGTGGCACACTGTATACGGTCGCATGTCTGTAGCCACCGTCTGTTCATTTGCATATTTTAGTTTCTCTCGATATATTTCCCGTATAAATGCATTGCGTGCTAAATTTTTTTTTTACGCATAGGTCGGCCTAATGTGAGGATTCTTTTCGCTCGATCTCCCGTGCTTCTCATCAGCGGTTCATCGTCGGCCGTTAGTTTAGGCGGAGCGCCGCTCGGAATAGGTCGTGCCTAGGACATAGCGGCCATGAAGTGTTTCCAGCTCCGTAAACGAATAAGAAAAACTTTGGAGAACGCTTAAGCTTCGCCTTTAAGAGTGGGACGTGATAGAATTCAAAGATCCCTGACTGCTTCTCACGCTTCTCGGCAACTGTAGCTTATGTAACCGTAATGTTTACCGCGAGACGCCGGCGGCGAACGCTATGCACGAAGGCAAGCTTTCTGGTAGAGACGCGGCCTCTTGCGTGGGCCGCGATGGATGGATAGATGGATGCATGGATGGATTGATATTATGAGCGTCCCCTTTGGAACGGGGTGGCGGGTTGCGCCACCAAGCTCTTGATGTTTTTTGTCTAATGTCCTACCTATGTTAAAAAGAGAAAAAAAGAAAAATAACCACGGTGAATTTTCATAACCAAAGTTTCTGAACACCTATTGTGAACTTTGCTATATGATGCGGCGCAGGCGAACGCCATCTGGAGGTGTTGCAAGGAACCGGGCGCGCTGCTTTATGACCTTCGAGATTTGCGTGCGCAAATCTCGGAGGTTATGGCCGCTCTATGAATGGTCGAAACGCTGGAAAAGGGATTTGTGTTTTGAGTTTCCGCCTAACAGAATTATTATGTTTTCTCGTATATGAAAATTACTGTCCGACGCTATCATGTCTGTAGGCTCTGGGTAAGTCGTACTTTACGATTCTTCTGGCGCATTTTACCTTGACAAATTCAATTAGTTGAGTAACTTCCTTGCGCTACATGGAGGGCTCGCGCAGTTGGGTATGCGCGGTTCGAAATGATTTTTGCCGTAACAACAGCCGACGCTGGACGCGGGACGTCGACGCCGGCGTCGTATTTCCTGCGACACGGGGCCCCTTAACAGTATTGCGTTAATAGCGATTTGGGTGAGTTGGTCTAAGTTCCTGACGGGATTTTTGCAGCACGAAGCACTGAAATGCGGAATGAAAAGAAGAAAGGACGAATACGAGTACTTGTCTGGTCGCACATGTTTGTCCTTCTTGCGCTAACCCTGCTAGCCCTTTGTTGTATTTTCTTTTCTTTCCGCACTTCAGGGTGGCGTGCTGCAAAAATCCCGTTATGGGCTCCGCAACCACTCCCGGCGCATGCGGCCCGCAAAAGCCACATCTATTTCTTTCAGTCGGAGTAAACCAAAGCCAGGTGGCTTTGAGTCAACCGACGTTGAGGCGCGGCTTTGGACACCACCAATACTAAACGAAGCGCAAGAAAGAATAAAATTTTATCACATTACAGTGACCCCACGTAACTTTTATTCCTACTTTACCTACATAAGTACGTCTGGCGGGGCGTCTTTACAAACGCACGGAAAAAGCGCCGTAATATAATCCAGGGGTGACTCCATTTTGTGAATATGCCTCGGTTAAAATCGGGACGTGTTCGGGGATTTTATACTTCCTTGCCTTTCCTATATAGGCGAGAAATTACATCTGCATGCACCTCAGCACTGTTACATTCAGTGACCTTTCTACAGCCAAACGTCTTCGTAACTAAGTGCTCGGGTCTTCCGATTTTCTTCGTTATACAGGTCACTTCGTTGTATAAGGGTGCACGATACTGCTCACAATAAAGCAGGCTAACACCCTTCAACAAAAGAAAACATCTTTAACATAAATTGAGCAAACACTTAGTGAAATAATTCGCTAATTGTTTCGTGCGCGCTTTGTCTAACAGATTGGGCGAGTGCTGCTACCCTTTATTGCGCCGATGTTCGAAGCCTGCTATGTGGCGAAACACGGGATCTGCGCAAATTAAAGCTGCAAATGGTCGAATGCCACTGTCGCCTCTCGTGCTGTGAAAATTCCTGGTTCCTTTACAGGATTTTCATCACAGTTGTCCTGTTTGACGTTCACGTCATTTCCGCCTTAGATGGCTTTGAAGGCGTCGTCAGCTGTCAGCTATGCAGGGTGCTTTTTTTAGCTGCACCAAATATTTAAAAGATGTCTGTGGAAGATAGCACAATTGATCCCTTGATCTAAATTACTCGGTGAGGCGGCCATTACTTCTGCTACAATTCAAAGGGCTTTGTTGAATAATTAACATAGCTACGCTAATTACCTTTTTAATTAACCATACTATGACTCCATAACATAACATATACGACTGCGAAGTTGCGTTAAATGGATACACGTTGGTAAGAGTTGACAGACCAAATGGCAGAGGCGGCGGTGTCGCCCTCTATATACAATCCCACCAGAAGTTTTAAGTTCTCGAAACCCAATGTGAAATTGAATTGCTTTTGTGCAAGATTCATTTGGAAAGGTCATTCGCACTAATTGGAGTGTTTTACCGGCCTCCCGGCTCTTGTAATGATCAATTCGGTTCTCTTAGCAACATATTGCATGATTTGAAGTCATCAAATATAATACTTATGGGAGATTTTAATGCACCAGACATTCACTGGCCCCCTCTCACCGTTACCGGCTACAACGTGTCTTTCTCAAGAAAATTATTGCGCCTTTCTCCATCACTCGGTCTTAAACAGATTGTCCACGAGAACACCAGGGAAACGGCTGTCCTAGATTTAGTTTTTCTTAGTTCAAGTCTTTTCGAGAGTGTTTTCCAGTGCTGCGTTACTGACGGTATTTCTGACCACAAAGCCGTACTATTCTCAGTTTGCTGTATAGTTCCCAAACCGCGGATATAGTACTGCACTTTTCGTGATTTTAGCCGCGCCAATGATGCTGCAATTACCGAAACACTTAGCGAATCGTTTGAGAAGCTTCATGAATTATCTTTGACCAGTGATGGTTAGGTTTTTTGAACATATTGTTGAAACATGTATTAACCAGTTTGTTCCCTTGAAAATAAAAAAGAAAAATATCAATTCACCGTGGATGACAAGAGAACTACTGCATTTATCGCGTCGTGTTTCGATATTGCGCAAGTCTAAAAGAAATGGTAATCCTGTCAAAATTGCAGAGTTAAATGATGCCAAGGAGGAACTTCGCCAGAAACTGACATCTGCCAAGGATTTCTGTCATGCTGTTACTTTGGCAAAATTAATGAAAACAAACCCTCGTATGTTCTGGAAATCGATAGTGCCAAGTAACAGTACTTCTAACAGTTTAATTGTTAACGACGTTGCAGTTTCAGATTCACTCATGATTGCTTCCGCTTTTAACACCTATTTTCATTCCGTGTTTACACAGGATGACTCTTCACTTCCACCTTTTAGCTGTGTCTCATACCCTCCTATTGAAGACATCGTTGTCTCTAGTTCAGGTGTTCTGAACATTATCCTCCATTTAGATGCTAAAAAGAGCTGCGGCCCAGATGACATACCCAATCAATTTCTCGTTCGCTACTCACTTTGGAGAAGCAGATACCTCTCCGTTATCTTCCGCAAATCATTATCCACCGCCACTGTTCCCCAATCCTGGAAGCTTGCTAAGATAATTCCGATATACAAATCCGGTAACGCTCAACTGCTGCAGAACTACAGACCCATTTCCTTAACTGCCCATTGATGCAAGTTACTCGAACATATAATTTTTATACACATCACGAAATTTCCTGAAAGCCACAAAATCCTATCCAATTACCAGCACGGTTTCCGTCGCGGATATAGCACTACTACCCAACTAATTAAATTCACGCATGATATTTGTCAGTCATTAGATTTAGGCGGACAGATTGAAGGCGTCTTTGTTGACTTATCCAAAGCTTTCGACACCGTCCCACACCCAAAACTCCTCTGCAAGCTTAACTCCATTCTAAATAACCCTTCTCTGGTTGGTTGGATACATAGCTTCCTAACCCAACGTTCTCAGTCTGCGCACTTTAACGGCTCTATTTCCTCTCCTGTCAGTGTTTCCTCCGGCGTCCCACAACGTTCCGTTTTAGGCCCGCTTCTTTTCTTATTATATATTAATGACTTCCCGCTTTGCGTGTCCATTAATATTCGTCTTTACGCTGATGATTGCGTCCTCTATCATAATATAAGCACACCAGTGGATCATGGTTTACTTAATGACTCCTTTGCAAAATTTTTTAGGTGGTGCAAGGAATGGCAAATGAACATTAATTTATCTAAGGCTGTTTCCATGTCCTTTTCCAGGCGCCCATCTCCATCACTTTTCACGTACACTTTCCATGGTCAGGATTTAAAAAGAGTAACTGAATTTAAATATCTTGGTCTTCATTTCTCTCATGACATGTCATGGTCGAAACACATTGATATCATATGTAACAAAGCTTTTAGACGTCTCGGTTACCTCCATCGCTCATTGCGTAAGGCTCCAAAGGATACCAAACTGCTGACGTATAAAACACTTATCCGCCCCATTCCTGATTATGGCTGCATCATATGGAATCCTCATAAGAAATCCGATAATAAAAAATTAGAATCAATCCAAAAGAAACCAGTGCGCTTCATTTTTCGCAACTATAGCCGTGATTTTTCCCCTTCTTCCCATTATACAGCTACAGGTCATACAGTTCTTTCATCTCGCCGCCGCTTAGAATGAAGCATTTACACACGCTGGTTCATTCTGAGCGCCTCGTTACACCAAATAATTATTTGAACTTTAGTCCACCTTCTGTCACTAGGATTTCTCATAATCTCAACCTCATCCCTTTCTTTTGCCGAACGGAGATGTTCAAGCACAGCTTCTTTCCACTGGCCACTGAACTCTGGATTTCACTACCTGGAAGCATCCGCTCTTTACCTATGCAAGAATTTTTCAAAACAATTGCATTTACTTGATATTGACATTTTTTTGTGCCTGTATTTTGTTTTCTCGCTTTCTTTTTTTCTCTTCACTCCCTCACTGCCCACTCCTGCCATAGCCTCACCAAGGCTGCAGTATGTGTAAATAAAATAAATAATAATAAACAAAAACGTCTTCTCTAGCTACTTAACGGACGTACGCAATGTGTAAGCCTCGTCCCCTTTCCTCTCAATATAACACTATTGTTATAGATGTTCCACAAGGATCAGTTTTGGGGCCCACACTTTCCTCGCTATATATTAATGAGTTTCCATCAGCACTAACATAATCAAAAACTGTTATTTACGCTGACGACACCGCACTAATCTTTTCGGGTGAATCCGCTACGGAATTGCAGAACAGTATAAATCGCGAATTATCAAACATATCAACCTGGCTTACGTGGAATAAATTAATATTAAACAGAGTTAAAACGAAATACGTGGTATTCCACTCCCGATATTCTCAACGTGACACAACAGGTATGAAAATTTATGTCGAAGGTTGTACTGTTGAACACCTAGACACGACATAATACTTAGGAGCGTTATTAGATCGCAACCTAAGTTGGAGACTACATATATCCAGTATATGCTAAAAATTAGCCTCTGCTTGCTAGGTGCTAATTAAATGTAGAGCAAGATTTAATCTTAACATTAAGATTACCTACTTTTCTCTCTTCCACTGCCACATCATATACTGTTATCAATTATGGGCTGGTACATATAAAACCTACACAGATCCGCTTACTCGGTTACAAAAAAGGGCCTTGTGTATTATGACATACACAAGCCCACATAATAATAACGCCATGCTATTCAGCCGTATCGGCGTACTACCATTTTCCCTGGCATCCGAAATTAAAGTTGTGATTCTGATTAACAACATTATACACGGAAATCACTCTATGCTGTCAGACTTGTTCATTATACCTAATCGTATTACAAGGAATGCAACAAATATACATTTTAACTTACATGTCTCTCGTAACACGTATGGTCAAAGACTGATTGAGTTTCAGGGTGCCAAAATTTGGAATACAATACCTCATGAAGTAAAAGTGGCAAACAATTTTGTAATCGCTGTCAAAAAGCTGTACCAACCTAGAATTATTGATTCATTTTTAATATAATCTACTGTATTTTTTTGTTAGCTGTATATGTGTGTGATCGCCTAATTGTTTTAAATTTCATCGCTAGACAATAAATATGTACTAAATTTTGTAGATGCTGATTTAAGCATATTGAATATGGGCCTACATTAGGCTTTGGCTACGAGCCCAAGAGTTTTTTGTACAATTCATGTAACAACGAGAAATAAATGAAATGAAATGAATGAATGAATGAATGAATGCATTTAATGGCACATATCTTATGCTAAGAATAGTAGCTAGTGAGTTGGCAAGGCGTGTCCACTTGAAACGAATTCTCAGGACTGCCCTAGTTTTGATATATTAATTTTCAAAGTACGTGTCCAACGAAATGAATTGGCGTTCCAGTTACCTTTTAAAGAAAACGTCGTTTTATGCATTGAAGCCCAAAAGTAACTGGAACGCCAATGCATTTCGTCGGATACACTGAAAATTAATATCTCGAAGCCGGGGCAGCCCTGAGAATTCGTTCCAAGTGGATACGCCTTGCGAACTCACTAGCTACAATTCTTACATTAAAATATGTGTCGTAAAACGTGCATTTAAAATTTAATTAACGTAATTATGTTAATTATTCAATTATCTATTTTGATTTCTCGTAGAAGTTACGGCCGCCTCATCGAGTAATTGAGATCAAGTATTATAATTGTGCTATCTGCCACAGGCATTTTTAAAAGATTTGGTACAGCTGAAAAGAAAGAAAAAACTGTATAACTACGTCATTACGTCGCCATCGACTGCGACGTATTCACCCGTTGACGCATTACGACAAGCAGCGTATTATTAGTCGAGCGATTCCTGGAGCAGTGCAGCACTTCTGAGGTCGGCACGCTCTTCAACGAGTCCGCCACGAGCACTGGCGTTGTCGCCGTAGCGCAGAACGCACCTTGGTGACGCCTGCGGAGGGACGTGGCGGCACCGTTGTTGCAGGGCCTTCGTCGTTAGAGGTGTTCCTGATACATGCGAAAGGTTGGTATTCGTCCGGGACATAACCAATCCTTCGTTATGCAGGTCATTTCATTGCAGAGGCGTTCGACTGTATACATATGCGTGTGCTTCTCCTTTTCATCTTTCTGTCTCCCCTTACCACTTCCCCAGCTTTAGTTACTTGTTCATGTCTTCTAGAGCATGTGTTCACCCACACACAAAAAAGAAACTATAGAAAAGCAATTAAATAATATTTTTATTTCTACTAAATAAAATTAATTTGAGCGGCAACTACAGAAACTTATCAGTTAATAAAGATTATCTTTCCTTTTTCCTCTGTGTTTGCAGAAAGACTGAGCTTTATTTCATTTTAACATAAGCGGTTCCTGTATTGTAAGCTTATAATTCGGTTGTGATCGATGCGAGCGAAATGAATATATAGTGCGTTTTTTTCATGTATCATCAGTTACCATTTGTGATCAACTTCACAACCCATGTAAGTGCAGGCTCACAGATCTCGTATGCTCTAGCCAATGTCTTAATTTTTGAAAACGTTACAGCTGGTCACCGAATGTCATGCCACTCAAAGCGTGGCTATTTAAGTATATTAGGGACTCTAAGATCTTGCGTACTGCAACGGGTTCGTTTACCCAAAGGAAGCTTTGTGTACGCAAAGCGCCACGCCCGTCTTGCGTTCTTTTTTACTCCTTTGGCGTTCTTTTGTAATACCGGTGGTGTGCGTCCCCTAAATCTGCGTATGCAGAATCTAAAAATTCACACAGAAACTCCTCTGGGAGTTGTGTAAGTATGCGTAAGCATTGTGGCACCTGTTCATTTCCACGCAGCCCGGTGTGATTATCAACGTCATAAAACTTCATCCGACCAGCATAAACGACAGCGCTGCGGCGACACGAACTGCCGCGGACGGCGGAGCAAGGTGAATTGATGACGCAAGCCAACTACTGAAAGTGGTGGCGCTAGGTGCGTCGATGACGTTGCGATCATTATAAGCCATCATCGCTCTTTAGCGCCTCATCCATCTGCGTCGAACCGTTGTCAACCGTGATCGAGCGCACTCTGGCGGTGGCTGCGTATGACGCGGCAGCGCGGGCCCTACGTTGAAAGCGATTTGCGATGGGGGCACAGTGCGGCGAGGGCTGATAGCTTCGTGTGCGCTGTGCTCTCGCCGCTTAGCCTGCGTTGAAGCGAGTGGTTGCAGGAAGGTCAATCCGCTCGCAGCTGCGAACCCGAACTTGAAAGCGATCGTCTTACGTGACGGACGGACAGACGGGTTTTCTCCTTGGGTAAGCAGAAAAATGCTGCGCATTTAAAATGCCCTCTGGTACAATTGATATTTGCATGCGTCGCCCAGTGTCGGCTGTCTTCGCTCCTCACATATGTTCTCTGCAGCGTGGTTATCTATACTTGTATGACCGCTGCATTCAGTCATATTTTCATTCGCCAAAAACTGCAGTCATAGTCATGAGGGAAGTAAAGGTTACTGCTAAGAAGGATCGGAGTATGTAACAACATATATATATATATATATATATATATATATATATATATATATATAATGTAAAGAAAGCCGTCAACATATTATTTTATCGCACCGATGCGTGCGTTCACGCCCTCGTGTGCCCGTGATTGGATGAAACGGCGCATTGGCCGGCGGTGCGCACTGGTGCGATTTGTCGAATTCGCCATTAAGCTTATTCAGACGCCGTCTACTCGACGGATTCCGCTCGGGAACAGGATTGTCTCACTAAGTAGGCCAGTAATGGCTTGAAACAGCTTAGTTCGAACCCGGAAACCCACAGTCCTGTCGACGGATTTACGCGTTTCCTCGCAAGTAGACGCGATTAGTATCGTTTCCGGCTGGTTAGAAGGGAGAAAGACGGCGCACTCGCTCAAGCTCTACTAATGCTTAATCTTCGCACCTCGACGGGTTCTGAATCGGCGCGCAAATAAACGAGAGACGCCAGGAAAAGCAGAAGCGGAACAGGTCGCCCACTTACGCGCCGGCGCACGTGTACTGCCCATACGTTTGCGGGGCCTGTCAAAGTGTGTGTGTGTTTATTCGGTGCTGGCTCGTTTGTAATTCTCAGCCCCGATGATTGGCACGAATGGCCGACTGCGAAGGCGTCTGAGGAGGCGGGATATGGCCGCCGCTAGAGAACACGCCTGCGAATTCCATCGGGTTCACGCGGGGGTCGCGCTGGAGGAAATGCCGTTCGGCAGATATCGCTGGCGCTCGACAGCGCTCTAAGGCGTTTGCGCCGAACTCGCTTCGGCGAGTTCTTGTATCGCTAAAATCGAAAATGTCGAACGCTTGACGCGATTATTGCCAGACTAGACGTTGAGGGCACGTGGAGTCTTGTCAGGTCGTAGCTCTGAGGTCAGGCGGGCTCGAATAAATTTTGTCGCGTGGTAAAACAGAAGAGGTGAAACCGGAAACGGGGTCGGCCTGATCTTCTAAACGTATAGGGGACACTGTATGGTCAGCGAACTACCCTGTGTCTCGACCAAAACGCGGAAAAAGGTGGCCGACCGCTAGACGCGATGACACGATTTCGTCTGCAATAACGCGATTTCGGCTGCTCGTAATAGAGTGCCGTGGGCGAAGCGTTAGGGCTCGAAGTTTCCAAGAGCGACTCGCTTGTAATACCGTGTTCCACAGTGAGGAGTTTTGTAAGGCTATAACTATAAAGTCCCACGTCAGGGAATAAATGTCGTCGTGCAGTAGAACAGAAATAGGAAGTAGGAAACGCCATCGTCTACTATAAGCCAGCCATGTATAGGTGACACGATAGACGCGAATCGCAGAAGTGTGGAGGAATAGGCAGAAAATAAGCCATCAACTTTAGGCGGCGATGCCACATTGTCTGCGAAGCCGTCGTTCGAAACGCTGGAGTTTGGTGACATGGATGATAAAATACCTGAGGCTCCGAAGTGCCGAAGCTAAGCCAAGCGTTTAAGAAGCCCGCCGCAGCAGCGCAAGCTTCCTCGACCAGAGCGTTAGGTGCGAGAAATGCGGCTGGGGTGAACAATGAAGCAAAGAGAAAATCACCGCTCCTAAGAGGAAAGAACGGGAGCGTGGATTAGCAAAAAGAAAAAAAGTAAGAGACAACGTATAACGGGCTGACTCGACGGAGAGACATAAAAGAAACTATACGAGCACGCCGCGAGATGAATCTGAAGCGCGATTTCAAAGCGGCCGTCTACATGTTCGCAGCTGCAGAAAGGAAGACGCGTTGGAGAGAAACAGACGACGCTCGCTTCTTGTGCAGGCAAGCGGGCGCTGCTCGTCGTCTGCTACTAGGGACATTGTCGCCTGCTAAGCGGCTTTCGTGCAGGAAAGTACGCACGGCCGTCCCCGCTCGCCCATGCAGGCCCAGAAACGAGTCCAGTCGTGAAAAACGGGAATGAAGATTAAAAAAAAAAGGAGCCAAGCCGAGCAACCCTCTTCTTGTTCCTCTCCACATCGGGCGAACCCCCTGCTGACATTAATGAATACGCGCGCGAGGGGGGCGTCTGGGATTGCAGATGTCCGCGGGACGCCGGGCGACGCCGAAAGGCACGCGCGTGCGAGATGTTAATTTTGTTTCGTTTCCTGATCCGGCGATTTGCTTTTGGTTTCTCCCGTGCGGCGCCGCACGCTGGACGTCGTGACTGCGGATTAGAAGACTAGAAACAGCAAGCAGGTAACATCCTTGCGTGGTCGCATTTCTGCTCCAAACGTCGATACAGAACATGCTGGCTGGTTATGACCACAATGTGCACTTCCTGGTCACGGAATGTATTTTTAAGCCCAAAGTAATACAAGGCAGATGAGTTTGCTGGATCTTCAATTGCGATCCACTGTTCGGCAGATCCTCACCAATCGTGCACATTACCTCTACCTTACCTTACTTTAACTTATCTTACCTTATAGGTTACCTTCCACTTGAACATTACGTCTGCTGCATTCCGAAAATAATAAATGAACGGTTTTCAGTGAGGAGCGAAAAATTACGGCGGGAACCGTCTCAGAATGGCTGTCGAGGTTAATGCGATTAGCAGTGAATCAATGTAGCGGCACACCGTGTATTGCCACCGCTGGAATGCGCCGTGCATTGGGGCGTATGCACTGTAGCCGGGCTTCTCTCTCACACTTTCCTCTGGACACGCAGAACCATCTGGCGGCGCCGTCACGAATTGCGCGCGCGGCGCGTGTCATGCGTGTACAGGGTGTCCCATTAAGTATCACGCACCAAACTTTAAAAATATGCGAATGCCACGTGGCTGGGCAGAACGAAGGTGATGTTGTTTGCCGTCGCTTGGAGATACTCAGAATTTTTTTTATTCCGCGTAATTACATAACTGGACTGAATTAATTAATCACCTTCTCACATATTAGAATGAAGTATCAATGAGATAATTGTAGAGGAACATGAAAGACCCTCGATACAGCTTCCTGTTGCTCGATGCGAGCTACGTGAAAGTGTTTTTCTGAGCGTGAAAGGAGCCCGCGAATACACGCAGTGTCCCGAGCGGCCATTCGCGCGGCAGTTTGAGTGTAATGAGTGCAAAAATAGTAACCGATAGCAATCTTATGACCTGATGTGGTAAGATCATTCTAAAGCACTGCCAAGGAGCGGAGAAGAATGAAGTGTCGGATATTGTGCGTGTCTTTCTAGAGGGCGAGAAAGGGCACCGATTCAGTCCCGAGCTCTTTTCGTAGCGTCAGAGGAACCGCCGATGCCGGCGCCAGAGCTCGTGAGGGCGTCGTCTCTAGAAAACTTTTAGCGTCGCATGTTAGCGACCGCGGGGGCTTTCTTGGAAGTTCGTTATCTAGAGTTTGAGATTGATTGATTGGTTGATTTGTACGAGGAACAATATGCGATCTGTATTTTCTTTACAGGCATAGGTTAAGCATTAAATTTATTATAAAGACTAAAATTAACGCAGATATAATTTGTGTATGGTAGCTCATTTACAAAACAAAGTTCCAGGTTACACTACACGACACACGTAAAGCTAGTTTG
This sequence comes from Dermacentor andersoni, assembly GCF_023375885.2. NCBI lineage: Eukaryota > Metazoa > Arthropoda > Arachnida > Ixodida > Ixodidae > Dermacentor > Dermacentor andersoni. Next base: position 151,991,447 of record NC_092821.1, on the reverse strand, counting down.
TACTGGTAGTTCGTTTAGATCTAGGTACACGGCGACACTTTGGCTTCTCCTGTAAATAAATTAGAGCGCAAGAATTTGGATTTATTCCCCTGTGCTTATCGAGAACTCCGTATTTCATGTCTAGACATAAGAAACTACTCAACTCAAGTATTTCTTGTGGCTTTGTACTGAGTTTTAACTGCAGAGAGAGAGAAAGCACTTTATTTGCACCCGTGAGAGAGTATGGGTGATCGGGGTGAGACGCAGCTCCCCCTTTCACCGTCTGCCTCCCCCCTAGACGTCGGCCGGAATCAGTTGGCTTCCGGCGGCGGCCTGGGCTTGACCGATGACTTGTCTTTGGGCTTGTTCTTCCTGGCTGCGGAGGGAGGATTCCCATGACTCTTCGTTCCCATGTAGACTGTTTAGCGCTGGGAAAGCCCAGAGCATGTGATTTAGAGTCGCTATGCCTTCACAGTTTTTGCATTTCGAAGAGTGCACCTCAGGATGCCATTTGTGTAGGATATACGGGTTTGGGAAGGTACCCTTCATCATACCTTGCTGGTGAAGGTACCCGTCTGCAGTTTTCGCCAGATTACTTCTTCCTTCTTTGTGAGAGACATATTGGGGAGGAGGGAGGGTTCTCCTGCCCATTTTATAGTGTTCCAGAATTTCTCTGTATGTGGTTAAGTCTCGCGTTTTGGACAGGGAGTAGTCTGCCTGCACTGGGGCCCGGTGTGTGAGTCCTCGGGTGATCTCATTGGCGATCTCGTTCCCTGTGAGTCCACTATGGGCCGGCGCCCATATTATTCTAATTAGGTCGTTGGGTACATTCTCCTTGCCTGCCTGTAGAATTTTACCGGCCTCTTTGGACACCTTGCCGGTGTCGTAGGCGTTGATTGCAGTTTTAGAATCGGTGATAATTATTCTGGTTGATGGGTTTGTGATTGCCAGGGCAATCGCCGCCATCTCTGCCTCCTCTGGTGAAGAGTGTCTCACGCTACAGCTCGAGATTAGCTCGCCTTTGTCGCTCACTACTACTGCAGCGTAGTGCCCTTCTTGGTACTCTGCCGCATCGGTGTACACTACCCGTTGTTTTTGGAGGCGGGAGCTTTGGAGTCTTTGGACTCTGCTTCTCCTGCGTTCCTCATTGTGTGTGATGCGCATGTTTCTTGGGAGGTAGGGGGGGTATTCTTAACCTGTTGGTAATTTCTTTGGGGATAGTGGTTATCCCCTCTCGCGATTCTGGGCTGTGGTAGCCCAGTTTCCTAAGGATGGATCTGCCCGTTTTGCTGCCAGTTAGTCTGACATATTGTGCCGTGAGTTTCGCCTCGCACATTTCCTCTAGGGTCTTTGACACTCCTAAGTTGAGGATCGTCTCGGTTGATGTGCACAGTGGTAAACTTAGGGCTCTTTTGACACCTTTCCTGATGAGGATGCCTAACTTGTCTCTCTCTGCTTTAGTTGTCTTTAAGAACGGGATAGCGTAGGTGATTCGGCTAATGATGAAAGAGTGGACAAGCCTAAGTAGGTTCGCCTCCTTCAACCCCGCATTTTTGTTTGCTCTCCTCCTGAGAAGCCTGCAAGTGTGGTTGGTCGTGGCTTCTAGTCTGTTTGTCGTTTCGGTGTTTCTCTCATTTTGTTGTATCCACATACCCAGTATACTGATCTTGTCCACCCTTGGGACCGGGGTTTTGTTGACCAGGAGCTGGATATTGACCTGCTGCTTGATCATGATTAGCATCTCCGATTTTTCCGGCGAGCATTTTAGCCCTATGGGTCTCAGATAGCTTTCCGTTTCCCAGCAAGTAGGCTGGGAAACGGAAAGCTATCTGAGAATGGCCGAGAGCCCGATGTGCGACTCCTGTGGGTGCGAGGAGACCATCGAGCGCCTATTGTGTACCTGCCCTCGCTACGACATCCAACGCCTCTCTCTGCGGGAAATTTTACGCCGACTGGACTCGAGACCGTTCACCGAGTCGAAGATACTCGGACCTGTTCTGTATGACGTGCTCCATTAGCTTGCCTACGCAGGAGGTTAACGATATTGGCTTAAGGTTCTCTAGTTCGAGTTCTTTGCCTGGTTTAGAGATGAGGACAGATTTGCTTTCTTCCACTCCCCGGGTATCTCCCCCTGCTCCCAACACTTTTGCATGAATGCCGTTAGTTGTTGGAGGGAGTTGTCATCGAGGTTTCTAAGCCTGGTTTGGGGATGAGGACTAGATTTGCTTTCTTCCACTCCCCGGGTATCTCCCCCTGCTTCCAACACTTTTGCATGAATGCCGTTAGTTGCTGGAGGGAGTTGTCATCGAGGTTTCTAAGCCTGGTTTGGGGATGAGGACTAGATTTGCTTTCTTCCACTCCCCGGGTATCTCCCCCTGCTCCCAACACTTTTGCATGAATGCCGTTAGTTGCTGGAGGGAGTTGTCATCGAGGTTTCTAAGCTTCTTGTTGTTGACCCTATCTGGGCCAGTCGCAGTTTTTTCTCTGAGCTTGTTTAAGGCAGCTTGGGCCTCTCTTATGGTGATTGCTTGGTCTAGCTCCTCGTTGTTTTCGCCGCTATAGTCGGAGAATGTTTCGGTGTTTGTTTCCCCTATCTACCTCTCTTTTATCTGGTTGATCATATCCTCCTCCGACCCCTGGAAATTGTGTGTTTGTCTTTGCATTCTTCTCCTGGTCTCAGCTTTGGTGTTGTCTGGGACCAGGAGGTGTCTCAATAGTTTACAGGTGGTGACGGAGCTTAATTGCTCGTCTAGTCTATCGCAGATGTTGTTCCAGTGTTGTCTGTTTAGTGTTTGGGCATGGCTCTCAATTTCCTTGTTGAGAGCTGCTATTCTCCTTCTCAGGTTATGGTTGCCCCTTTTTTGGGCGAGCTTGGTTCCTGCCTCTTTTTTCTTTTGCCACAGTTGTCTCATGTGGCTACCAACCCAGTCTTGCTCCTCAGATCATTGTCCAAAACGGGGTCAAAATCAAACGTGAGAGGAAAACACTCAAATCCACCAATTGGCAATCCTTCCGCGACAACGGAGGGGGTTGCGGGGAGATCACTGACATAGCTGAATGGACCAATAGCATCAAGCAGGCGTGCAATGAGGCTGAGCTTTAACTACAGTTACAAAATTTAATCATGTTCAGCAATGTGTTTATCGCGGTTTATCATAACTGCTTATTCAGTTGAGCTGACATAGCAGCCCGATATATTGCATAGTGATTTTGTTGCAAACCCCTATCTCCCAACCCCAGTGTAGGGCAGCAAACCGGAGACTAATATCTGGTCAACATCCGTGCCTTTCCTTTTCATCTCTCTCTCTCTCTCGCTCTCTCTCTCTTGCTAATATCGCATGTATGCACCGTTCCGAAGTAGGTGAAGTGTTATGAATTTGGCAAATTGCTCAGACAATTTCTTTTTTCCACAGATGCAGCGGTTTATATTTCTGTGTATACGGAAAATAAAGATAGGTTTATTGATGGGAGATGGACACTCTAGAAAGTCACGTCATCATCGAGCGGCTCGGAGCCAGTTCGCTTACACTCTAAGAAAAGTTTACACCCTTTGAGTCGTATCTTGCCACACAACGATAATCGTCATCTGTGTTGTCCGCATTTCCTTTCTTTAACGCTGCGAGCCCGGTACTTTCCAGTAACGAACGGCATGCGCGTTATCAGCATGACATAGCATTCCCGACAGGAAAGTAGCTGGCGCGGCGTTTTCAAGAAAGGAAACACAAGCAAGGCAGATGACGATTATCGTTGTGTGGCAGAGGTACACCTCAAAGGGTGCAAACTTTTTTTAGAGTGTATGTTGTCGCGGCTGCTGCTGCCTTTCTTGCGGCGAACCGAACAGTTGTCTTTACAATTTGTTGAACTTTACGTTCCAAAACAACATACGGGCTCCAAGATATGCAGAGACTCCGAATTAATTTTCACCGCTCGGTGTTCATTCGCGGAAAGCCGAAACTCGGCATACAAGCGCGTGGTGTCCATCAGGGAACTGAGGAGCCGTTTGTGTGCGTGTTTGTGACTTTGTTTACGAAATCATTGTGCATGGTGGAACTTGCATTTGAGTTTTATACTGTTATGTTCATGGGCGTATTGGACTGTGCTGTGGATTTCTGACCGTATGAAGTGATTTCTTTTGATTTTCCTACATATTTTTTATATTGTTGTTTCCGCTATGAGAAAGGAGGTAGCCATCGCCATTACAAGGTGACTACGTCTCTTTCTTTTATTTTCATTTCAATAAAAAAAAGGGGCAATCGAACCCACGACCTCATGCTCGACGGCAGAATGTCATTGCCACTGAACCATCACAATGGATATTTTGCGAACAATTGTCGATAAATATTTACTGCTAACCCCCGGATTCATCCGCAGAGCCAGAAATATTAACGAGGACAATATAAACTTCTCTTTGTCACGGCCACAAACGTCAACTTCGGCAGAACTTACGGATAAAATCGTTGAAAGCGATGTCTGGCTGAAGTGGGACGTGATGTTGAGAGAGCAGCGGAAAACTTCGCTCTCCGTTGGAAAATGTCAATAACGTAGAGGCTAGGCTTTGTTGTTTTAACTTTAGTGCCCTCCGCTTGTTCTAGGACGGAAGTCAAGAATAGAAGGGGAGAATATTGTGACACATGTTACCACTGTTGTCTTCACGAAGGCAAGTTTACTTGTTGACATATTGACGTGTAAATGAGATCACACCTTTACGCACGTAATATCATGTCAAGCTTCCTCCTGCATTCACTGCCCTTTTCAAAAGTTATCTCCTATTGGAAGTAACGTGCTATATAACGTCTCTTTTTTTTTCTTTCTTTCGGTAAGCATCGATAATTGCCAGTTTTGATTACTCGTCGCTCTTGTATATACTTCGAACTGGCATATTTGATGGCATCGTAACAATATTTGCCATTCATTTCGTCATCGGAAGCCATTGTTCGTTCATATTCTTACTACCAGATCTACCGGCCCCTGCTCTAAAACAGCTGAGCTTACTTCTTATGTATGAAAAGTAAAGCAACCACGTGCACATCTATACCGATGGATCGACTACGTCGTGCAGTTCTGGTGGTGCGGTGGTTATACAAACGTGAGGAATGACACTGCGGTTCAAGACATCGCATGTGACGACATCAACGGCGGCAGAACTAACGGCCCTGCGTCGAGCACTGGAGTTCATTGATTCTGAAAGACCTAGAAAATGGGCTGTGTTCTGTTATTCAAAACCGGCATTACAGTGCACGCAGTCAGTTCTCCGACACGGATGTCATGACCAATTGACATACGAAATCGTGAAGCTTTACCATCACGTCCAACAAAAAGGTCACGAGGTCGTTTTTCAATGGGTACCTGGCCATTGTGGAATCAGTGGCAATGATTCCGCCGATAACGCTGCTCGCACTGCAAATCAATAAGAGCACAACGTTCCAATTCCGCTTTCGAGGACAAATGCAGCAAGGCAGCTTCGACACCTGGCACGCAGTCTCTCACTGACCGAGTGGAACTCGCCAAACTTACGATTTACGCGACTGCATCGACTAAACCCCTCCCTGCTACTCCGACCTCCACTCGCACTTCCTCGACGTGAAGCTACGCTTCTCTGTCGCCTTTGGTTAGGAGTTGCCTTCACAAAGGTATACTCTGCATTAATTGGAGTGACTGACAGCAGCATGCGAGGTCTGCGGCACCGAAGAAAACATCGACCACCTGCTGTGCCTCTGTCCACGATATGCCCCATAAAGACAAGAACTTGCCAAGGCTTTCCAAAAACTGGACAATCGGCCGCTTTCTGTGCAGGTACTGCTGGAACACTGCCCCCATCGCCCGTCGGCCCATAAAGCGGTGAAGGCGCTTTTGTGCTTCTTAAGGACGACAGGCTTGTGCGACCATCTGTGACTATTAATGCAATTTCTGTAAGACCACACGCGTCAGCGAACTCACCGCAATCTCCTTCTTTCCTTCCCTCCTCTCTCTTCCTGTGATCTTTGTTTTCCCCTTTCCCATTCCCCCGGCGTAGGGTAGCCAACCGGACGTTATTCTGGTTAACCTCCCTGCCTCCTGCTTTTCTCTTTCCTCCTCCTCCTACTCCCAGAACGGGACTAATCTTCGAAATTCCTCACTCTGACAATGCATCGCGACGCTACACGCTGTGCGAACAAAGCGGAAACGAAGCAGCGTCCCACGTTTCGTCAGCGACACCGTTTGTCCCGAAATAGAAAAAAAAAAAAAAAACAAGTACTCCGTAGTGTTACGGCATATCTATGCGGACCACCGCCGTGCAAGGAATTCGCCACTTGGCTCTACTCGCCGGGCTGAAATCTTGCGGGCACGCCGCTGACAATCAAAGAAGTGTGGGAGCGAAACGCGGTCGGACTCGATAATGGCCTCACCGAAATAGAAGCGCGGCGCTGTTGCACGTAGAAGCGCAGTACACGGCGGACCATGAGAACAGACACAACACAACGTCTCGGTGAACGGCCAATGCTCGCATACATTACGCACGAGCGAAGAATGGGACAGCTGTACAGCGCTCTCGGCTTTTCACGTGCATCGCCGTGCAGCCGCCGATCTGTCGAGGAACGGGTTCCGCGTGCCGCTCGGGCAAAACACCGCGGCCATTGTGCGCGCCGTTGTGTCTCGGGCGGCTGTGCACCCCCCGGTGACGCGCACGATGACGAAAGCCGACGAGGACGTGTCGGCATTCTTGCGTCAGTGGTATTTGACAGGAATGATTAAGGGGGGGGGGGGGGGGAGAGAATCGGCGGGGAAAGCGTCTGCTTCCGGCTGCTTCAATTAAGTTGCGGGTGGACGCCTGAATCCATGCTTAACTGCGTGCAATGCAGGATTTAGAGCGGCGAAATGGGGAAAGCACCGAGGGGACACGAATGATTGGAAATAAGGTGCGAGAATTAAAAAAAGAAATTGTGCAGGAACAATCGACGATGATTGTCACTGTATAAGCGATTAGTCGAATGCTTCTAGAAAGCTATATAGCTCTTCCTTTTATTATAGGAATGACGCGCTTGAAGGAGTATATTTGTTGCAGTCGGAATATTCGCGCACATGTAGTCTTTGTTGTTTCGTTGCCTCGTGCCGCAGGCAACAGAGCCCTTAACCAGCACATCTGTGGTGGCGGTGTAGTATACTATAGGTGGCCGTATGCATACAAGCCCATTCGTCATGAGCGTGTGGAAGCCGGCGGCGCGAGCACCGGCGTGACAGGCGACTGCCGCCCTCCACTGCCGAAGTCCTCTCTCGCAGTCGCCGCAGAGCAACGACACAGAGGACACCCGGAGAAGAGGCGCTCCTACGACAACATCCACACCTCCGGGCGGCCCAAAACTCTCGCGCTACGGTACGCGCGATTTGCTTCGGCGCCTTTGCATCGGCGGCAAAAGTCCGACCACCACCGACCACTGCAAAAGAAAAGAGGCGAAAGAGCCAAAGAAAATTATTCGGCCCAAAGGGCGAGGCACAAACAAAGCGGAAGAAAGGGGTAACGGCTGCGTGCAAGCTCCTCGGACATTGCTGTGCTATATTAACGCGCAGAGGCGACCGACTCGATGGAGTGCACTGACGGGGTTGCAGGCGTCCCACGTTGACATACCACCTGTCCTGTTCAAGAACGCCATGTAGCCACTGAGCCATCGTTGGCAGGTACTTATAATTTCTACTCGTGCACTTCGAAGCTTGATATTACATGGGCTCTGGTTCTAACGAGGTCGTATAATGTGTGTGACAACCAACTTGCATTGAAGCATCGATACTTTATGAGCTATATCAGTGGAAGGTGTGCTCTCTATACGTGCAATCAGAACTAGTAGATATATACAACACTGAGCGGTTATACCCATACCAGAACAAGATTGCTTGTACAAGCAACACACTCCTTTTTTGCTTGGGATGTCAACGCCGTTAGTATCTGTGTCCCTTCGAGTGTAATTAATGTGGTCGAGTACGCGCATCAAGTAAAATAAGAAACTGGCTCATCCTCATCTGCGCAGGTTAGAAAATCTGTGCGCTCTTTATGTATGTTGGTAGGTGAAAAAAGAAAGTCTGAAGCCATTCAGTGGGGGGTTCTGTGTGCGACTATTCGCATTTCGGTGCCGTCTCTTGAAAAGTTCTTGAAAGATCTGTTGAATACCGAGCGTTTCAGAAAATGCATTCGAAATTCCTTAAAAATCAGAAGTATGCTACAATTAATCGATATCCTTGGAATTTCTTCCACTAGAGGTTAATACATAATAATCGACTTGAAGCAGTGATGACTGTGATGTATTTGACAGTGATGACAGTGATTTATTTATAAAAATTTGACTTATCAGCTTTTTTTAACCGAAAGAATCAGACGACTAATCCCTATACAAGACTTCCGAGACTGAAAGAATACAAGAATTGCGCATTGCCCGAGCAGTTATGATCGGTTCCAGACACTCGAAAAGTTCACGCGACTACTTTCTGCAGCGTAATGAGTTCCGGCTGATTTCGCTCATAAAACGCGACTTTGACGCTCTTAGCTGACGCCCACGATATCTGGCGTGACTTTTTATGCCTCACCGTCGCGTGAGCCTGAAGTGAGCCAGCCGAGGAATCATATGATTCCTTGGCTGCTTTAAGTATTAAGCCATGAAACACGAAAGATAAATATGAAACAACGATGACTTAGTCATTAAAAAAACATCGCTAGGCAGAAACACCTTCAACAAAACCAGTGAAAGTATACAAGGTGTTTCTTTTTTATCTGCACCAAAATTTTTAAAGATTTCCTATGGTAGATAGCGCGATTCTAACCCTTTGTCTAAATTACTCGATGAGGCGGCCATTACTTCTACGATGAATCATAATGTTCAATTGAATAATTAACGCAATTACACTCATTAACTTTTATAATTAATTACATTACGCTACATATTTCAATCTACGAATTATAGCCGCTGAGTTAGCATGGCGTATCCACTTGGAACGAATTCTCTGAACAGCACCCGGTCCGAGATATGAATTTTCAAAGTGTCCGACGAAATGCATTGGCGTTCCAGTTACTTTTTCGAGAAACCGCTGTTTTATGCAGTGAAACACAAAGGCGCACTCCGTAGTCTCCCACTACGGTGTGCCTCATAATCAGATCGTAGATTTGGCAAGTAAAACCCCATAACTTAATTCTTTTAAAGGTTTTGTTGAGAAAGGAAATGAAACGACACAGCACTTCTACAGCAAGTTCGACGGCGCATATCTCGTAAATGTTGTCATCCCCACAATTCTTTTCAAGTGTGTATGCCTTGCAGTCTCACCCACTAGAATTTGTAAATTGCAATATGTTCCATAATGTAATTAATTAGAAGCTGCTTAATTAGTGAACTTCTTTATCAATTAGTCGATTATGCATTAAACTTTTTTGTGCTGGCACTGGCCACCTATTCGAGAAGACCCGCTCATGGACTAGAATTGTGCTATCTGCTACAGGCAATTTTCTTAATTTTTTGAAAGTGTTCGCTGAAACGTCCTGCATACAAACACAATCAATTTCAAATGCACTGTGGCGACTAGGCGATCGTCCACTGCTACTGGAACACCGTCGAGCCCTACCGATAATCGGCCCAGAACGCAGTGAAGCACTTTTAGTGCATTTTGAGTCTCTCGTGCGAGGACCTTTGACTACACGCGGTTCGTACTTTCGCCGCCTATTTCTGTCTTTCGTATTCCCCCGTTTTCTTCACCCAACATTCTAGTCCCTTGTTCTATTCCATTCTTCCGTTTTATTCTATTTATCAGTTCTAATCTATTCTCCGGTTCCCGTCCCCCACGGGAGGCTTTTCTGATTAACATCCCTGCTTTCTCTCTTTCTTTCGCTCACTCTCTATCCGAAATGTATTTTGAGTATGGTGCCGAAGTCGAGCATTCCTACTGTGCACGCATCCCTGTGCGGTTTGTTCTCGCTCTGGGCACAACTGACCAAGAAGGAATATAGCAACAGATCACGTGATGAGCGGGTCGGGTCTGTTTCGAGCCTGCGAAAAGGCGCGCTGTCACGCCCTTGTCCCGGGAAGCCGTGGAATGTGGGTGGACTCGTCTCGTGTTCAAAGCCATATTACGCGAAGGACATAGCGACGAAGGAGGAGTATACGGCAGCGTGAGAAGGCGTTGATTGCCAGCAAGGTTCCTGCTGCAGGGGAAACGTCAAACAGCGCCATAGCGGTTATCACACGCACTACGATGACGGGCAAGTGCTGGCGCTGTTGGCGACTGCAGACAGTTGTTGACGCGCCTGCCACCTCGCCTAATCAGTGATTGTCGAGGCTTGCAGTCCGGTCGCCGAATTCGCGATGGATGAGAAAACGGCGAACGAACAGGTATGCGCAAAAAAGTTGCACCCGTCTTGTTGCATTCTTTATGTGTTCCCTTGTGGCGCTGTCTTCGCTGCGAGTATTGTGCGGCTCTTTTCTCGGGTCTCCTTGTACGCCATGACTGTGCGTTTCCCAATCCGAGTAGAATTGCAAAAGACAGTTGGAGTGCCTCGAACATCCGGTGGCACAGAAATGAACCTTTTGCGATAATCTAATCGGCAGATCAAGAATTGGCAGTCACTTCAGCGTGCCCTACAGAGGATGAAGGCGAAAGCCTGCTCGCTCACGAGACATTCATTACATTACTTGACATTTTCATTCTAATGCGTTGTTGCTTCCTAGTACTTGTTTTCGCGCACCAAAGATCGTTGGTTCGAGTGCCTTAATTAATTGTACCTGAATAAATGTGTCTTAATTAACTTCGCCCTAATTAACACGAAAGGTCGCGGTTCGACACCCACCAAACGTCGTGGGTCCGAGTGCCTTCATTAATTTTATCTTAATTAACCGTGCCTTCATAACCGTGCTTTCAATTAACTTCGCATTAATTAAAACCAAAGGTACTGGGCTCGACTCTCATTCTTCACAATGTGAATTGGAATCCAACTTAAAGATATAGCCCGCTCGGCCACATCTCAATGTCGGGTGGGGGGTTCGAGTCATTAATTAACTTCGCCTTAATTTTGGAAGTTTGGAGGGTCAACATGGCCACAATTAGTACATGACCGGGGTAGTTGGAGAAGTATGGGAGAGGCCTTTGCCCTGCAGTGGGCGTAATCAGGCTGATGATGATGATGATGATGATGATGATGATGATGAATTAACACCGAAGTTCCAGGGTATGAGTACCTTAATTAATTATATCCTAATTAACTGTACCTTAATTAACGTTAACACCACAGGTCGTGCTGACGCTTCTTCTTGTCGTTGGCTTCGATGATGGCCTTTTTGATTGATGGAAATTGATGAAATTGATGGCCTAATTTGCCTAATTAACACCAAAGGTTGAGGGTTCGACCCGCTATAATCTTTGGTGGCATAACGCAGGACGGCGGAAAGCTGGACATCGGATCTTTTCGTCGCATGAGCCGTCTTAGGCTTCCGCCTTAATAAGCTCCCCCTCTCTCTCTCTCTCTAATACAAGAGTGAATCGTCAATCCCTGTAGCTTTAGGGTTTGACCATTCACTCTAAAAAAGGCGTTTCCGCAAGCTTCCATAGGGATAACGTTCGGAACCGTGTCTCGGGCGTTTAATTATATATTCTTGCCTTCTTTTTCCCGCGCTCGCGTTTTGTGCGCGGCCACACCGCTACTAGCGTGGAGTGTATCCTGCGGCGACCTTCTTCACGAGCCGTCTTTGTAGCAGGAGTTCTCGATACGCACACGTTCGATCGTGTGCACGATTCTTCCGGGGGAGCGCACGCTATAGGCGGGACGACCCCGAGCGAACGCCGCGAGAGACACGCCAACGTTCGCGCACGCCAACACTTTTTTCGCGCACTGCGACACGCACGCGCGAGGGGCAACGTCCCAGGCGCAGTGGTCTACGGCCCGCCGAGTTACGACGACGCTTTCCTCGCCGGCTGTGCGAAATGCTCGCGAGTCGCGTTCGCTTACGAGGCTGCTGCTGCTGTTTGTTGCTACTGCGCACGCTTAGCGAGGCGCACGCAGCCGTAAAGCGGTGCGGTTGCCCGCCGCGGCAGCCCGACTTAGAAACCGGGAAGGACGCGAGGCGGCACTTTTAATTGGGCCGGCATAAGGCCTCTGCGAGGCCCGCTATAAAACCGCGAGGAGGCTTTTTCGGCGCCCGAGTGTGGCATCACTCAATCAGGGGTGCGCCAGTATCTGGTGCGCCAAGTCACCAAGCACGCCGCGTCCTCGTTGCGTTTCCAGTTCTGTGCGCGCGCTCTGAGGCCGTTTCCGAAGTATGGGTTTAGTGCCGCTCGTGATGTCTCTTTATTGGCTGAAACACAACGTAACAGCCCCTGTAGAAGCGAAGAAATAGATAGATAGATAGATAGATAGATAGATAGATAGATAGATAGATAGATAGATAGATAGATAGATAGATAGATAGATAGATAGATAGATAGATAGATAGATAGATAGATAGATAGATAGATAGATAGAGTGAGAGAGAGAGAGAGAGAGAGAGAAAAGAAGAAGGAAACTCGCCCATCGTTGTCCTGCCATTACCGAATGTCCACCGCGGTGGCTTAGCGAACGTGTGGCGTCGCGTTATGGAGCACGAGGGCGCGGGTTCGGTAGCCCACCCCATTCAGACGGGGTCGAAATCGAAAAGCGCTCGTGTGCCTTTCCGCGATCGAAATTAATCCGGAGCCCTCCACTGCAACGTCCCCTTCAACCCGCACTGTAGTTAATGGGGACATTAAACTTCACAATTTATGTAAATAATTTAATCACCTAGTGTTGGCTGCATCTATAATTGACATGTTTGATCACGTCGGCTTGTGAAGATATAGTTTTCTCACTTCTGCTAGTGTTGAATGTTTTCCCATGCTTAACCAAATGCGGAGAGAATATAAGGTGTCGTGGATTGATGAACAAACACACTGCATTTCTAAGCGACCGGGACGTGTGTTTGGATTAACCTTTTCTGCTGTCGAAAACAAGTGACGGTTCACTTGGCTTTACCGCTCTTCTCTGCCTCTGCTGTCCCCGTAGCCTCCACAACTCTGTACATTTATAGTGCGGCTGAGCTGCACGAGAAACAATGAGAGGACCCCTTTGAGCAGAGAGAGTTGCCTTTGAACTTTCCTCAGACTCGCCGCTGTGGGCATCAGTATGCCACCGTGGGATATGACAGCGACCGCTTATCTATGCACGCGACGTCACACTCTGGGCTGAGTGTGTATACGCACCACACCGCTCTCTTCTTTTTTTTCCCTGAGAGTTCGTGCGAGCTCCTCTCGGGATTAGCGTGCCACAGCCGAACGCGACGCGCTCATTTGGCTGCGCACTCTCTCCTGGCGCGATACGCGATGTCCTTTTTTCCCAGCGACGGACCCGCCAGCCTTGGCGAGGCTAGACGTATACCATAGCGTATACTGCGGTACGTATGTATACGCAGCGCGGAACCTGGCGCGGGCAGGCACCTTCCTGGTCATCGATCGACGGCGCCTGTACGCAAATTAATTTTTTTTTGTCAATCACGCCGCGGCTGCGTGCGATGAATGCGCTCTGTCTGGAGCGTCGCGGGGCCGCTTGGCGTATTTCAGTGGAGATGAACGAGAGTGCTGCTTCTGGCGTTTGCGTGGCGACGGAATGACAACACTTTTCTCCCGTTTTTTAGTTTTGTTGTCTTTCGGGATCGAGCCAGATATAACCTTGCCTGCGGTAAGGTTTGACGAGACAAAGTGATTCCTAAGGCTGACCAATTATTTTTCTTTACCGTAAGGTGAGGTTGCACTTCCGCTTTCGGCCACGGCAGTAATCTATTTTCTCTGCTGTCAGGAGGGTGGGGTAACTGACGGAATTCTCAAAAGGAAGATTGGTAACGCGTTAATTAAAACAGTAAAAAGAAGCTCTACTGCAACGACGATGACAAGATGTCAATCACGAAGCTTAATGCGAAGGATGTGGGTCCGGCTGCCACGGGCGGCAAGATGTTCTTTCTTCTTTTTTCTCCAGTTTTATTTTCCTTTAATTTATTTTTTTCTACACTACAATTAAATACAAGAAGTAACTTCCCCTATATTTGCCTCAGCTTCATTGTCTGTTGGCTTATGTGGTTATGAATAACAAAGCCTAGAATAAGATTAGCTCGAGAGCTCCAGACAGTGTAGGCCACGGCACGCCACACGATTCCCGCAAAGTCTCTTAAATACGTACTTCAGGCCTGGTGCTCTGACGCGTCTGAGCAAACCAAATATTGATAATTGCGGTCCTAATTTCCTTCGGAAATCACTCGGGCGGAACCGATGGCGTCAACTCGCACCGGCGTTTATCAGCGCAGGGTTGCTGCTGAGCGTGACGTCCTGATGACACGGCGGTGCGTCTAGCCCTCAATTCTGGCGAACGACGGGTGCGCGCCCGTCCTTAGCGAGGCGACGTGCGGCCACGAGCTTGTTGAAACGATTACTACGGTTACGACAAGTTCAACTGGAGTGTGTTCTGTCGGAAGACGAGAATAATATCTGGGGAAGATTTTCAAGAACTTCCTTCTGGAGACAACACTTGAAAGCAGCGAATGCGAAGAGGGCGCTTGTCTGCTTTCTTCGTTTATACGCAAACCAGACGCCTTACTGCACTGCGTGATGCGTCGCTTTCACCACCAATCTTTTCTGTAGCCATTCACCATCTTTTTCATGTTTTCATGTTAATTATCTTTTCTGTTTTGTTTTGTTTCCAGATTAAGCAATATCGTGAAACAATGCACAAATCAGTGTGCTGTCCGCGTACTCATGTCAACTTATTTTCATGCTCTATAGCGCTTCCTGCACAACGAATTGCTAGTACGCTCCCTTTTTGACTTGCATTTCAGACTCTTTCTTTCTGTATTTATTTAATTCCTTAGATTTTCCTTAAATTTTCTTAAGATTACTCTCTTAATTTTCTCAAATCACCTGATTTATGACCTTTTAACTAAAACGCCTGACTTCTGCTTGATCCTCAGTTTATTTAGCTCACGTACTGTATTATCACGCGCCCTGTTTGTCAACGTTCGTGGGTGCAGGCCTTGTCAAGCCTGATAGATGGCTTTTCCTCTGTACCCACCAAGTGTCCCTGATACTGAAGTAAACTTATTTATTTATTTATTTATTTATTTATGTATTTACTTATATGAGAATGGAATGGTTGTGCAAAATTCACACGTGTTTATACGGACAGAAATCTGCGACCAAGGTGGTAGGGATTTATGAGTGTGTGGCATTGAAAGGAGGACGCGTGTACATACGTGTGAAGTGCAACAGAAGCGTGCGTCGGCTATCAACTGGAAGGTCACACGGGGGCGGGCAAGGAGGAAGGCAAACACTATCTGCACATGCTCATGGGAAGGCAGCATGAAGCCGTCAGTCAGGAACCCGTGTGGACACTTCCGAAACCGAACGGTTTATGCGTGAGAATCCCTCTTAATGCAAGATAATCGAAGGCTGACTTAGGCACGTGCTGCCGCTATCACTCACTGATGTGGTATGCCGTCGGCCATAAGACGCACTCCTTCGTTCGTTAGTTGTGCTGATTTCCGCAGAACTGAGAGAGAGAGAGAGAGAGAGAGAGAGAGCAAGGACAGGAAAGGCGGGGAGGTCAACCAGACGAGCACCCGGTTTACTACCCTGCACTGGAGTTGCGGGAAAGGGGCATAGAAAGAGGGAGAGAGTTAGCACTGAGTGCGTGTGGGAGGATGTACAGGGACACTATAAACGGTCTCTTAAGCGGGTGCACTTCAAGCAGTGTACTAATGTACTAATGGCTTTTCGTGCCAGTGACTGGTGTGCTCACGGTCCGAGTACCTTTGACTCGGAGAACGAATTGATTTGTCAAATTCAGTATCCCTGGGCTTCGAGTCGTCGATTAAATTGGCCTGGCTCTGCGATCTTGGTTGGCTCAGGTGGTAGAGCGACCATAACGCATTTTTCCCGGGCTTGACCCACCCCGACGAAGACGTATTTTTGTTCAACGGCGAAGCGTTTTTTTTTAAAATAAAAATCCTGAATGATATTGCTTTTTAGTTTCGTGCGCTACAGTCAGGTGAATGACAACTTTACCTTTCACGAGCTTTCCTTGCGGGCTTCCGCGGAACTGGTCTGACAACTTCTTCATTCCCGTGTCTGGATCGGACTGACTGTCTTCAGAACTGGGAATACATCCGAACCCTAATTATAGCGAACCCGTATGACACAATTTATTCTCTAAATCAAATACGCAAGACTTAATGGCCGATAGTCACATGAAGCAACTCTCTCAACGAACTGGACATTTGATGCTGTCTCCTTCACTTTGGCGTCCCGGCACAGACGTGTATCACTGTGCATGCGAGCTACGCTGATGTATTTTTAAAACGCAGCGGCAGACAGCGCAACCGCGTAACCCGCACACGCTCCCGAATCCAGTCTGTCTTGGTCTCTTCGGCACAGGCCACAACGCGATAATGTGCTGCATGCGCCATAAAGACGCTCGCATGCCGCGAACGCAGTAGGAGTTATATTTAGCGTCTTGTCTTTCTTTTCCGTCATGCCTTTTTTAAAGGATGTGCTGAACTGGTACCGTTCCCACATTAAGAAAAGTGAACTGCACAACGCAATAGCGCGCGCATCGAAAACACCTTTCCTAGTGATGCGCTGAGAAAGAGTTCGTGAAACCGGAAGAAATTACCGCCTACAACGCGTACTTTGTTTCAGTAGATGGATTTCTTCCTTGCTTTTTTTCTCCCCACTAGAAATGACAAATCCGTATATGATGACCGCATCACAAACGTTCGTTTAAGTTCGTTGTGAGCGAGTCTGGGCATATCGAATTACCCGCTGTATCGAACTTATTTTAGTGCATAAGCCTGTTCGTTATGACCAAGATCGAATGCTTTCTCGACGGTGCAACAAAAGATTAGACGACATTCTATCGGTCGACGGTCATTTGGGTAACTTAATCTCTGATTAGTGCAACGGCATGTACGCTTTACATAACAGCGGAGTGTTCCACATCACCGATCTCACCACGTGAGGAAGAAAGCGGGTAACATGATCGTCCCGTCTTCAATAACCAAGCTTGTTTGATTCGCCTGTTTGTGCACACAGTTTGACGTGGAAAGATAAGCGTTGCTTCAAGGCCAACGAGTGATGGGTCTTCCGCATGAGAACTTTCAGAACGCCTGTAGTGTTCCCTGACGGTTTCAAAGTAAACAGGAAAATATTTCTGCGCATTTTGATTACCGTCCTCCGAGACACCGAGTTGATCAATGGTTGGTGACACACCCGTGTTAACAACCAAAGAAGACCAAAGTTCACCGGAAGATGGATGTTTGAAGCAATGAAAAGTATAGTTGAACAAGCAGTGTCGTTGGAGCCAATGTTTTGATCTCCTTGCTGAAATGTTTGCTCCAATGACATTTATTGTTCGACCACTGTTCACACTGTTAACAGCGTATGAGTTATTCACATGGAACAATTGCCAGCCGAGTATGCCAAACCAACGCCGCCTGTTGGCTCTGTTGTAAGCAGCGGCCGGTACGAGTTGAGAAGGCCTTTACTCTGACGGAGTGCCAGTGGTGCCAGCTTCATGCATACGCAACGCGCACCACTACGACTTGGTGCACGTATAGCCACCACTGGAAGAATGAGACAAGACAGTTGCAGCCTTATTAATTTGTGCGGAGCGCAATCTTTCATTCACTTAAAGTTTTAACATTCTTCCTTTAAATAAATTACGTTTGTATGCGCTTACGTTTCTTATTTACGGGCATATTTAGAACAAGAAACGAACTTATAGCGGGATCGACCGAGCTAAGTATTCAGCATTAAAGCAGGCTTAATTTGTGTGTTGTAACTGAAGCAAGACCTTAGATCCTTGTTAACGAGCCCTCCGCCAAGTGCTCATGGTTAGTTCAACACACTTCATGGAGAACGCCGCTAATTCAGGGGTGACTATATGCATTTCATCTTGTAATGTGGAAAACAGCAAACACAAAAACGCAGAATGTTTATCGACCACTGTACGTGAGTAATGACGAAGTGGGATCGAATGAGCCACCTTTTGTCGTTTGATTTTTGTCGTTACATTTGCACTTACTGGAAGGAAAAGCATTTTATATTGCTATTTGTTATGATAACCGTAACATACGCGAAACGATTTTGAAGAGTACGTAACGTGTAACGTTACAGGCTTAGAAGCGTGGAGCTTGTAATGACAACACGGACTCGTTTGATTTCGTATTGCACGTTCATTGTGGTGAGGCGCATGGAAAGTCACGATCGTAAGGTCGCTGCGCATTCTTTAGAACGAGAAAGACGCGCCTATTTCAGGCACCTATTCTTCTTGATCTCAGAAACTGCTGACGTCACTAGAGAACTTTCTGACATCTGCTGCTTATGCTGGATAAGAAAGCGGGGGAGTGAGATGGGAGCATCGGGATGAGTGCGTCCTCTCCATCTGCCGGCGGTGCGGCACAGAAAGAGAACGGCGCGCGCCTCGAGGGGGTTTCCTCGCACGACGTCATCATTTTCTCGGCTCCCCCAAAACGAGCGCAACACGTACGTACGCGCGTCCAGGAATCCGACTCGCCGCTCGCCCTCGCTGCAGCACCCCCGAAATCGAGGCCAAACCGAAAACGTGGCTTCGCCGTGAGGCCGGGCGCCCTCTATTTGGGAAGCCCACCCTCGCCGTTCCACACCGGCCCAACTAAAAAACAGTTGCGGCGTCGTCTGCTCGCCGAGCAGGTAGCAGCAGATGAGAAACGCGTTGGGTCGTCTGCTCCGTCGTCTGTCCGTCTGCTCCGCATCGACGTCGTCGTTTGCTCCGAGGAGCGGCTGCGCTCCGCGTGCCGCGGTGATCATCATGTGTCTACGCCGGCAGCGTGCGCCGGCTACGGCGGTGTGACAGGAGTGATTCTCGAGTGATTAATGTGGTGCGTCCCCGTGGAGCCGTGGAATTGTACAGAACACGAGTGCCGGTGGGCGGCCACCTAGAAACGCCGGCGCTTTTTTCGCACGAGAAACCTCCAACATGAGGTCCAATCACAACAGGTGTCGGCCACCCGAATTCTATGGTAAGTTTTTGTGCGCTCTCTTCAATGTCCGCCTTTCTTTGTTCTTTCTCGGCCATCAAAACTGTGTAAGAAATTAACAGGATCATAATTGCTGAGCTCGTCTCGCGATGCGCACAGAAACAGCTGATGGTGACGCGGCACGATGTGTTACAGCTATTCTGTGCCTGTCTAGCCGCGCGTTGACTTTTGCCGTGAAATTACTCACTTTACGACGGCGAAAAGGCTTGTTCCAACGTATGCTTAAGACTACTTCTAGGTGGCTCAGTTATTTTTGAAACGACTGATCTTTGCGTGACTCTGTGTGACATCGTCATAATGTGAGTAGAGATACCGACTGAGACAGAATATTAATGTGTCTGGTTTTTCGTTAAATGGCGGAGCTTATTTTCCCTTCTGGTATATTTTTCGTGCTGCTCAGTGGCTCGTATATATATTTTTTAAATAGGCAGGGAAAGCATACGTTAATGCATGTAATGCGGCCAGAATGTCACGCTGGTGGCGCTCACGTATGTCACTTCGGGTGTCTATAAACAGTACAGACAACGTATACATCAGTCAGCTGCATTGTGGATAACTCCTTACCCATTTATAACCATGTGCACATCGAAGGAAGAGAGAGAGAGAGAATGAAGAGGAAAGGCAGGGAGGTTAACCAGATATGAGTCTCCGGTTTGCTACCCTACACTGGGGATGGGGGATAGGGGTTAGAAAGATGACAGAGAGGAAAACGCAAAAAAAAAAGGAAGTACATCGAAGGAAGTACACACAGTGCGACATAATGTATCAGAGGATGACTTGCCGTCTAAGTCACAAAAAGTTAAATCAATCCTGGCACATATACGGGCCAAAACCGCGATCTGATTACGAGGCACGCCGTAGAGTGGGACACCAGATTAATTTTGATCACCTGGGGTTCACCCAATGTGCTAGATAGAACACCTTTCACTTTGAACAAGATCTTGGGACCATGGCCTCGCATATCGCAGCTACAAAGGCCGCAAAAGCGCTGATGCGATATTTTAAAGCTACTGAATTGAGTCGGCGTCTGTGATCCGAACTGAGTGACCGAACGATATCCCCAGCAGACTTTCTCTTCTTTTAATCTTTCCGTGCCCTTTTCCCTTTCCCCGGTGTAGGGTAGCCAACCGGGCTCAGTCCTGGTTAACCTCCCTACCTTTCCTTTATCATTTGCTGTCTCTCTCTCTTTCTTGCCCTGTGCTGCCCCCATGGAGATGCGGCCACCGCGACCAGGATCGAACCAGCGTCCTCGAACGCAGCAGCGCGATGCATAGACACTGAGCTGCCAACCCTTATCTTCGTTGATCCCTCACTGTATTGGATTACGTCATTTAACGGGCTTAAGCAAGCTAGATTCTGAGATACACTCCCCCCCCCCCCAAGAAAGAGGAAAGACAACAACAATAAAGCAAAAATAAAGGTGATACTGGGCCCATATTCACAAAAAAGCTTTTATGCAATTAATGTTCGTAGTAGCAAATGCCAGGCAATCCAGGTGCTTTACATATTGCCACGCACACATTGTTTAGCATTTTGCTGGTGACTGTTTTTCACCGGCTGTTGTCACTGTTAATCAAGTTATCGCTCTTGCAAGGCGCGTTACTATATCCGAAGTTTTTGGCGACAATGGACGACCGATGGAAAACAGCGCATGCGAAAAGCTATGTGCATTATGTTATTTGTGAATTTGTATTGACGACTACATATGCCAGTAAAAATTGTTTTGTACGTTACCTACTGTTCAGAAATTGTTGTAACGTCTCTTAAATTTGTTACATTCATTAAATTATCTTTGCTTATTTTTTACTTTCTTTAACAATGCCGACTGCTGGTTTGTCATTCATTTGTTTGAACGTGGTATCCGTAGCTAGCCTTTCGCTAAGGATCCTGCATTTTCGTGTTTAGAATGTGTATATGCCAGCAGCAACAAATTCAACAAATAAAGAAGAAAAAGATTGGGCTCTGGCGTTTTAGGGCCGAGGCAAACGCTTACTTCATTTTTATCCTGATAACCTTCCGTGCCCTTGCGCTCGTGCTGTGGAGTGCTTCACGGTCATGAAAAGCACCGTTCGCTCCGGCCTAAACGCTCGCCTTTAGCTATGGTGTCTCTTGTCTTTCAAACATCCCGGAATTTTACGCCGAAAATCTACCGCGCAAATTTTACATTCACGCACGCATTTCTAACCGGAGTACCTCGCTGTCATTCCTCGGTTCGACACAATAGTCGGAATACTCCCAGGGTCGTGTTCTTCTTCTTCTTCTTTCCTTTTTTTTTTGATGGTGTTACCAAGGAAGGCACAGTTGTGAAAAACAACACTTGACTCGCATCTGGCTTACCGCTTGACACAATTAAGTCCTTTCAAGTGCTTCTCAGTATGTTCCGCCCGAATAAACACGAGCAATTAGCTTTAGGTACATGTCAACGAGCACAATTAAAACCAGCACGGTTGAACAGCGTTGCACCCAACTACATGCGAGTTAGTTTCGAGCTAGACAAAGCTGACAGAGCGTTCTTACTGAACACAACCCCTTTCTCTCTGACGGTGATGGATGTCCTGCATTAATATTTTCAGGGCAAGGGTAGACGCGTAAACAGTCTGCACAAAGCTTACTGCAATGGGGTGCCCTTATGTGGCAGTAAAGAGCTCTATTTGTTCCTTTCAGGCAGAAAAAAATGGGCAAAGCATGAGTGATAATGGTGCGTTAATGTAAAGGAATGCGTAACGCAGCTGCTGCATGGTTAGATCAGTTATGTGTGAAATCACGCAATTAAGCTGTCCCTTGTGGACATAACGTGAACTGCGCTGTGCGTGTGGACCTGCCATTTATTATAATGTTATTCTTGAATTTGTAAATTTCAATTGATATTTCACTTTTACAGACAAATATCGAGATACATAGTCACAGTAATATACGGGAGAATGTCTAGAAATGTATGTGTATAAACTAGATGTATGTACAAACGAAAAAATATGCGCGGGACGAAATATCACGTGTAGATATATGTTAAATGCGAGTTGCAGGAAGAAAAGGAGAAAGAATAGAGTGTCGGCACGAACGTTAGTCCGCGATCGATGCAGTAACATTGTAGAAATTATATCGTGATGAAAATAGGTAAAATATTCAGAGAACGCTAAAAAAGCTGTAGCTGTACAAGCGGCGAACATTAATAAAACGCGAAATGTGTACATTGTGCAGTTGATTATAGTTTTGTCATTTCTTACTTTTATAAAGGTAATCCTTCATTGAAGCTTCAAATTTGTAGGTGAATGGCATTGCTTCAAACCAAGTGGCTGGTATAGATGCCGGTGCATTAAGGTTTCCTGCACCAACGACTAAAGACTGCAAGGTGTTATTCGGGTGGTGGCCCTGACATACCTTAGATGTCGAGTGAGCTATCCGTGGCAGCATAGTAATCTTCATTATGAATATCTTCATTGCCTTTTGTTCATTTGTTTATCGTTTACTGTTATCATTAATTTATTTCCTTGGATTTTGCTGCACAACATCGAGAAATGGAGTAATCGATGTACTCCACCTAAATTTGTCCACAACAAGCGACTTATAACTGAAGGGGCACATTTGTAGATGGAGGTATACCTGACGATGCGGCCCACGCGTTCATTAATTTATACAAAGGAACAGTACAGAATAGATGCATAATAAAGTTATAATCGGTCACAAGGCGCGCACAGTCTATGTTGACACCTTTGGGGTCATGGGCGAAGGTTTTTCACACCAAAGTACTGGAAACGCCATATGTAGAAACACTGTCTGTAATTATTTACAACGGTGCTGTTGGTACAAAAATGGCTCAAATGCATCTGCTAATCCCGTTTACAACACGCAATCACGGCCCGCAAGTAGACATTTCCCGTTTTTTTTTTTTTTTTTTGCATCTCCCTGAAACTCATTTTCTTTTTCTTTTCATAACGGTTGCACCAGAGTACCCTCGCAACCGCGTCAACTCAAGCCGAAGCCGCCTTTAATGCATCCGCCGCTTTGCTGATACCCGCATATTGCTACTAAATAAGATATAGGAATTTGTTCTTGAAAATTCGAGGCCCGTGCGGATCCTGAATGTTTGAGTAATGCAACATAAGCATCGTCGAGGCGTTTTTTCAAACTACATAGACGCAAAGGAAAAGCATTTTTTATTTGACCTACTATGCCGTGTATAAAGTGACAATGCGCCGCAGTGGCTCAGGGACTATGACGTTCTTACGAGCTCGAAGTCGTGAGTTCGACTTCCGATGGAAGCGGCATACAAATACGACTGCTTACTAATACTTCGGTGTACGTGAAATTGCCATAGACCACGACAGTTATTCCGGAGCGTTCCCCTACTCCGTACCCCGTATTCCACAGTGAAAATTTGCAACGTCAGTGTTTTCATATCTTCTATTCTTTTATATTCTGTTTTCTTCACTGCAGTGAGAAATGCCCTCAGTGAAGAATAGCCAACCGGACAGGAAGAGAGAGGGAACACTTAATTACACCGGGAGAGGTTAGCTTGGCCAGAGGCGTGGAACGATACTACAGGAAAAACGGCGAGGGGTGAAAGAAAGGGCGCGAGACAAGAAACGCAGCGCACATGCACACGCACCAACACGTACACTAGCACAAGTACACCACCACAAAAGTTATTTACAGACTCTCGCCGAGGTCTGGGTCGCGCAGGAATACTACAGGTGCTCTATAGTAGAGTGGAGTTCAAATCTCGAACATTATCACGGTCAAAGGACGTCCAGTAGCTGAACTTCACGTGTCGTGTTGCACGTGGAAAGCGTTCCATAAGCCAGCCATTCGGGTTGTAAAGCGTACTCACGAACAACACGTATGGTCCAACTCCTCATCAACAGAGCAGGTGGGACACAATGGCGAGCGAGAGAAAATTATTCGGGGATTTTAAATACGTAATGCCTCGTGTGAGCGACATTCACGTTCGACAACGGCTATCAAAACCACGTTTGCTGTAGTGTAACCGGACAGTTTGTCTGGTAAACATCTCTGGGTTTCGTCTCCGATGTCTCTCCCTGAAATGCGACATGAAATGCAATCATTTATTGTATCGCGAAGTGCAAGACACCGAGCGCTGTCATAGCGACATGCCAAGCACAAGCGGTGACCCGCAACCAACACCAGAATCGGTTTCAAGGGGTGCGCAATAGCGAAGAGGCGCTCGCGGACGTGTTCTAAAAACGGCCTGCCGCGGGATCTGGCCCGAGAGCGAGGCTCCGAAACAGGTTGCGATAGGTTTGCTGCGACCGGCGCGGACGACGCACGGCGGCCGGCGCCGCGGCCGAGGAAAACCATGCTAACGACCGAGAAACCCGAAATTTCCGCCTCTCGCAGGGCGCGGCCACGTTGCTCGCGTGGTCGGCTACGCGGCCTCCGTGGCCCGAGCGCTGACCGCACTTGAGCGGATCAGCCGCCGCGCTTGTCGGGCTGGGGGGAGACTTGCAAGAGTCGCGCGAACAATGCTGGTGTGTGCTTTAGTCCTGCTCTTGACGTTTCCTCGAGCGGTGATGCCTTGAAGCCGAGGGATTAAGAACGGGCTGACATCGAGGTATATTATTAGGCTCTAACTAAGACCGTCGACGAGGATGATAGAGAACTAGCCGGTGGGATGAAAATAGGAAATGTGCAGGCACGGGATGGAATCGGCTGTCGCCAGAGGGGGGTAATTGGAAATCGCCGCTGGAAAGGCCTTCGTCCTGCAGTGAACATAAGATAAACTGTCGATCACGACGAGGATGGTGGTGGTGATGAATAATAATACAAATACCGTAGTTCTATTTACTATGCCTAGTAGTTCGTCAGGCTATCTATCACACGAGCTGGAAGACACATCTTACAGGAGCTGGGCCTTCATCCCACAGTAATCAAAACAAAGTTCTGCAGCATCCCTCGAGAGCAGCGGGACCGCATCACTGTCGCCCCGATCCCACGAAACGTCCATCCAGAACACAACGTCGGAAGACGTCGGGCGCGCGCGAAGGCTCTCCTGGAAAAGGCTCATGAACGGGCTTCGGAGAACAGTTTTGTAGACGCAGCGCGGTATACGCCGACGGACAGGCCTTCGCTGTAGTTAGCGTAGATCATGAAAGGCAAATAACGAATGCAATCGCGATTCGGAAGACATCCTCTGAGATCGCAGAGCAAGCTGCAATAGCGATGGCCTTATTGGACGACAAGAGGACATCAATCTACAGTGACTCGATATCAGCTGTTAGGGCATTTGCCAAAGGAACCATATCCGAGCTGGCCCTAGGGGTACTAGGAAGCAAGGAGATCAAGCCACACACATTGATCTAGTTTCCAGCCCACATGGGACAAATCGAGGGTGCCCCACCCAACCTCAATGAGTCGACACACGGAGCTGCGCGAGGGATCATCAACCGCGTAGCTACCGGGCAGCGTGACGCCGGGGGTACTGACAATCGGGACTCTCCTTCCTCGTACACCGAAATTACTAAGCACATTTACTTGGCTCGGAGGATATACCCCCTCCCAAATCGCAAACTCGATAGACCTCAGGCTTTGACACTAAGGCTTCTACAGACGGGGGCATACCCAAACCCACTACTTCTTCACAAGATGTACCCCGAAATTCGGACAACAAATACATGTGCACTATGCAATGACTTAGCGAACTTACCTCACATGCTCTGGCGATGTCCCGCGTTACGCGGCGATGAAAGCAACACTTCTTCATGCTGGGATGCGGTCCTACACAGCCCCAACCTCGAAGAACAGTTATGGGCTGTCCAACGGGCCCGCGACGCGGCGGAGAGGCTCGGCCTCTCTGTCCCGACGTGGGAGCGGCCCGCTGCGCGCTAGTGCGCGCCCTAAAGGACCCTAATAAAGTTTTTCATCCATCCATAATTAACATGCAGCACTTATGCTCAATGACGGGCGAATTTGCATAGCAAATATTGATCAATATTATCATCAGCGCCATAATAATTGTGCGTTTCGAGGGACTACTAGCCGTTGTCCTCCTAATATAGGGCAATGCGGAAGTTTACCAACATCAACACTATGAACGAATCAACCAGAAAGCCCCTAAGACTGCTATGATATATATATATATATATATATATATATATATATATATATAATATATGTGTGTGTGTGTGTGTCGAACAGTCGTTTTGTGGCCTTCTCGATTATGTCCAAAAATGTAATACATTTCTCTATTCACAATGCCAATGATTTACACATATACTTATAATAGTTTTATTCGTCTACTAATGAAATGCGGCGGGATGAGCCAGGGCGGGGGGTCAATCTGTTCGTTGTTCTTACGTGGCGCGGCTCCGTCGTGTCGATTTCGGTACATTAAATAATGGGGTTTTACGTGCAAAACCACTTTCTAATTATGAGGCACGCCGTGGTGGTTGACTTCGGAAATTTAGACCACCTGGGGATCTTTAACGTGCACCTAAATCTAAGCACACGGGTGTCCTCGCATTTCGCCTCCATCGAAATGCGGCCGCCGTGGCCGGGATTCGATCCCGCGACCTCGTGCTTAGCAGCCCAACACCATAGCCACTAAGCAGCCACGGCGGGTGATTTCGGTACATTCACGAACTGAAATATGGCTCCTAAATATGGAATTCAAACATAAAAGGTGACGGAAGAATGACTAAGTATGAGACACTTCAAGTGCACATGACGACGCTTAGCGATTGCGCGTACAACTAGATCACTACTAGAATTAGTTCTGCGCGCTTAATGGTTTAAATGACTTGAGTTAAACGTGGGAAGTTCACTCCTCTATGTTACTGCTAATGTGTGGTAGTTGCTTGAGGGAACATCGAGAAGCTCAGTTCGACCGATTTCAACATTGTGGATTTCTCCGCACATGTTGTCGTTTATGAGCACCTGGAGCTCAAAAATTTAGCGCAATATTGGTTTATTTAGCTTCGCCTGTATTTATTCTCGTATTAATAATTCGCTATAAGTTGCTGGGCCTACTGGCTAACAATACAGAGCGTCCTACTATAGCTTCAAAGAGTTCGTAGTTCTACTCAAATACTGCAGGGATAAAGCAACCATAGTGTTTGTGCACACTGTGTGCAATGGTGACAGATGCCGAGTTCCGTGTTGAATGCGTTGGAAATGCTCCATGGAAAAACAAGTGCTTTTCTGGTTAACATCGCTCCTCTCTTTTAATCTCCATCTTTCGCTAACAAATATATTGAAAGCAAGTCGATTGACGTAAGTCTGATGCTTTTTTTTTCTCCAATCGAACGTTGAGAAAAGGATACTCCTTTAATAAAATCTTAGTTCTGCTTCAAGCTTCGACCGTTTTGCTATCCGGAGGCATTACAAAAGACGCCCGGTTATGTTGCAACATGTCACTGGTCGTTGCAGTGCACAAACAGTTTTTTACAGTGAAAGCTGTATATGGCTAACCTTCCGTTGTTTTTTCGGCGTCCGGCAACAGATACGGACTTTGCGATTTCTAAAAAATTCATACAAGTGCAGTGCGGCGGCGCAGATGTCAAAATGCCGAGCAGATTAGAACGATCGCCGTGAACAATAGCGTGACGTCAAAGTTATCGCAGTACATGAGCTGGATAGGTATCGGCGCTAAAAAAAGGCTGCGTTATCGGTCGGGCGGACACGTATATTTCGTACACCTGAAGAACAACATGCGTACGAGGAGCGCCGGAGGGAACAGCAGCGAGAACGTAAACGGTGCCTGCGCGAAACGACTACCGACGAAGAACGTTCCCGCGATGCTGAACG
Organism: Dermacentor andersoni; assembly: GCF_023375885.2. Classification (NCBI taxonomy): domain Eukaryota; kingdom Metazoa; phylum Arthropoda; class Arachnida; order Ixodida; family Ixodidae; genus Dermacentor; species Dermacentor andersoni. Next base: position 151,963,632 of record NC_092821.1, on the reverse strand, counting down.
AAAACGACAATCGCGAGCCCGGGCACCTCCGAACAAGCAACGACGCCAGACTCGCAACGCAAAAGATAACAACCGTTTCACTCTGTGAACATGGAATGGCAGCGAAAACACTTTGCATTTCGTTTGATAGCTTTGAATGTCGTCGGCTTTCGCTGCCATTCTATCTTCACAGAGTGGAATGGTCGTCATTTTTTTTTTAATTGAACTACCGTATGTTTCATACACCAACACTCATTTTATACTCGGCACGTTCATGACACCATCACTGCAGAGTTCAAGACATAGCGAACGTTAAAATGGTGCGCAGTAACTTGTATAAATTGAAATTAAATCCTAGGGTCTTACGTTCCAAAATCCCGATTCGATAACGAGGCACGCCTCCGGACTAACTTTGGTTGACGTGCACCCATGCAGTGCACCAGCGCACGAGCGTTCTCGCATTCCGGTCGCCCATCCGAATGCTGCTGTAGTCGAACCTGGGACCTCGTGCTCGGCAGCGGAACGCGATAGCCACTGAGCTACCCGTATAAAACGAGGTTCTCCCGTAGAAACGAAGAACCCGTGGAAGCTGCGGAACACTTTAGAAGGCGACGTCGCAAAAGCCAAATAACAAGGACGCGAAAAAAAAAACGCACCGCGTGGGAGCCAAGTGTCAAGAGCAGAAAGAGCGGCGCCCTAAAACGATTAAAGTAAGAAGAACGCGGAGGTCAACGGAGAATACGGAATCCGCGCTGCTTCAGAGTCGGTCCGTACTCGTCGGGCCGCTAACGGCCCTTTCGTCCTTGAACAGTTCCTCGCTCCTGACCTTCTTTCTTGAGCAAACAATGCGACCGGCTCTTCCTCGCACTGTCGAAGCATCTCCCGCCAGGCCTTGCTCGCAGACAGGCGCGCATTGTGAGGCATCCGACGGCCACCTCTGTTAGGCAGCCCGCGGAGACTCGGCTCTGACCAACGAGCTCCCTAAACTGAACGCAACGTGTTCGCACTGCTTCGCCCCTGTCTTCTGCGAGGGCGTAGCCTCGCGCATAGATGGACACCGCGGCTATTTCGAACTTTGATAGGTGTGTATTTGGCTCCAGCGCTCTGCGCTTACGCACTAGGAAGCATGGGCAAATATTTGTTGTCTCGTTGCAAGCAAGCCGGATGTACGTTGGCGCCCGGCTGCTAATATTGAGAATGAACACATTCTCGTTCCAGTATCAGTAAATATGACAGCTCAGATTGGATGTGAACACGCACAAAATAAATTTTTTTTAAAGAACGAACATGTTAAACTGGTGCTTAATTTGGCAAAACATCGTACTCACGGAGAGAAAATAAGAGGCGAAGTCAGAGCGATTATAACAAGTGTAATTGTCCCGTTGGCTACTCTGCACCGTGGGGGAGGGTAGAAAATATCGGAAGAAAATAATTTATGAAAATAATCTGTCTGCACAAACACCACGAAGACGTCTTGCAATGATTACAGCCTTTCGTACAGTCACACTCAGATGTGCGGAGTCATTATGGGTGTCACTAAGATGCACCCAAGCGCTGGTGCCGCAAGGTTACAAGCGAGATGGAGCGTTCTCAGTAAGACGCCCCCACGATGTCACTTGTTTAGGTAAGACTTTCTGGGAAGCACCAAGATAAGCTTCAGACAGCAGAATGACGGCAGCCTAACGTATCGGCGGGGCACTTGCTTCGACTTGACTGATTTCAAGGCGCTTAGCTGCGTGCACACAGTGTTTCCTCTATACCGCTTTCCTCTTTCTGTTCCCCCTTTCCCTTCCCCCAGTGTAGGGTAGCAAACCGGACGCTCGTCTGGTTGACCTCCCTGCCTTTCTTCTTTTTGCTATCTCTCTCTCTCTCTCTCTCTTGTTGCTACTGCTGTACTTACATTACAGGGTCTCTGGAAAGTTAAGAGCTCTTCACCTTAATACAGACTCCCCATCCCTCTGCACTCTTTGTGAAGCAGCCGGTGTTCTATCTTTTGTGATTTCAAGCTCGTGAATCTTTCCTAAACGAAGTATGTCTTTCTGTCTCAGCGAATTTTTCAAAAAGTGCACGCATGTCGCAGTTTTAGGAAGATACAGTACATGTACTTCAACGGGCGCAACGCTTTCTTGCAACAAACATCGAAGTCCAGAAGAAGCATGAAACGTATACTGCTGGGAAGCCGATCGTACTTGTGACCATTGCAGATGTTATCCGATCCAGAGAGCCCCAGAATATGATCGTAAATAACCAGAGACGTTCAAATTTTCATATTTCGAATATGAGTCGAATAGTCCTTGCGATTCGGTTTGTATTCGGTTGGATAATTCACTATACAAAGTTGTGGAATGTTCGTTTCTGTGTGAACATCATTTATTGGAGCTTCTGGAAAGAAAACACCGAGGCAAGGCGGAGGTTTTTTCGAATTATCCTGTTGCAGGACGTTTGCGGGTGCTGCAGCGAGGCGTTAGGGCACCTATTCACACTTACAGACACACACACACACACACACAAAAAAGTTCATACGCTGGAATTGTTCGTAACACATAAGTTCAGCCAATCCTAATGCTGGTATCGAAGACGACAGTCTAATGAAAAAAAAAATGGCTATGAACGAAAAGTTTAGTGAATAATGCACTGGAAAGGCCAAGAAGTTCTCATCACATAGGTACAAGTTTCTCTTATCGCAGTTCTTTAACGTGTGAATGGCGTAACATGCACTTACCCAACAATGTAGATAAACCTTTTCTTATCAAATGGACTCCACGCAGACATTATAAAATATTCGATATTTGGAGGTCCTTTTTCGCGAACACTCGTATTCAATTATGTTCGGAAATGTTACAATTCAAACACTTCATCAATTACTCAAGATGATGCGGCAAGCGCCGGTCATCCATTGTGTTAGTTCAAGGCCGCTTCTAAAAAGTGTCAAAGTGCATGGTTGCATTGACAAGTGCGCTCTATGCTTTCGGGCGCTATTCTGATAAAGGACTATATATACTGAAGAGTAATGCATTATTACGGTTATTTCGTGAACTTTCTGTGGGCTTAGTTGGTCGATACTTGGCAAATGTTTAAAGCGCAAAAAAGGCACGGCACATAAGAAAGGTCAAACACCGGACAGGCGCCTGTCCTGTGTTTGACCTTTCGTGCTGTCTCTTTCTTGCGCCTTAAAAATTTGTCAAGATGCTTTGATAATTTCTAATACCACCACTTTTGAAACCGGGGTGGTGACGAATAGTCACCTGCCTTCTTGAGTGAGTCAGGTTTTACTACATCTGCTGCAGTCTAGCATTATGACTGTCTCTACTTTATACTCCCCCCCCCCCCCCCCACCTCTTCCTCTCACACACACACTATAAAACTAAATTTCAAGTTTGTAATGCACAAGTGGCTGTAACTTCATTCGTTCCCTGCTACATTTTTTGTTTCATCCGATACTGTTTTCCGATAATCCCACATCTGCGAGATGGGCTGACAAGCGATAACACGGACACCGCCATGTGGCTGGCATATAAACTGTGCAGAGGCCCGCCGCAGTTCTCGGTCATTACATATGCAGGTACTCTAGTTCTGGTAACGACGGACCTTCATTGTTGATTCCACCTACTACGTGCACGCTTTGGTGCCAGCGAAGGGAAGCCAGCTGCATCGAAGCTGTCCAGATCGCAGAGGATGTTGTGCATTTGTGCAGCGTAGTCTCGGCGCATAGCACACGTGTATGTTTGGCTTTAGGTTTTTGGGTTTCTTCGCAATTAAGCATCGGTATATCGTTCTGATTTTCATTCTTTGCTTTGCTTTGTATGCACAATCATTGCAAATACGTAAAGCTTCTTCAATAAACTCTTGCAAGCGTCTTGTCCAGCGGTCGTTCCTCTGGATACCGCCTTTTTGTTGCGTTTTAAAGGTTCCGACGATGAACGTAAACCAGCTTAGCCCGCTTATCCACCTTGCTGCTCTAGACTTGAAGTATGACAAGTTGGGCAGGTTGGTGCTCTTTGATGAAGACCTTTGGTTGACTTGATTACAGCTGTTGTGGGGACGTGAGCACTTTCGCATTTCGCTCGCAGCAATCATCTTCACCGAGATGATCAGAGACGGCGACATTGGCGACGAGAGGAGCGTCGATCGTAAGGCAATCGCGCCGCGTTACGGGCGACACTCCTCTCCTCGCAATCAAGTTCGGGCTGCGCCGCGTTCGCCGCTTCGTTCGCGATCCGATACCGTTTCGCCGATTCGTCGGTCGAGAACAGGAAGACGGCATTCAGGTCGTACTTAGTCAGCGGCGGCTTTTTAGCGGCCTAAAGCGCGACGGTGACCCAATTCGCGAGCACATAGTAGCTCTGACGCTATTTCGGTCAGGCGTCCGACTTGTTTTCTCTTCTGGACGGGTAAACAACTCTGGAACACGCTGGCTAGAGATATATACACGTCCCGATTTCACGGGCTTGCCCTTCGCTTACCGACCGAAGCGAGTCCGCACGAAGCGAGGTGTTACGCGGTCTTGAAACTGGGTTCCGCACCGTGGCGCTTCGGCTCTGCGTTGAGAATTCGAGTTCGCGTAAGTAAACACCGAGCTATACAACACGAGCGTCGTCATTGGAAGACGGTGGCCTGCTTTAGCCACATAACGCCAATGGTGAAAAAGAAGCATTGGCTTCAGAAGCAGATCGTACTTACGAGGACATGCTCACCACTTTATACCGGGCGAAACACATTCCCTTAAGGCAACCGTGCATTAAATTGCGCGATCAAATTATACGAATCTTCAATTTAAGTGTGTGTGTGAGGGCTATTACAGTTACGGGGCATCTTGAGAGCTCGGGTGCGGCAGGCATAAGCAGAGTGCACTGCACCACACCGTGTTGAAATCCTCATACATTGAGCCACGAACGAAAGCTTAACAACAAGATCGCGAGAGTTTGTGCTACAAATGCTGGCAAGGTAAAGGTCTCTCACTTCACTGTACAATGCAGGCATTGAGTGTAAAGTGAGTTCTCGATCTCATCTTGGGACGAGCAAATTCCATCGCTTATTATGAAGCAAGGTAGAGCAGCAGGAAAAGCACACTCGCTGCTGAGTGAACTTTGTAGGACAGTGCTAAGTGGCCCATCGAGCCTTCATACGTACGCGCTTGCTCAGGAAGGACAGGGCGGCCGACATCTTTTCCCGTGTGCTGATTAGCCCTACAAAATGTTATGAGGTGCGGTGACGCCTTCTCCGTGCGAAATAAAATCCAGAACGAGCGCATTTGAGCTTTTCCTCAATCATCACCATCATTTCTATGTCAAATGCAGGACGAAGCCCTTTCCCGGCGATCTCCAATTGCCCCTGTCTTACGCCAGCTGACATCACCTTTTCCCGAGTGGTGATTGCTAAATGCCGATGACGTCACTGAACTCCGTTGGAAGAAACCGCATACCCGTCCTGTTTGGCGCTAGTTTGCCATGCGCTCACTGGCGCGTTACACGGGCGCTTTGTCGTGTTCGTAGCAGATAATTTTCATGAATTAAATTGAAGTCTGGGCTTTTACGTGCCAAAACCACGATTTGATTTTGAGGCACGCCGTAGTAAGGGGCTCCGGATTAATTTGGACCGCCAGGGGATCTTTAACGTGCCCCCAATTAACGGGACACGGTCGTTTTTGCATTTCGTCGCCTGGGAAATGCGGCCTCCAAGGCCGGGGATTTGATCCCACGACCTCGTGCTTAGCAGCGCAACACCATAGCAGCCAAGCCGAATTCTCGTGTCAGTCATTCTTTGTGTATACTGGCGAACAGCTACAGACATACGCGGGCATATGTGAGCTCGAAGCCCACTCTATATAGAAATAGTGCTTGAGCGGCTGTGTGAAGACGAGAGCTTTTCTTTCTGGATGCTTGCAGCTACCAGCTTCTTTCTTTTTCTGTGTTTGCCAATAGCACTATTACCGTAGAGGTTTATGCAAATGGTTAGTGGAGGGAAATGCGCCGTTAGTGTCTTTACTGCAACTGCAAGGTCACCGGTTCAGGCAGCGTGGGAATGACGGGTACAGTACACATACGCTCATAGATTTGCCTAAACTTCGTCATTATGGCTTCAAACGGCTTCCTAACTTTTAGAAGTGACCACATTCAACGAATCATAGGTTTATAAATGCAACAATTTGCAATGAATATTCAATCTTTCCTCTTTCACTTTTTTTCAAGTTATCTTTGTTTAATATCTGCCAGGTGTTTGGTGCACTGGCAAAGAAGCCTGAACATACTCGATTGGGTCCGTACACCAGAGCATGGCATGCTGTGGTACCCCCTCCATACATATACAAGAGAAAATTAATATGCATGAAATGCGAGAAACTACAGGAACTAGGAAACTATGAAAACAAAAGGTAATTATATGCTTGAAGGAAATGAATAAAAATAATATTTATGTGCGAGGAGATTTATTGCCTTCATGCGTTTAGAAAACTATGAATTCTCAGAAATTAATGAAAATTAAACGTTATAAATAATGCTACAAGTACGACCGAGGCCAGAAAACACGAATATTAGAAAAATCCCCGTGTACTCTCCATCGTTCCCATTGTAGCCGAACAATCACAGGGCCAGAATATATTTAATTAATTTTAGTAAAGAAAACTCTATGGTTATTACCATGCCATATACGATTAAGAACATAGCTGTAGCGTCTAACAGGATCAGTTGCCAAAATGAACACTGTCTGACAGAATCAATCAAGCAAAATAAACGCTTAGTTTTGCTGCAATATAGCGCTACCGCCGAGGCACCTTACACAACTGGAGAAAGGTACCGGAACTCATTCGGTGCATGTGGGACAAGCTGCACGCGTTCCTGAATGGGCCCACCACCCGCTGTGGCATACCAAGCACCTCAGCGGCGGGCGTCTGCGCCACCCGCGCGGGAGACGAATGGAGCAGGAAAGCCGAAACAGACCGGGCGCAACTCATTTTCTCAAATGACGTTTGTGACCACTGGAGTGCGACGGGAGGCCTGTTACGAGTGGGCGTTTTCCCGCGACGGCAGCTGAAGTCCCAAAGTGGAATGGGCTCGCCGCACGCGCGCACTTACACGAGGCTAAGTGGAGTGAACGCGGAGCGCGACACGTCGAGCTCGATCCCGCCACGCCCTGTAGGGTGCAACGCCGTTCGCACTCGTGTTTTGATTTCCTTTGCTCGCAGTCTGTACGTACGTTGCCTAAAAAGAAAATGCGGCAGTGTGTATGCTACGAAAGCTCGCGCCCACCATTCAGTAGAGCCAACATAGAGCGCTTCCGTCAGGCTTAAGAAGAACGGTTTCGCACCCGCAGTGGGAGCAGCGAGGCAGTGAAACTTTCGGTCGCGTCCTTGCAGTCGACTGTGCAGCAGACGAAGCACGTTCGGGGAAACAAGGTTTCGGTGTCTTCTGGTCCATACGAGGCGCTGGCGTGCCTTTGGCAAGTCAGAGGAAAATGAGCCCCCTTTCGAATACCCGCTCCTTGGCGAACTATACGTGCCTTTGAGACATTCAGCTAGGTTGGGGTGCATGTCAGCTTCAAAAATGGAGCAACAACTTGGCCTTTAATGTAAACAATTACCTTTTAGATACGCGTGCATAAGCGCAAACAGGAGACGGTCAGCTTTCGATTGCGACGCTCTTCTTTCTTTAACTAGAATACTAACAACAAGAAGGAAATTTGCGAAAGAATAAAAATGGGTTGGAGCGCATACGGCAGGCACGCATTACCAAATACTGACTGAGAACTTACCACTGTCGTTGAAAAGAAAAGAGTACAATCATCGGATTCTACGGGTGCCAACATATGGAGCAGATTCTTGGAATTAACAAAGAAGCCGAGAACAAGTTAAGAATCGCGCAAAGAGCGATGGAAAGAAAAGCGTTAGACGTAAAGCTAAGAGGCAGGATGAGAGTGGTATGGAACAGAGAGCAAAGAGGGATAGTCGATATTCTAGTTCACATTAAGAGAAAAAAAAAATGGAGCTGAGCAGGCCATGGAATGGGTAGGGTAGATAACCGGTAGACCACTCGAGTTACAGAATGGGTGCCAAGGGAGGGAAAGCGCAGTCGAGGATGGCAGAAAATTAGGTTGAGTGACGGAATTAGAAAATTTGCAGGGTTAAGCCGAAATCCGCTAGCGCAGGACAGGGGTAATTGGAGATCGCTGGGAGAGCCTTCGTCCTGCAGTGGACATAAAGAGATGACGGTGACGACGACGACGATGATGATGACGAATAACAAAATCTTATTCAAAAGTGATTCGTGGCCTATCCCCCTCAGTGGGTTTGTGCCATTAACTGAGGCTTCATCATCATCATCAGTGCCCTCAGCCCAGGGCTATAGAAGGGGTGCTGGAGGACGGCGAGTGCTAATGCGCCTTAGGGCTGCAGTGGCGTGGTATCCACTGAACATTCACCTAGTTGTTGACCCCTGTCGATGCCAGAACCACGTGGTCAATAGTTCGGAGGTCTTCAGTCGTGTAGTCCACGTCTGTCTCTGTCCAATGCAGTTGCTGGATTCGCGGTTCGCAGTGGCGGTGGGCTCACGAATAAGCTTTGGGCTGCAGTAACTTCTGCAGTAACTTCTGCAGTAACCGCAAAGGAGGAGTGAAACGCAGTATATCGTGACAAGATGCGCTAGAGGCATACGTGTGCTTTTTTAAATCTTAGAAGGAAACAGTGAAAATTGTTTGATTATGATGGTGATAATTTTTTTATTGACATATTCTTTGAATCGGGGCGGCCACAGCGTCACCTAGCTTACTTGAGCTAATCTGGTTTTACTGAGTGTACTCTCAGCACTGCGCCATGGATCACAGAAGGTGCTCGTCGCAGACATCAGAAAATTCCGCCATCACATAGTTGGCGAAGGACACGATATAATTTATCAGTGGTTGCCTAGTCACTGTGGCGTACATAACAATGATCGAGCGGACGCGCAGCTGCACAATCTGCCCATGACGGCGTCAACTGCGTTGCTATTCCTCTATGGAGAGCCGACGCGGCGAAAACATTTGCGCGTGACCTAACATAAGCTCAAAGGAATTCATCCAAATTCACAAGTGAACGACTTCATACGCTGGACCCTTATCTACAGCTCCGTATTCCGTCGGGCCTTCCACGACGTACACCCTTCTAGTCCGTCTATGGCTTGGAGTAGCATTTTCCAATGCGTACTCCTTTCTTATCGGAATGGCCAACAGTCCAATTTGTGAATTCCGCGGGTGCAACGAAACAATCGTGCACCTTCTTTGTTAGTGCCCTCGTTTCAACCCGCAATGAACAGCCCTCTCATGCCACCCTAGAGTAACTGGACAAGTGCCCAATAACGGAAAACAACGTGCTTGGAAACCGGCCTGCGCGAACATCAGCGCGATCCGCTATGAAGGCGCTGCTGCGTTACTTAAAAAACGCGGAACTCTGTGACAAATAGTGATTGTACACTGTGTGTCGTAGAATTGGACGGCGACACTGCGTAACACTAGGAACGCCTTGGCAGACTGCGTGACAGTGCCCACAGAGACAGTTCTCTATCGTATGTATGTGTGTGTGTGTGTGTGTGTATGGCTTTTTAAAAAAAAAAATTTCTCTCTCTCACCTATCGCATCCCTTTGCCCCTCGCCCGGCACAGGGTAGCCAACCGGAGATCATCTCTGGTTAACCTCCCTGTCTTGCCTTTGCCTTTCTCTCTCTCTCTCTCTCTACTGCATGCATTACAATTTACAACATTTTGTATATATATCGTTAAGAGTTCTCTTCAATAAAACCTATATTTTTACATTGTACAGTTGGTTATGCTTCTAAGGACCCCAACTCTATGTATCACTTTCCTGCTCTTTTCCCCCCACTAGTATTATAAACGTCTTTTGGTTATCTCGACTGCTCACCACTCAGTGCTCTCATCCGCGTTGAGTCCCAGCACTTCTGGAAGGTGAACGTGACATACGGTTCTTGCTTAGCGAATATCTTGAGAGAGAGAGAGAGAGAGAGAGAGAGAGAGAAGTGGTTCTTGTGGGAAAGGAGGAAAGGCTGGCACTATCTTCTGCAACCCATGCGGGAGCACGGCTCAGCGCCAGCAGGGTGGGGGAGATGGGATTAAAAGAAAGAGAGGGTAGGAGGGAGAAAGGTAGAGGGTCGTCCTAGCAGCATCAGAGCAGCCCGGCCGGGAGGGTCCAGTGGGTTCGACCGGAGGAGTAGGCTGAAGGTAGACCGTATAGGAGGTGGCCCAGTAGAAGTGAAGTAGTGGCGGATCAGGAAGCCCGAGATGGTGGGATGGCCGTTCATCCGTCTTTGTAGAAATTTCCTATAGTCTCGCCGAGAGGCCCGACGAGTCGAGGTACTCGACGACACTTAGGAAGGCCGGTAGCTGATTACGACAGGGGAAGAGGATATCTTCCTGTCGTGAACATGGGAGCCCCAGGCGGTGGAACTCTTGCAGAAATCGGCCGCGGTGCTGCAGGTGAGCAGGGCAGGCCAGTAGGAGGTGCTCCATAGTCTCTGGTTCATCACAATAGGCACAGGCTGGCGAGGTGGCTTTCCCAAGGCGATGCCGGCGGGCTGCCGTCCAGTAGCAGCCAATTCGCAGTCGGAAGAGCAACGAGGCATCCCTTCGTAGGAGGCCGTGCTGTGGAAAAGGCCGTGGAGGCCGGCCCAGGGATACCCGTTTGTCCGGGTGGCAGGCGATGATGTGCCGGCACAGCCTGTGTCTCGAGAAGTCTGCGACCGTTACAGCATGGCTGAGAGGGACGCTTGAGTGGTGGGCACTATTTGCAAGAGTGTCCGCCTCTTCATTGCCCGGGATCCCCACGTGTGCGGGTAGCCAATGCAGGGATAGGGGGCATCCTGCGTTCTGAAGGGCCGTCAGCCTTGAAGACAGCACCGCAACCCCAAGGCTAGCCCTGTCAGGGTTCTGCAGGCAGAGCAGTGCCGCCTTGGAGTCGCAGAAGATGGCTTCCGGGGTCGCTGGTAGCTCCTCTGCAAGTAGGTACACAGCAAGGTGAAGTCCTGCTAGCTCTGCTGCGGTAGAGCTTGTATGTCCCGGGAGACGGCACAGCTTGCTCTTTTGTAGGGCACCGGCGAATGTCTTGGAATTCCATTGTGATGTGCTAAATCCTCTACTGGCTCTTGCTGCAACATGTGCTTCGGAACAGTGCCACCTAGCGTCCTGGGATGAAAGTTGTATAAACAGGGGTAAAGTGCCCCAGACAGGCTAGCCGACATTTCGATAGGTGGACCGGTAAAGTGCCTGAGACAGACCATTTCGATAGGCGGACCCTGGTCCACACGTCGAAATGTCGGCTAGTCTGTCTCAGGCACTTTGCCCATGTTTATACAACTTTTATCCCGCAGTGTGTTCTCATCTGTTGGCCCCCGTCTTGACTTTGGATTACCTTGCGTCCAGGTTATCCGAATGCGAGCCTGAGTGACTGCTTAGCACTCAGTATCCTTTATGGTATACTTGAACTTGGTCTCTCCTGAAAGCGTAACCATTTCTTTTTTTTTTGTTTAATACTGGCAGCGAATGATGTACCGGTTAGCAACGTATTGCTCCACTGTAGCTAAGTATCAAGTAATAATCACAATGCGAATCAATTAAACACCGTCGGTTTTCTTGCCTGCTAGTAAATCGATTTCGGAATAACTATACCTGGGAGCTTTTAAAGCACAAAGTTCGTATACTGTACAACCTTGCAGCAACAATAAATAAAGAAATAGTCAATAAATAAAGCCAATAAATGAAGTCGCGGAGCCATTTCGTTTGGAGAGCTTTTCCTTTTTCTTTATTTTTCTTTCTTTTTTCTCAACAGGATGCTGCAGATAGAATAATAACCACACTTCATAACCTAGTAATACGTGGTCGTCTTGCTGAGTATACTGCGATTACGCAACCACTGATGCCGTTGTGAATCGACGTCGACGTCCACCGTTTCCTCGCCCACAAATCAAGCGCTCTTCTGGTCGGTGGAATTTTCAAAAATGCGGAATGGCAGTTTATAACGACACCATCTGGCAGATGTACAACGGGGAACGCGGCATTACTCGCAAGATTCTTCTTTTTCCCATTTTCGATATCAATCACACTTTTACGAGTCCCCCCGCGCGCTACACAGTGGATGTTGTCGTTTCGAAATTATGGACGATCTGCTTCGCGGCGAGTTCGTCGTATGGTTTTTCGTTTAGCGAATATTGCGAATAAGTTGGATGCTAAGATTGAACGAGAGACACGTAGGAAATGACGTTCCACTTGCTTGTTTGTGAACTCAGCTATTACAGAGTGATGAAAGGCTAACTATGCTTGCAACAACTCACGGGCTGGCTCAAACTTACGCTTGATATTTCTGATTCAGTGCCATGCTTTTAGTGTAAAGCTGTGTTCTTGCTTTTCACTCTTTCTTTTGCCATTGTCAAAGGTTTTCTTCCTTTCATTACTTGCACATGCTTCTCTTGTTTAGAGCGTTCTTATAGCTACGATATTCTTTGGTTGGGAAGGGTTGGGGGGAGGGGGGATTAGTTCCAATTCTGTCGCAGCTAATGAGCAACAGCGACGTAGAAAATACGTGAGATGAGCATGACGTGCTCGCTGTTGTTGATGAGTGAGATGAAGTAACAGCTCAATTGAAGTCACATTTCACATTTGAATACACAATAGGAGGTATTTACGTGTATTTCATAAAAAAATTGTTAGTATAGCCGTACAAAGTACGCATTTTTACAAAAGAAATGCATACGAGTCCATCGGACACGCACACAGCTAACCAACGACGCGCAGTACTTGCAGAAACGCGCAGTTTTCGTGCGCATATTAGGGTACAGCAGGCAATATATGGAATGCACGCCTGCCTGAGTAGTCTACCTGAAACAACCTCACAAACGTGTAGTTCGCAGCTTGACCCGAGTTTTACCAGCGTTGTACAACATACATTTCCCATTCCACGTGCCCGCAAGCTCCCTCCGAAATGTCAAATGTTGACTCATTTTAGAACTACCGCGTTTACCGTCTCGGTCTATGGCTGTGGAAATACGTTGGAGTTCTTCACGTGGGCGCCACCCCGATAGTTGGCACTATAGTAGTTGCGTTCGGCCAAGGTGAGCACAGACTGCCGTCGAGACCAAACCTGCAATCAAAGAGCGCCGCCGTTCAAACAACCGCACGCTCCGCGTAAGGAAAACGCACCCAGCAGGCGACATTTGCGCACGTGGAGTGACCGTCCAGCGCTCACCACTAAAATAAGAACAGCTCTGTGAGAGTAGGAAATGTGCTCGCAACCCACTTGTGCTCGCAAATACTGTTCAGTGTCGTGGAAGCTACAGACGTATATTTAGGCACGCTTTCACAAACCCACCGTGGTGGCGTAGTGACTATGGCGTTGCGCTGCTAAGCCCAAGAACGCGGGACCAAATCCGGGCCACGGTTGCTGCATTTCGATGGGCGCGAAATGCAAAAATTCCAGTGTACCGTGCATTGGGTGCACGTTGAAGAACCCCAGATGGATCCGGAACCCCTGACTACGGCGTGCTTCAACATAATAGCACGGTTTTTGTCCGTAAAACTCAAGCATGTCTTTTTGGAAGACATGCTTTCACTTTCACCTAGAATTATTGGCGCAGGAACTCGACAACATTTGCATACTGCACGCACGGCTACCATGGACCAGCAATTCCTGGCCACTAACAGCGCACTGTCCAAGCTCCGTCTGGTACTCTAACGTCTTTCAATAGAACAAATGTCACCAGGCCATGTCAGACCATTGAATTCTTTGTAGACAGCATGCTATCTTGATTTCATTTGTAGATTCTTACAGTCTACGTAAATTAAGCCTTTCATCTCAGGGCCACTTAAACAAGGACATTTGTCTTGCTTGCTTATATGTATTTGTATATGCTTAGTATGTTTGTGGCATGTGAGTGCGCGTTATATAGGGAAAAAGCTTTACATTTCTTTACTGTGTGTTGAGATGGCCGATTCTAACGTAGCCTACCTCCAAATTTATCTACCGTTATTAAATAACAACAAATAAAGTGTCAGACCATCAAGGGTCACAACTGTGCAAAGTACGAGATCGTCTTCGAAACTTCTGGAATTATTGAAATGAAGTAGTGGGATGGATGTAGCCGGCTTTCGCCAACTAGTTGTTCTTGATTTCACACATGCGGTGGTTGGAGCACTATAGTGTGGTCTCAGCGCTGAAGCAGCTCGCTGTGCGTAGTGCTCCCCGTTATTAGTGAGGCAAGGTGGATGCGCCGGTAATGGCGCACGCAAACATACTTTCGCCCACGTTTGGACTGTGTCTTATCTTTTTTAACAAAAGACGGCGTTGCGGCTGTTTCAAATATTGTAGCTTTTTTCGTTTTAATTCCTCTTGCTTCTCGACGTTTATGAATCAAACAGTTCTTGCCGTATGCAGATATTGGCACTTCTAAAAGCACGTGAGCGCGCGGTTGCTGGCAGTTCCGACCTGCATCATGTGCACTTTGCTTTGTGAACTCTGCTGCCGATGTTAGAGGACGGTAATAGAACGAAGCGACGTGCAGTGTTCAGAACTGCTAACACACACAGAGAGAGAGAGAGAGATACTTTAATTAATGTTGCAGCTTGTTGCTTGGCCTGCTGTAATTCCAGACCGCCGAAATGGAGCGCTTGATCGTCTGTCCTCTGTACACTTGTACTCACAACGGCATTGAATTCCCAGAGCTTCCGTGTCAGCGTGATGACGCTCGTCTGCTGATTCACGGCTACCTCCTCCTGCAGCAGCCAGATCAGCATGTCGCCACTGGGCCGTACCTTCCTCGTGCATGTAACCGAGACTAGCGTCGCCACGCTCGGGCACTCGCATACTCAAGCTAAGAGTTGGTTGTGTTCTTGTGTCTGAGAGTTTAAACCGACAAAGACATGTGCGCGACCTGTGGATCCTGTGCTAGTCTTGAGAAAGTGAGGGCGAAGTGCCCTGCTTTTCTTGTACAGAGCACGTCCCTGTCGTCTGCTTCGTGTTGCCCTATCTTTGAATACCCGCCGTGGTGGCGCGGTGGCTGTTGCTATTTGCTACTGAGTATGCGAGGTCGCGGGTTCGAATCCCAGTCTCGGCGGCCGCAAGCATTTTCGGTCGAGGCGAAATGCCAAAACGCGCATGCACTTGGATTCGGGATATTCAAACTGGGGTTGCGAAATATATCTGAGCGCTGTCTGAAAAGTGGTCAGATGTTTGTGAGATACATCAGTAAGTATACGTCCATTTCGTGTGAACGTTCTTTGGAAGTCTGCAGCAGCATTTTGGCCAAGGTATTCTTTGAGACGCCAAGTGGGTATATGCCTACACGCTCTATAATTTCCGCGGCATCTTAAACAAACACTACTCAATATTGCCGTGCTAAATCAACAAGACCATTTGGAATTTTGAACAAGGTTAATTCAGCTTTGGTGTGCCTGCAGTCCATGCATTCTAAACCAACCTATGAAGTTAAACACAAAATGTACACCGCACTAGGGCGAAATGCTGGCATCACCATATCTGTATGCTAACAGTTATGAGACCTGCGACTGCTTGTCACCGGCAAAGTGCAGTACTCACTGCCCTTTGTAGTCGTCGAACAAGCGCTAAACGAGAACTGTGTACCAAAATGAACACTCAAGGCGTTCATAGTATCTAATAAAAATCCTGGCGGCATTGTACCACACACACACACAAAAAAAAAAGAGAGAGAGAACGATAAGAAAGAAGGAGGACGCTTCTACCCTGTTGGAATCGCACCGCTGGCACGAGTTGTTGGAACCTCAGTGCTGACGCCCGTTATTGCAAATGGGTCCCAAGCCCCAAGGGTAGCGTTGGCCTGGCGGCCTGGGGCACTGGAAGCATCCGAAGGTCCCGGCAAAGCATGAGTCGACTGGTAACAGAACAACTGGTTTATTCTAACATCGCAAAAGAGCGGCCGGTCAGGTCGACCGAAGTGGAGAGACGGGAGTGCACGTTACTCAACAGAAGAAATCGGAGCCTCTCTCTTGGCGTCCGGGGGCAGCTGCTCTTATACTTTCGCAGTTGAGGGCAAGAAGGAAGGCCTCGTGACGAGACCACGTGACGGCGGGTACGGACAGACTGAGAGACACGTTGAGACGAGTGTAGTGACGCATCGCCAAGCTGGCGCCTGTCAGACCTCCTCGCTTCACACTTGGGGAGCTCCTCTCCCCGGCTGCCGCGCTTTGACAAGCGTGGGCACACACACACACACACACACACGCACACACGAAGACACGTGGCACTGAAACACGCCTGGACGCGCTTGGCGGGGAGACTGCGGGAGCTCCGAACGGGCCAAAATGTCCGCCGCTTTGAACGAAGCTCCGGCGTCCGTTGCATCCGCGCCGGCTATACCGCGCGTTGTAGGCGAAACGTAACAACCCTTTTAAATCTATAGATAGTAAATGACCCTTGTCTGAAGCACAATTAACGGAAACGTTCTGCACGTGTTTTGCACGCTAGCTTTTCCACCACTGGAAAAGCTAGCGCCACCTTCGGCGTGACGTGACATGAAGGATCACGTGGACACAGCGGCCGCGTCGGCTGCTTCGGAAGCGCCGAAGCGAGCTGAAAACGAAAGTTTAAAGTCTCTCCTGCGCCGCGGTTCTGATTAAGTTGTGAGGCTTTACCGGCTTGGTTGTCTGCTTGACAACATTTGAAAGTACTATAATAGGTAGTGGCTGCCTTTGGAGGCATGCAGCATGGTAGGCTGCTGCTCGGTGCCGCAGTGCGGGACGTACGCAACGAAGCCCGGTGTCAGCCTTATTCACACGTAGCCGCAGGGCAAGGAGCTGCGTGAAGCTTGGCTGGCGCAACTCGTAACCGGCAGACAGCCATCGGCTACAACTGGGGTATGCAGCAAACACAGACGCGAAGAATATTTCTGCTACAGCGCCGGGACTGCGCGATGTTCGGTGAGTAGCAGAAAACGTGCACTGAGACGCTCGCCCGCGCCCGCTGCCCGGCTAATGTCATGACGCTTTAATAGGTCTATGAACTTATTGATACTAGATTCTGGCAAGTTCACTAGAATGGAAAGGGAACGGTAAGAAGCCCATTAAAAAAAAGCATGGCATATATGGTCATGTGTGTGTTATCAATTAATTCAGTGGATTACGAAAAAGAAGCAGAGGGAAATCGCACGCTGGAAAGACCGATAAACATACAGTGCGACGCAACTTGAGAAATAATATTGAGATGTCCAAGAATTTAGAAGACAAGAAAAGATTGAATCGTCACGACGGCAGATGACAGTCGCCGTAGGCGTCGAAGTCTTTACACAACGAAATTATTTTTGAGGAGTTCTGATAGCGTCCACGCAACAATGGTTGCTATAGTATGCTGTCAAATGCTCGTATGCTGCGGCCTGAAGATCACGGCACGGTGCGAAAACGCGCTCGCAGTGAAAGCGAAACATTGTGCACGGACATGCATGCAGACGCGCACTCGGTCGCTGCGAACCCGTGCGATCGCTGCATTGAGGCTTCATTCTGTTATGCTCCATTTGGCTATACAGACAGCCCACTATAAGAACATATTTCACATAGTTTACTTTCAGCGTGTGCCTACCTTTCACGCAAGAAGCCGGTTCGGGAGACTCCATCGCGGCAACCACGCGCAGTGGCGTTCACGTGCTGTACGTATTCGGTAAAGAGATAGCGTCTGTAAATGATTCTGTGCTTTCAGTTTGCTCAAAATTACTATATCGACAGTCAAGAACTTCCCTAGTTTTGATAGTACCTACATAAATGTCCAGGAGGGCTGCCGCGTGGTGTTTTTATTGAGCGCCGTAAGCGAAACCTATGAGGAGCGCGCCGCGTGATCCCTCATACTACGCAAGGGAGGCGCTTCCGACAGATAGCGACTCCGTAACTCCTCGCCGCCAATAGCGCGCCAGGTGTTGCGTGAGGGGAGAGGGCATCGCCGCGACGCCACGTCACCCTCGCTCTCAGATTAAGCCTGTGCTATCCGCGCGTCCCATAGCCGCGCAAGCTCTGGCCTACGTTCTAACTGGGCCAAATCAAAACGCGGCAAGCGTCTAAACGCGTTCGCTTTCCCGCCAGGAGTTCATAACTCGAAGGACCGCTCGGCGGCGTTCATTTGGACATTAATGCTTTCGCATTCACAATTCATAAGAAGTGCTTAGGTGTGCTCCAATTTATTACTTTGTCACTGTAGCTTTGCCTAGCAGTCTACGAGATGGTACAATGTGGATCATGGTATGAGGTGTAGTAGCACGGAGACCGGATAACCTGGCGTAAAGATTGCCATCGAAGAAGAAAGCTTGCCTTCTGAGGTTTGGTGGTTCGGTAATGCACGACGGAATAATTATCATGTGATTTATTTCGATGTAGATGAATTCGATACATTCGAAACCTCGCGATGTGTGTGGCACATGCGAAGAATTCTTTTAGCATGTGGCTCAAGTGGATTTAGAGAGATTCATTTAAGTTAAACGAGCGCATAACTGATCACTTTAACTAAACGGGCGCTGTAATTGCTGTGTTGCATTCCAGTGTTAGAAGGCGGAACGTTGTTTGGAATCGATGTGATCGAGCACAGAGTGGAAGACGATCCAACCTCTACTTGAAGTCGATCAGAGACAATGGCTTCCTGAGCGAGCGGGGGGTCAGATCATTGTATCGGGGGGTCAGATCAGCGGTATCGTTGCGCACGGCACTCTATCGCGCCACCCCTAGCGTGAGAGGAGTAGGAGGAGCGTCGGACTGCTTAAATATTTTACCGCACTATCATCGGGATCGGCCCACATTTTTAGACTGCACATACCCACAGGAAAGGCCCATAATTTTTTACTGCACTGCCTTCGGGATTAGCCGAAATTTTTAGACTGCACTGTCTTCGGGATTGACCCGCAAAGAAAAAGGCTAGAAACCCAAATACCCGATACGGAAGAGTGGGAGTAACTCGCTAATGAAGGCATTACCTTCAATATCCCGTTAAACTCGCGTCCATAGCTGTTTTAGATGCTTCTCACTGGCTGCAAAAGGTGCGGGCGTATATGCTTGGCGTTACAACCGTTCCAGTTTTGAATGTACCGCGCCGTCAGGTGCAGTTCAAAAGCGTCATTGACAGAGGTTCCGCGCCTCGCGCGCCTCGATGTTCTACGTTGTCTTCTTTCTTGTCTCAAGTGACAGCTCGTGCGGAGGAGACACGCGCGCACGCGACAGAAGACGCAGATATTCGAGGCTTACTTGGCAAATAACGGCCTTACACGTACGCCACGAGGTGCTTTCTATCTTTAGGCCTGCAGATTATGGCTTCCCGGTGTCTTCAGCATACTCTATCATCGAAGGGCAGCTCGCGCGCGTCGCGCTCGGCAACTGACAGCCTCGCGGTCGCAGAACGACCAAAATATCGCACTATCAACTTTCCTCTGCTGTGCCTGTCTCCGGTCTTTCTTTAGCACGGAGAACAGACCCGGGTGTTATAGTGTAGCCATTGCACCGCCTTCAAACTACTGCTACACCGCGATGATGTCCCGTCACGCACACTGATATTGCACCGCACGGCAAGGAACATTACTGGCATTACGGCCGATCGAAAACTTACACATCAAAGCGTGGTTGTGACGCGCGCACAGATATCGGACGTATGTATTAAGGACGGAGGTGTTCGTTATTTTGTAGTACGATAGCATAGGAGGGGGGGGGGGGGTAAGCTTTGCCGTTTCTTTTTTAAATTTGTTTTATTTGTTTTATACGCGAATCATTTCTCTGCGAACATTTTCCACTTTGACAGTATGTATCTATCTAGCCGCCTACGTCTTGGTGCTCTCATAGTCGATTCGTTAACTTAGTATGTACTAAAATTGGCATAGTATGACAAGAGAGTATGACGAACATAGATGATAGATCATGACATGAATGTCGTGGCATGCGTGTCATGTAGGTCATGAAGCAGCCGCCTACGTCTTGATGCTCTCATGGTCATTTCATTAACTTGGCAGGCTCCCCGCACACTGCTTCGCGTAACATCGACTCCCACAGGGCCGGCTTTTTTTTATTTTATTTTTTATTTTCAAGTGGAAGCAACGCCTGCTCCGAGAAGGAGAAATAATGCATTTTTGTAAGTAGTTGAAAATTGGATGCCGACTATAAAAAAATAGAAATAAGGAGAAAACGTCATTTTATGTTTAATGTTTATGGTGAAGGTCCAACTTTCAACAACTTGCAATGTATCCTGCTAACCATCCGGGTTTCCATCAAACTCTTCATTTCAATACATTTTTTTTAATGACGGCTGGAAGAGCTTGTCTGGCAATACGCCTAGCGTGCCACTCCCGATGGCAAGGGTGTTGCTTGAAATGACACACTCATACATAGAATGCACAGCATGCACAAGTAACAAGCACAAGCACACAGGGTACCGGGCAACTACAGTTGTCCGGTTCAGGTCGCGGTCTCGGAGGAAGACTAACATTGTGTCTTCGTTGCGCCGAAAGGACTATGTTATATAGTAGCTGTTGACAACATATGGTGATGAAGCGTCGCATGTTTATTTTACTTTGAGTAATAAAAAGGGGGAGAATAAAGTAGGGAAAGGAGTGAATCAGTGGCGGAGGGAGCTTTATAGGCGGGGATATACTCTGTCGACGCGGAAGCGTAGTGTTATACACCGGCTACCCGGGAAATCCGGGACCGTCTCAGTTCGGCGGCACTGGTTGGTAAGGAAAGAACTGGACCCGACAACTGAATGAGTTAGCTAGCAAACGAAATGAGCGGAAGGCGGAAAAACCAAGCGAGATCTCGTGGAATGCGTAAGCTGATGAAACAGGTGGCATGCGTGTCAGGTGCAAGCAACAGACGACCAGGGACGAGACAATGCCGGCGAGGGCCAGAAACTGAGAAAGCAGACGACGAGAAAAGAACGCGAGGGAAGCAGACGCTAAAAAAAAAGTTTGTAGGGGAAAAGCAACCCGGTATAACCGCAGACAGCAGTCAGGAAGGCCGAGAGCAGACAATTGCTTACAACGGACCAGGGCTACGGCAGCCGTCATTATACCGGGGGGAGCACTTATGTCTATAAATACGTACCGCATGTACGCGCAGGATTACTGTTCGCTTGCCGACTTGCTCAGCACGGAGAGGAGAAGGCCGGGTTAGGTCTGAGGTCAAGGGATTCAAGGTTTTACACAGCGCTTTTGTTCGGGTACCGGAGGGCATTCGTCCGCGATGCAGCCGTGGAGGCATTAAGTAATGCAGACTGGACTACTTTTTAACGAAGCGTCAATAACGCTACTTGAAAGTGTCCGCTCTTGTGTGTCGACACAGAGCCACGTCTGTATGTAATACATTTAGTACCGGTGTTGTGGCTCAGTCTTAAGTGCCGCGATCGCGGAAATTTGTCTTTCCTCTTCCTTCTACGTGGACGTCCGCGTGTTTTACACTCAAGGAAAAAGCTATACGTGCATGCTACTTAAAATCTTCGAGGAAAGGTGCACGAATGTTCCGAAATTCTTTGACGCAAATGCTCTTTGCACGCTCGAACTATGTCTTCCCTCACTCTCGCTCTCTCTCTCTCTCAAAAAAGAGAGAGAACAAAAAAAAAACAGCAATAGCGACTGCGTGTGCTTTTATTGCGTATGATGCTTTAGGCGTTACTACTCAGCGTTACTATACTGAGCCGGCGCAATTCTGACAGTTTTCACTCACGCGAAACTGTTGGCCCGTATGTGGTGCAGAAAACAGAGCTTTGTACAGTTATATTCGTACCACTTGGGCTCTAGCGTGTAACGATAATAAAGATGTCAGTACACGTGCGGCTGTTTATTCAAGTTTCCTTTAAACAGTTCAATCGCGCAGCTCAGCAATGAAGGCATCAGTAAAAGCTCGTAGAAACAACGTTACATAGCCTATATAGGTTATGACGCGATCCGCGCAAACTTCTGGTTTGAATGCAAATTTGGAGGTTCAGGCAAGTTGAAAGAGAGAAAGTTTAATAGTATTTGGAGAGGTTAGCAAAATAAGAGACTTGGGATGTTTGCATTTCGCAGCAATGAATGGGCACATCAAGGAAGACAAGGGCACGTGAGAAGGAACCACAAGCACGACATGGGCTTGCAAGAATGTTTATTCGCGTACCACAGGCCACATATGGGCATATATATAAGCGAAACAAGAAAACTAAGAAACAACACGTCAATTCAGTGGAGGGATGTGTTGCTGTCCAAAGAAGATAGGCTTGCTCATCTACAACGCGTCGCACACATGAGAAAATCGATTTTCAAAACGATATATATATGCTATCTCACTTGACAAAAGAGCAACAGAAGGAACACTAACAGACACACTGTTTATGTTTCCTTCCCCCATGCCTTTCAGTCTTCCGTGCGGTGCCACTTTGTTTCCTACACAAATATGCCTGTACCATTTCATTTTAAACAATCACCTAATAAATCCACGTATCTCGGAGAAATGAAATTGGAATGTGTTTCTGCAAATTATCCGAAAAAGAGTTAAACTGTGCTGCGAAAACACGCTTCTATCTCCACGAGCTATGCATCGCAAAAGCTTTACCTCCTGAATAGAAGGCTACCGGGAGTGTGTAAGTGCGTATGGTAATGTAATGAATTTTCACACAGAGAAGAGAGCAAGTAAATTATAGTTGCACGTTGTTGTCAGTCATGTCACACGGAGAAGATAGAAAACGCCGCAAGACGTGACGGAAACCGAACTGTGACTCAGCGTATTTGCGCGCCATTAGCATACTTCGACAAACCCACCATTGTGTAACACTCAAGAAAACCATTGACACGCACGCCGTGCATCTGAAGCTCACGTTAACGTATAAAAAAAGAAAGGAAAGGAACCGAGGACTGAGGAAGATATTCTGCATTCGTGAGAAAAACCATTGTTGTCCGTTGCCCTCTGCACTGTCGATGCGCGGACACTATACTATGCAACGGTAGCGCACTGTGCCCACAGTGAATGTGTTGTAATAGAGAAATCGTATTGATTCTACCAGCACTAGCTTACATGAGAATGAAATTTGGAAGGTAAAAAAAAAAAAGTTGAGAAGATGCTGAGGAGGAGGAGGAGGAGGAGGAGGAGGAGGAGGAGGAACTTTATTATTGCAGAAGCCGTTGCGCGGTTTATTCCTGGGTGGTTCCCTCTGACAGGGCTCCACTGGCGATCGCGGCTCGCCGGGCCTGGTCGAGGGTCGCCAGTTGGCTTCCCAGGTCCAGTTCGGAGAGTCTCGCCTCCCAAGACCACGTAGTGAGTGTGTGTGTTGTGACTCGTGGCGAAATTGCGTCGCCCGGACGGTCGGTGCATTCGTGTGTTATGTGCGCGAGTGTCGCTATGTGGTTGCTACACCAGGGACATGTTCGGGACGTATAACTGTCTGGGGAGATTGCGTATAGACGAGACAAGTGTGGGTATGTGTTAGTTTGCAGGCGGCGCCAGTCCCTTGCCTGGAGTTTATCGAGAGCTTTGTGTGGGGGAGCGTATTGCGTTCTTCCGACACTGAGAACCGGCTGAGAACCATGTAACGAGTGATGGAACGACAAATGATAGAATCAATATCAACAAACCGAAAGACTCAATCGCTATTTTAGATAAAACACGGGTAGCTAATATTCTAGGTACCCGCCGGGGTTGCTTAGTGGTTAAGGCGTGTCGCTGCTAAGCACGAGGTCTCGGGACCAAGTCTCGACCGCGGCGGCCGCATTTCGATGGGGGCAAAATGCAAAAGATGCTGGCGCTTCCGTAAACGAGAGTAGCAGTAAGCACGAAATGGCTACCAGCAAAGCAGACTAGTTGGAGTGATTACGACGATTGCTCACAACCATCCAACAACCATCCGCGGCGCGCCGGACGCTGCCGGCCTGGTCACGCAGGGCGGCGCCACCTCTCGAAGGAGGCGGCGCAAAACCCGCGCCACGGAACTCACGGACCGCTGGCGTTGATAAGAGCACAGGCAACCCTGTCTCAGGGCCAAAAGATGACGATCAAGTGTATAGTGCACTGTATTTGCCTTTTGGACGTCGCCCTATTGGAAATGACAAACAAGGCTTCAGCGTATCTGCAAGTTACAGCTTGAGTGATATTGTGAACAAACATTAGGACGAAATCAGAAGCAATGTTATTTTTGTGTGTGACTCGTTGGGCTGTAACTAGCCTATGTAATGCGGTACTGTACGAGGGGTTGGGGGCCAGAGACCGCATTTTTTAAAGTTTTGCCTGGTTGCCCGGATGATCTCGTTTTGCTCTAGCAGCGATGCCCTGATGCTTTCGTTTCGTTCTCGCCCCATTCTCGTCTCATTTTCGTCTTGAGTGCCCGGATAACGGCTCTGGATTTTGGCTCAAGGTCTCTTGAAGGTCGCCGACAACGGGAGCTAAAAGCATTTCATGCTTAAGACGTTCGTGTACCACGCATTGGGTGCCCCTAAAGAACCCTGGTGGTCAAATTCATTCCAGAGTTCTCCAACAGTTGGCAGAACTTAAGTTTGGCAGGTTACATAACATGTAGGTCAGATAATCGGTGATTTGGTAGGGTAACACAATGGTTGCCGAGGACAAGGAAATGCATACGTCGGCAGTTTATCTGGTGTGATGAGATAGGGTATGCAGGCATAAGATGCAGAGAGAGAGAGAGAGAGAGAGAGAGAGCGTTTATTTGAAAGAATGCAGGGAGGTCAGCTTGAGCCAACGCTCTTTAACCAGCTGCCCTAGCTTCCATGCGGAAGGAGTGAGGGGACGTAAAAAAGTGGTGAGAGATGATGATGACATACTAAACACATAGGATGGCGTCAGCTGATGAAAAACAGCACGAAATCGGTGGCAGTGACCATCGTCCTGCAGTGATCGTAAGATATAGGCATATGATGATGATTAATAACGGCACTGATTTCGACCAAGGTCGCGGAAGGGACTGACGGACAGGTCACAACGCTCTGTTTTGCAGGATTAGGTAGTTGTGTATCAGCGCATTAGGCAGCCATCCCGCTGTCAAGAACAGATGCAACAATAAAGATTCGCGGGGTCGGTCAATGAAAAAGCAACAAAACTTTGCAGCACAGTTCATGTGAAACGGGCCAAATTCTCAGCACACCAGTATGCCATCGTCTGGACTCTTCTAAAATTCCGCCTCATATCTCGAACCAAGATTATGGTTTTTTCCCCTCACTGTGGTGACTTGGACTAGCTTCCACAAAATCATTTGCCTACCGCATCGGAATTGCTGCCTGTAACGATTGCGACAGCGGGGAAGCCATCTAGCACGTCCTTTGTCGTCGTCGTCGTTACGGCAGAAAAATAACTTCATGGCTGAGAAATGCTCTCTGGAGGAACATTTCGCTTAAAATTCGACTGAAGGATTCAAATGTGTCCCAAGGATTACTGAAGCTTCGTTACAGATTCTCACAGGAAGTTGGTAGCAAGCGGGCCCATAAAGTGCTGTCACGTTAAACAAATTAAAAAGAAAAGCTAATAATATCTCTCTTCGGGATTAGTATTGCTTTAAGTGTGGGATAACGTCATTAAATAATGTTAGTATGTTTTGTACTGCTTCGTGTTTATTCATCATTGCGGCTTTCGTAATAACATAGCCGTCATCGGTGTCGTGCAACATCGTGTTATTTCATTCTTTTCATTTCCCAGCTCTTAACTGCAGTGGTACTAAAGATACACAGAAGCTATGATCCATCGGTAACTCAGTCTGATGCATCATGTGCTTTTCTTGCAGAAGTCGACAAAATGGCAACGTACCAAGGTGAATGAAACTTCTCTCGAGTCTTTCTCTTCTATGCTGCGCTTTCGTCGCCATATATGTCGTTATTAATGTATCTCAGTATCGCATTAAATTGAGAAAATACGACCTAGCCCTATGTGGCATATAGTAAATAGTTTATTTCTTTATTTTCCAGCGTGCTCACAGCTCATGTCTTGATATTGTCATAGTATATTGTGCCTCGTCTAAATCTCTAATCTTTCTACATACTATCACTATCTGATAAAGATGGCACCAGATAAAGATGATCCAGAGATGCTGGCAGCGGCCGCAAAAGCCAGCAAAAAGTTTGTCCCTCCTGTTCAGAATAGAATGACAACTACGGCCAGAAAGCGGAAATCAGGCTCATCGTTTCTGAAGAGTTCCCGGATATGCACGGCAAACCAACGTTGTCGAACGCTTCCTGAGCGCAGCAGCCAACCACATTTAGTTTGCGCGAAGTAAAATGGATTCGCTGGAGTTTCCGTTATCAGATCGCGCGTGGTTTCATTCCCCCGTCGTACAGTGAAGTTGTACACGGAAATCGCTCCGATTCAGACACCCGGATGTAGCACCAGTGTCTTACGAGATACAATGTATGGTACAGGAAGGTTTGACCAAGCAGCTGCAGCAGCGTAAAAGGTATCCTCACATTCCTCTGGGAAAGGTTATAGTTGAAGCAGGAACCGCTTGTAGGAAGCCTACGGTGACTTGGCATTAATCTCTGTCTCGACTGCCGTGTATATACGGGCTATCCTGGTTTGCTCTCCATGTGAGGAAGCTGTCTTTCCCTCCTCGAGGCTTCTGCGTCACATTAAAAAAATTTTGTTCCACAGGTAGTAGTGTTTTATGAACAGAACTGCAAAGAATAAAACAAGTACGGTCTTAAAATCGAACCGCCGTTATACCCATCACGAGGCGAGCTTGGAAGGTTGGCTGTCCTCCCCTAACCGCTGCCGACGAGAATGGCAGTTCAAGAGAGGTCATCCGCTTTCCTTTCTGACAGAGTCACTAAAAGCCAAACGAACCCTGACATTTGTGCGCACGAAGCCACCCACACGTCACGGAAGATGTGTATGCACACATCGCGAGCTGTGCCACCTGCGACTCGCTGCCGCAGCAAGCGACAAAGCAAGCGCGGTTTGCGTGCGTTCGTATCGTTTGCTCTGCATGCTCACGTGCCTTTGCCATACAAGACGCGTGCGACACACGGAATAGAAGTGATGCGACAGGCATTTAGACGAAAAAGCCGCAGGGCACTATATCTAACTGCCCCTCTGGCAGGTTCGGGTCAGCTGCGCAAAAAAAGAAAAGTGCCTAATTTGTGCAGATGACCGCGAAGAAAGCAGAAGTGCCGAATTGAGGGGCAGACGACCCGCTGCCCGCGGGAACGTCGAAATAATCAACCAGACGAAGAAGAAAAAGAAGAAGCAAAACGGTGCAGACGGTCTTCGCGGGATCTGGTTTTGGTTCGCCGTCGCGTCCCGCACTCTCGCCGAAGTTTCATATCGACCGTTGCTCATCCTGCAACCTGCTCGCCACCTGACGAGATGTTTCTCTCAATGGCCGTCTCGTGTGTGTGTGCCTTGTGTTGCTTGTTGGTGGAACGCCTTCAGAGGCAACCTACGAGACGATGCGGGTGAAGCCAGAAAGCGGGTGAGGGCGCAGGCAGGAGAGACTCACCTACCCGCCGGGTTTGTTTGTGTATTTATGCCGCCGGACCGAACGCGTCGGAGAGCTTCTTAAGAGGGCTTTCACCTGTTGCAGCCGCGCACGCCAAGGCATGCTTTGTCCCCGATTCGAACTCGGCTGGGCTTTTCGTACGAGGAACCAAGGAGCGCTAGGCACCTTTTCTTGTCCACTGCGCGCGCGCGCGGCGTGGCGATGCGATGAAAGAAATAGAAACAAAACGAAACAAGTTGCACGGCAGGGAGGGCGAAAAGAAGAGAGAATACCACTCACACTATGTCTAGCCCCCTACCCTCTTCCCTCAGCTGGCTCCCGCATCGAATCGGCGGGCAGCCGGGCTTTCACTTTTATAACGGGAACTGAGATTTTCGGCTGGCTGGTGAGAGCACCCCGTCCTTGCTGCGCATCGTCTGCTTCTCTCTGTGAGCTGGAGTCGCTTGGCCTTATCGTTCCGTCGCGAGTTACCTGTTGTGTGTTCTAGACAGTAAGGGGCTCATTTCTCTTGGCACTCGTTTGTGCTTGGTGCATCGTGACGCTGACTGGAGGCACAACTCTGCATTCCCGGCAGCACTGGGATGATAGCGACTCGAAGTGGCAGCCTTGGTTGCACGTGGTGATCGTCTGTAATTCATCACTTGCGTCTGTGGTGTCGTGACTCCGCACAAGTCCACTGTGGCTGGAAAACCATCTGCATCATCTGGTGAGGATATACGCGCCCTTTCACTACAGGGTTCTAATTTCCTTTGCGTGACGATGACAATGATGTTGGTAATGAAGTCAGTCTCAGAAATGGAGCGTTCTTGTTTTCCTTTTAGTTTTGGTTGTCACAGAATGCTGTCGATAACGTCAGCTCGAGTTTGAATTCCAGTTATCGAGTCTGTGAACTTGCCCCCTTTTATTTAATTATGCCGTAAACCAATTCTCAGACCGAGGTGCGTTGTCTCGGTTTGGATCTATGGCAACGAAACCGCACGCTTGAAGTGGAGCTCGTGTCAGACAATTCTGGTTCGACGCAACGAATACAATATTTCATTTTTGAGTTATATAAACGGTTGTGCTTTTAGGGAACTTTTGGGGCTGGTGTTCGTTCCAACTACACAAAGTTATTTTGTTTCGCAGCTGTACTCTAAATTACGCGTATCGCTTGAAACTTGACACGGGAGAAAACGCAACTTCTGTAAAGAAGTATAGACAGGCATTACGTTAACTGGCGGTATGTTGGTGAACACCAACATACCGGATTTGCACCAAGCAGGATTTGCACCAAACAAATTTTTTTCTACTACATAATAATTGGAAGATGTTGATAACTTTAAGCGGATCCGACTGCTGCTTTTCACATAGGATACAGATACATATTAAAAATGAAATAGATTAATAAAAGTTACGGGGCGTCACTAAAAAAATAAGTCAAAAGAACGAAAATATCAGACTTGAAGCATTAACTGTTGCCGTCCCAAGTTAGTATCGTCCATTGCCATTGACATTTTTAACTTTTCTTCTACTGTTACTTGAGCATTACTTTGGTTTATTCTGCTTATACTTTCATCTTCCGGGACCTAATTCACAAAATTT
Source organism: Dermacentor andersoni (assembly GCF_023375885.2). Classification (NCBI taxonomy): domain Eukaryota; kingdom Metazoa; phylum Arthropoda; class Arachnida; order Ixodida; family Ixodidae; genus Dermacentor; species Dermacentor andersoni. The sequence continues at coordinate 151,934,655 of NC_092821.1, read as the reverse complement.
GATCGGTGGCCTTCGCTAATATTGCGACCTGCATCATGATTGGCTGGAATTCGCTCTTACGAACAATTCTAGCGCAAGCGCTTCTCTTGTGAATATGGGCCCTGGATATTACACTTAGGCTGTCCGAGCTATGCTTTCCGAATACAGCTCGCATTTTTAATATATTCTTTCAATAGCGTATGGATGACCTTTTGAATATTGGCGCCTGAGAACGAACGACACAACGAACAAAGCATTAGCTTATATTTGTACCCATTCTCTTATGTTGACGTCTGTTATCATCTACTTGACCGGGGAAAATAAAAGAGGGGGGTTAGATAGCATAGGTATGGACAGCGCCTAGTCCCACTAAATCTGAAAGAACGGACGACCTTTATTTTAATTTTTTATGCCGTAGATTGGCTATCCGAAGTTATCCAATGCACTAAGCATGCATGAATTAAAAAACCGTTACCATAATTGCTACCCGCCGCGGTGGCTTAGCCGCTATGGTGTTGCGCTGCTAAGCACGAGGTCGCGGGATCAAATCCCGGCCCCGGCGGCCGCATTTCGATGGGGGAGAAACGCGAAAACGCCCGTGTATCGGGGGCACGTTAACGATCCCCTGGTTTTCAATATTCCGGAGTCCCCCACTACGGCGTGCCTCATAAACAAATCGTGGATTTGGCACGTACGTAAAACCCCACAATTAAATTCAACCATAATTGCTGTTGATCCCGCAGTATAAAGTCACAGCCGTGTGGGGGCGCCGAATGTTCTTCTACCGCTAAACGCTATCTACTGCGACATGGATGGTGTGGCCTGGTGCCTAAAGGGAAGACACTGGCAAGAAAGAGAGAAAAACAAAGCAAAGGCTGAGAGTTTAAGCAGAAAAAAATCTTACTTTACTACGCTGATTGCGGAAAAAGAAAATTGGGTTAGAGAGTGAAGAACGGGTAAGGATTACCGAAACGGAAATGGGCACGCAAAATCCAAAGGTGGCGCACGCTACCATCGCAGCATGTCTCGCAGGAGTCGAACTAGCTATAGGGCTCCGGCTGCCCCTGTAGCGCTCGCGTCTGTGCACTGTCCCGGTATCTTCGACAGTGGCCGGCAGTCTAACGCGGTGCACAGCACAATTGCCCCTCCGTGCTATAACGGGGCCAGATGCACACAAAATGCGAGAGCGTAAGAACGAGGAGCAGGAGGAGCAGAAGAACGAGCGAATTCCACAGAAATGGCCGATCTGCATGTACGGTTGATTCACCGCCTAATACACAGACCGTGTACCTGCAATTCCTAATGTTCAGACCAGACCGTACATCATGTCTCGAGGTAATAAATTTGCAACGCGCCCGTTTTCAGCGCGAAGGACCGTTGGGGCGAGCGATTCCGTAAAAGTGGCAGTTTGGGCTATTTCGAAACAGCGGGGGGCTCCAAAAATAGTCGTGCCGTTAAATCTACGGGATCGTTATTCCAAGGTTGCAAAGAAAGAAGGATCGCCAGTCTGGACGGAATCTGCCTATTCTCGCTGCTAAAACTGAGTCTAACCGACAGACGTTCGCTTTATTCGGACGAAGAGACGCGGTTTGAAGAAGTGCGCGCGAGCGCGGAGATGGGGGAGGGAGGGCGTACGGCCATCTGCGTCCTGTTTCTCCGCGCTCGCTGCAGCAGTGCAGCGCGTATCATGTGACGGGCGACTAATGTCCCAGTGCGCGAGTCCCAAAACTAGCGCACTGATACGCTGCCGATACTGCAGGTCCTGGCGCCGGCGAATGCGCACCAAAGTAAGACCACCGCTTGCTACATCCGCACTGACCAAACGTATTTGGGTAACAAATAGCTGAGCGATGTTAGTTCGAGTAGACCGCTACGGCGTTCTTTTTATAGAAAATAAAACGCGGCATGACGCGTTCATAAAAGGGAGGAACGAACAAAACTTGGTAAGAAACAAATAATGTTCTTCGGTGTATATATAGGTTATCCACGTAAGCGACACACTTAAGTTAGTTTCAAGTATAGTATTTATGTATAGGGTGTCCCAGCTAACGTTAGCCAAGCTGTTGAACGAATAAAATTATTTAAGAAACGCAGTGGGGGGGGGGGGGGGGGCGGGCGAAATACAATATTAAGACCTGTGGTTTTCGGTTGTCAGAACGCTGATGGCTGAACACCGTAGGTTTCACAATTGTATCTTTCACTGTGTTTTCTACATCTTTTAAACTCAAGCAGACGACAACTTCGTCTGCTTGACTGTTCTCGGACAAGACTCTTAGCTCTTGAAGATGCAGAAATTTCCTTGGTTAATTAAGTATATATAGCGAGAAGGTGCCTGACTTAAAAAAGCAGAACAGCAGCTGATACCACGGCCGATAGTGTGAGATGACACACATAGACTTTAAGGCCATTATATACATTGTCTTGTTGGGACAGCTCTGTGGGTCTGCTAGAAACTTGTGGCACGAGCAGAAAAAAAAAAAAAGACTGTTCAGATCCAGCCCTTTTGTTGGAATCTATGTGACGTGAAGCTTTCATGAAGTGGTTAATTAAACGGCGATGCGTACGATTTTGCTTTCTTTCACTCTGTGCAACGTGAAGTCTCGCGCAATGCTTATGTTTGTTCACCATAAAAGTCAGGCACTACTTTATTCTCGTGCAATTTTTGTGTTTATGCACTGCACCGCTCACGAGCTATTTCGAAATGCTAACACCAAATCAGGCGGATGTACACTGCGTCTAAGGCGCGATCTCGCGAGGAGGAAGGCGATGCATGGCGCCTCTCTCGCTCTCTCGATCTTGTCGAGATAAGAATCGCGATGGCAGAGAAGTATGCACAGAGAAGTACGGCGAATGTGTTGCTACATTTAAAGATTGTGTACTTCTTACGCCATGTTGGCACGCGCTCGCTCTAGAGAACCGGCCAAGAATAGGCACACACCGAGTGGCGCATACCGAGTGGCTCAATCAAAGAAGCCGTTGAATATTCCAATGCGATATTTCATTAAGAAGTGAATGTGTTATAGATATACTTATTAGCGCCCATATAACCTTCGTATATATATATATATATATATATATACGGAGGTGCCGCAGGTGGGAGCCGAACCCACAACCTTCGCATTTCGCGTGCGATGCTCTACCAATTGCACGTGAAATGCGAAGGTGTGGGTTCGGTTCCCACCTGCGGCAAGTTGTTTTTTCATCCACTTTAATTTCCATTAATTTATCATTTCTTCATTTCATTTATTAAGCACAAGTAATTTCCCCTATGTTGTCCTTGGTGTCAATGTTTGTTGGCTTCTTACGATATGACTATATATATATATATATGCACCGAGATACCCAGCAGCCGCAGCCGCGCCGAACCCGGGAGAATAGCAAGCGGATAAAGGCAGATAAAGATGCGCTTTAATAAACACCAAATATGAAGATGACGGGGCCAGTGTGCCTCTTCGTGCTGTCTTCATCATCGGTCTTTAATTGTCCCGCCCCATATTTTCCGAGCACTATGAACTTAACCAGCCCAACGGCGTGGTTCATTATATAGGCTGAATCACGTAGATCGCTTAACCTAATGAGAGGAAAACTAACATTTCCGCAGGAGCAAGTGAGCTATAAAGTTTCCTAACTGGTACTAACAAGAGCGGGTTGATATTCTACTAATGATGGTGCGGCACTGGGAACAGCTGAAGGTGCTTTATTTTCTTACCTGTTAACGAAATAGAGACGCGAAAGTTTCGCGCTTTTCTAATTATTTTATTGAGTAGAAGACTAGCGATTTCAGTAATCCTATTATGGGATTTTAGTTACTATGCAATCTGGTGTACACTTCACTCTTTGGTGAACGTGCTTCAAGACAGAAGGTTCCTCAATCTAAACAGACGACACATCTTTCAAAAATATCTCTTTCATAATAAGCGTAACAAACTTTCACTCAGAAAAGTAAAAAAAAAATACCGGTACGATAGCCATGTTTGCTTCCGCGCGAGACTTCTTTTGCTCCACCTCGCTTTGTTGAATTTAAAGACAGCTTGGCATACACCTAATCGATTTCGATTAGGTTTGTTGCAGTTAAACGAAAATGTTCGATATCCACCGACCGTCGGAAAGATGTGTGTGGTTCAGCGAAGTGTGACGCTGGGCCAGTTGATGTACAACTTTCAATGTTTGTGGCGCAAAAGGTGGCTAGAAGAAAAATAAAATAGACGGTCAGAAAGAGCGCCAAATCAACAATTTGCCTCTGCGGCTCTTTCCAGATACTGAGAGCTGCCAAACTACGAACGCATAGGAGATATAGCTACAGCTAGGCATCGACTTGGGACAATAAGTTCGCTAAGCCACTGCTGCAATTTCTACACGTGGAAGGCCGCCACCATTTTATTTAAATACACATCTATGCCACAGGGCAAGCTTTACAAATAAATTGCTAAGGCAGTTAAATATTATGATGTACTAGACAAGTCATTGTTTCTGAAGACCACTTATTGATAGGAAAGCGGCGACGTCGACATGATCGTTACCAAAAGTTCCGTAATGACAGTTCTATTCCCGGCTGGAACTTCTGGTCGTGATGACCTGTGCAGCCCATTGGAAGCGAGCGCAAACGACGATTATTTGTTCTTTTTTCTCGAGTGTCTCGCATTTCGTCTTGTTTGAGTGGCACGCCCACTCATTCGATAAGCGCCCGCTGAACTGTCGACCTTGGATATCGTTAACGTCATCCTTCAACACACGTGCTCCACCCTCTCAATTGTGGTCGGCGGATACTTTTTTGAGCCTCGTACAAAGATTACAGAGGTCGGCGTAACGCTGCAATCGCTCGGCTATACAATTTGAATTTTACTCGATGTAGCCTTAGACTTCGTTGTTTTTAGTATATCCTCTTGTAATTAGAGTGACTTTCGACGATTGTTAGAGCCAAGCTTTGACGTTCGTCGTCTATCCTCTCCTAGCAGATGACAACTTGGTCTACTTGGTCTGTGCACCTGGGTATGTGGTACTGGGTATGTGCCCTAAAGACACCTTGGGTCATTTGGTGTCTGCCCATTCTTCGCCAATATCCCAGGATGAGTATGCGTCACTGTGATACGAGTGTTATAGAAACCTTAAATGCATTTGCATATCGGTCGTGTTCCTGCGCGCAAACACCTCTCATCGACATTCTACCCTCGACAAGTATCATATGTGACCTTCGTCCTCGTGACACGTGGAGTTAACAGTTACAGGCGAAGCGGCCGTGCTCCTGTCATCCACTCGCCAACTCAAGCAAGCTTCGCTTTACTTAGATTTGAAACATTTCGTTGTATCTGCGGCATTTCCTGCTGTAATGCTAATAATATATTAGTAGCCATGTATTTGACTCTGAACATACTTCTCATATGTTTGCTACTGTCTCCGGGTTACGTTCATCATTGCTGATTACTACAGTGCAGCTTTCATTTGCAGAAATTGAATGTATGAATTTGGGAACTAATCGCTTACGGGACTTTCCTTTGGATTAATTAACTCGCGGTTATTTCAGAGCGTGTTTCCTTCCGAATGCGCCTAACATTTTGATAGTAATCTCCGCGACGCGTTAATCCTGCGTCTCGCTTTCTGTACCAGTAGTTCCGAAATTTATTTGCCGTCACGTATCCCTCGATCCATCGGCAGGTCTTTGAGCGTCGCCTTCAAGTACACGTTGGTGATTCTCTGAGAAGAAACGGCGAGTGGTCGCGCAAATGAAACATGTTAATCGCTACCCGCGCCTGAGCCGACGCCGCTTTCGCCTGCCGCGCGGAGGGAAAGCGAGTCGGCGCGACTATTCGCGTGCGACTCGAGGAAAGTGGCGGTGCTCTTTGAGCCGTTGCTGCCCGAATTCGCGTGCGGCTTTCGTGCGCGTCTCCTCCGCTGCGCACGCGCGATAACGGCTGCGTGGGCGCGCAGCTCCTTGGCGCCACGTGGCGATGAATGGAGAGAACCGAGGCTCGCAGTCGGTTGCCATGCCCCGATTAAAGCTGTGCAGCTTTGCTCAAGCGTCAGCCAGTTGCTGAAACCGCGCGCGGGCTTCCTCTCGGGCGTTTTGCCTGTGCGACCAGACAGTTTACTATAATACTTTCCAGAGGGGACTTCACGTCTGAAATTTAACTACCACAGAAATGACGGTTAGTGTTTTTCCGAGCAAACGTACACGGACAAAGGATTTAGCGATGAAGCCGATTTTCTTCACCGCCTAATTGAATGTCACCTACAATTGAGGACTGCAGTTCAAACTTCACTTTGCTAGCCTTTCCAGTGCACTCGTGAATTTCAGTTTGTGCATCTAAATTACGAATAAATACAGTTTTCTTTCGCCTACCCCGTGGCCCGCATATCGTTGCTCGGGGTTTTACACGGATTTCTAAAGTCATCGTGTTTGCACTTTAAGCATAGTTGTGGAACCGTTTATAATGTTTTATCTTTCTAAAATTCCAAGTACTCGTAGTTTTCCGAACACAACGAGGTAATTAGTCTCGGCGCCCACGTGCATAATTGTTGCGAATCGTTGCATTGATAATGCGATATTTCTTTGAAATGTGTATATTTGCGTTGTCACAAAGCCCGTTTGAAGCCACAAGTCAAGGCGAATCCGTGTGCTGTCTATGATTTCCATGCTGGCTGAACTGCCATTTTTGCAGCTACCGTGAACGTAGCGCCACATTTCCCTCGAGATAGTTTTGTGGAAAACTAGGCGTGCTACCGGCAGCCTGAAATGCAGCCTGTGTATGTGTGGAGGCGCCAAAACACCTTGCCAGAGTTGAATAATCGCCTGTGTAGACATCCTTGTATGGGAAAGAGAACAAGGCCTCCGAAATGGTGTCCTGGTTACACTGATTAACGGCTGCCTGTAAGCTTTTGTCAAGGAGAACAGGACGCTGCAAACACGTAGATGCTGTTTCATTATCTGGTGTAAAATTCGTATGTGTACTGAAGGTATTGGAAGCCGCCGATAAAGAGAGTGATCAAAGAGAAGACGAGGTTGATCCAGTTGGGTGGCCGTGTGTCCTTTGTTTTGTAGCACAAGTAGTAAAAATGAACAATCAAATATAGGCCCCATTCGTGACCTCGCTGAAGACTTGGTCAGCGAATATTTTTTGTGCGTATTTGGTTCTGAGAGTACACGTGCTGCCAGCCCTTTTCACTTTTTGCTAACGCAAACGGACCGCGTTGCAGGCGACATTACGGGATGAGCTGTTAAGCCACGCCTGCCTCGTGCTTTGTTCCCAGCCCCTTCGTGCCTTCGCTGTGTGCTCTTGAGCTGCGACTTGTCTAACGACCAACAACAAGTTCGGGTCGCGCACTCATTCAGTCTGGGTCGTGTAAAGCTGTTTACCATGTAGATTTTAGTCCAAAATCGCCATCCAATGCATAAACTGGAAAATGAAATCGATTTTTTTAGTGATTGATCAATTGGCAAACTGATCTTTAATGAACGCTACCAGAGCTGGTCGTCAAATATGGCTACAAAATGGTGACACTATGTGAGTTCCCCGTATAGCTTCCCGAGCGCTGCACACACATTGCTCAGACGGAACGCGCGATTCCACCGAGGGGATTCACCTCCTCGCTCTCCGCTGCTCTGAGGCTAAACGTGGACAGCGGAGCAGCGCGCCGAGGAGGAGGGGCTGGAGAGTGTTTCTGCCGCGCACAGAGGCGCGTGCAGGCGCGTTTTGCTTGCACACACGCCCTGTCGTGCGAGAAGCAGTCGTCACGCAGCGGTGAGCGCGCGCGTTCGCAGCTTTCGTGATCGTGCAAGCGTCGTCGCCCCTTGTGTGGCTGCACACCGCCTCTCCCAACAACCCTTTCCTCCACCAGAAGTCTCTGGCGGACGGCTTTTATCTCGACGAAAAGTTCCTCTTGTAGAAGCTGCCGAACTGTATCGCCACCATAAGATTCCCGCTGGGCTGAGGAAAAAAAAGAGGCGAAACGAGCACGCCGAATTGGCGTTTTATTTTGTCTTTTTTTTCCTTCTCGATCCTGCTTGGCACCGAAAAAATAAGGAAATCGACCGCTATCTGATGAGTAGTGCGCGAAGAAGGCTTCTGTTCCCCTCGTCGGTGCAGTTTCGTCGTGACATTTCTTCTGCAGGTCAGGGTTAGCTCGGCGGTTGATCTTCCTTGAAGTATCTGAGCGCCTCGATGTAATCCCTTCGCCGAGACCTTTCGACATCGTAGCATGCTCCGTTCACAGTACATCGGGCAGCCCCCAGAGGTCACTACTGACATCCTTACACTGGCTATACTTCAAATGGGTCACTGGGGGCTTGCTTCCTTGCGTGCAAACAGCCTCTGGCATTTCTTGACATTTTCTAGCGTCTGTTATCCTCTATCTTTCGACAGCACAGCATGCTCCGTCCGCATTACTATGGCCAGGCCCCAGAGGTCGTTGGTGACGCCCTTCGACTGACTAATCCCAAGAGGCCGCTGTAGCTCATGTCTTTGGAGAAACAGCTACTGGCATTCCTTGACATCTTCTTGTGTCTACATGTTATCCTCTGGCTTTCGTGTCCTGAATTTCTGGCTATTTCAAGATAACGTCAGTTCCTCGAGCATGTTTCAAATCACCAGTGCTTTACACGATTTCGCTGTATTGTCCTTCTCCTGCTCAATCTACCACTTGTCGATAATGATTACGGTGCTAGTGACGTGGCCGCACTTTTCGTAGCAGGCGGACGTGAATATTGCGTCCTGTGGGCATTAGGACGATGCGTCATCTATCCCTATTTGCATGGACACTGTGCTCCCGAATGGCGTCTCCGCGATAATATAGCCGTCGGAGTCGAACGAAACCGTGAGTTTTCAACGGAGTGGCCGAGCCAGTTCTCAGACGCACCGGCCAAACAAAACAGCGATACCTGAGTACTGTGGTCGTAGTAGGCGCTTCAATGAGCCCAATTGAACGCGGTTACGATTACCAGATAACTGAAGAGGCCAGTTTGGCGGGCGATGTTCAGCTTGGATTGGTGGTTGAATTAGCAATGCCGCGTGACTTTAGCAGTCCGACCCAAAGGCGAGCGCAGGTCACTGCACAAGACGGTGTGAGGGCCACTCACGTTCAGTGCAAGTTTTGATGTCATTTGAGATGGCACTAGGCAGGGGAAATTTCAGCAGCAGTTTTTGCATATGCAACTTCTGTGTTTTTCCAGGGACTAGGCCCTTGTCAACGCACTTTATCGCAAGTGGCACGTACACAGAGGATGAGGAAGTGGAGATGGGGCGAGAAACTCGGTCATTTCTTAGATGGTGGCCACTACAAGTGGCGTACACTGGCAAAGTGGAAAGTGACGAAAGCTTCAGGATTTCCGTCATCTGTAACCCCTGCCCATCGTGGATCGCATCGCGGCCTTCCGTATGTGTTCGGAATTCACTGCACGTGTGTGTGTCAGCACTCCATATGGTGTATCGTGCAACTTGCCCTCGCCTTTTGTCCATATGTTGCAACTTGTCCATAGGACTATATGTGGACTTCATTTACTGCAAACTTTGTAAATATATCTCTAGGGTATAAATGTGTAAGTGACTGTATGTTCTGTTTAAGTGTTTATCACTGTATATCATAATCATCACCCAGCATCTGCAGTAGCTTGTCAGGCGATCAGCCAGGTTGACATCTCCAGCATATCATTAAAGCTCGTATCTCTCTCTGTCTCTCTCTCTCTCTCTCTCTAACCTAACTACTCCGATTTTCTGGACGTGTGATGATACTGCTTACTTTAAAATGGGTTTCTTATTATTATTACTCTTACGTGAAAAGGAGTTGCCGTCGGTATCGTTGGTGACGGAATCCATTTCTTTTGTACTTATTTCAGAAAAAGAAAAAGAAAGAAAAGGCGATATATTCTAGCTAGCTACTTCAATTAGGTAGCTAATACTTCGGGAAGTAGAACTGGCATTCCGGACTATAGTTGGTACAGCGAAGCTCAATATTACAAGGTATTACAGGGCAAAGAGAGAACAGTGAGTTATAAACAAGAGGAAAGCAGTGAAATAAAGATTGATCCAATGAATAAGCAGCAATTTCGCAAGGCCTCTTGCTGGGCAAGTTGGTTTCTGATTTTGCAAAAAAAGCGTTGAAAAAAAAAACAGCACGTGCACAAGGAATTAAGAAGCGAGCGAGGAAAGCGCCGGTTATATGGCTCCTATAAATTCTCAGGTTTGTCACATCCTTCCCGCAAGGATTAACAGGTAACTGCAAATTAATTTTAATTTAATAGTTACTTCACTAGCTTCATATACACTACTAGTTGTAACATAGCAACGCCCACGTTGGCGCTCCGTAATGTTCGGCGAGGGACCAAGGAGGAGGCCTTTGTCGCAAGTGGACGTCCTCTATCGGTTGGCACCCACTCCAACAAGCTCATCAGTGCAGCGACTTTCTTGTGGCCTCTACTTTGTTTTCTACAAAAATAGAATAAAAGTGTAATTGATTGATTGATTGATTGATTGATTGATTGATTGATTGATTGATTGATTGATTGATTGATTGATTGATTGATTGATTGATTGATTGATTGATTGATTGATTTTACATCGTTATTCATGCCTTCCTACGTTTTCTTCGCTCTTTTATATATTCAGAACACGTACCAGTGGCGAATAGAAAATGATAATTGTTTATGACAAACTCGAGTCGCAGCCTTTCCAGCAGCGAGCAACACTCCTCCTCGTATTACGGCCCGTGTCGATCAGCTGGAATCACACTAAGAGTTTCAGTGTTTATATACAATGTATTGATTTTGTTAAATGTCGCAATGAATGCAACACGGAGCACTTTTCTCCCTACACGAATACACGCTCACTTGTCTTCATTATGGTGTTCACATTCCTTGCATTTCAATGACAGCGTTGGTAGCGCCCTCGACAGCTTGAGTAAAGTATAAAATTTATTTCTCTTTAAAAATACACCGTAATTTATCTCACTCTACTGTTAACTTTAACTCGCGCCATGGCGTTCGTGCTTTAAAACTTGTCCAACCCAGCTGCCCCCTTTTGACTGGTTGCTAAGAACCTGGACCTAATATATTTGGTAAAAAAGATTACTTTCTATACACCATGAGTCTGAAAGCATTTTAATTGTGTTAGCATTAGGATAGTAAAAGTGGAAAAGAGTGTATGTGTGTGAAGTATACTCACAGCTGACGGCGGCTCCTCGAAGAAGCAGGACGTTTGTCGAGTGAGCTCCTGAGAAACACTTCGCAATGCGGTGAGCGCGGTTTAAATCGTGGATCCGGGGCAACAAAGAGGTGCGACGCAATGCTAACGCATTTCTCTCGCACTTGCCGCTAAATCCCCATTGATTTTTTTGTTTATGCTTTTTATTAAGAGCAATTTAACGAAGACATTTTTGCAGCAAATTAATAATCACTTCACGCTACTCGCTATTTGCCTTTTGCATTAGCTGCGAAAGCTATGAAAATGTCATCAAGTGTCACGTATTCTTATAATTAGGCAGTTAACCGTAGAAGACAATACTTTTACTTTCGCTAGCGTCGTAAGACAAATCAGGGCATCAGTAGAAGTTCCCTGGCTGAAACTCATGAAACGCGGATCTGATTACGCCAAACTCCTGGTTACATCACAGGAATGTTTGCGTGTCTTGCAGTTCGTCATAACGGGATTCGACTTTGTACTATGGTGAAACGGAGTAAGATGCACGTAATTAACGTACGCGTACAAGGTTCTAGAAAGGGTGAATTCGACATAGTTAAAATGCGGGCAAACGACGCACATAGTAGCGCGTAAAGTTGGCATAAGTGGGGCGTACTCCATGCGTCTATCACAATTTAGTTTAATATGCACGCATCTAGAGACGGGCGATCTCTTAAGCGTACAAGGTAAGACGAACGCCCTGCCTTCTGCGTCATCTTGTCCTTACGAATTGCGTCCTGAGGTGATCGCACGTTTCTCGCTTTTGCGAGGTAGACAGCTGTTTGTTGAAAATCAGCGTTAGGCCGGCGTACCGATACGTGCGCATTTCCCTGCACATCGTAAAAATAGTGCTTCGTGCTTAGCGCTGCTTTGTCTTCTCTAAAGTTTTGTAGCAAGATTTCATACTCGAGATCGTTGATTACAAACACTAGGCACTATGAGTTATAGTTAAATGTGAAATAATAGCTAAATTCTGAACTTGTTTTCGTTTGTGCCCTTCGTGATGCACCCTCCAGCGAGTAGTAGAAACCAATATGGAAGGTCCTGCTATGTCGTACAGCAAACCATGGAAGCAACAAGTTGACGTTATAGTCGCCGTATTTCGGACACCACTTATGCCGAAATGTCTAGGCGAAGGCAACTCCCAATTTTTTTCTTGTAAATCTAGGCAATTGTAACAGTGCGAAGTGTTGTATTGAAAGCTCTGGATCGTAAAATGTGACATTGCTATATGAAACTTGAACTAGAACACTGCTGAGCAACGGTAAAGGTAAAATATTTTTGTTTTAATTGCGTTCAATGGAAGACGCACGTCTCCGCATATTCGCCTGCGTGATATTCTGGGACGGAGGGGAAGAAAGATGATGGTGGGCAGAAATAGAAGAGAGAGAGAGGTACGAAGGTGTCGGACATGTTGATCGCGCGTTTCCCGTTCCGTTCGAGTGACGTCCGCGTGCCTCTACTCGCAGACCGGGCTTACGTGGGCGGCCGGCCTCAGCCCAGCCGGCACCCGTCGCAGCAGCAGCACCACCACCACCACGCGCACCACCTGGTGGGCCACCCGGCCTCCGTGGCCCACTCGCACCACCACCAGCCCTCGGTGGTGCACCACCAGCAGGCCAGCTGCTCGTCGAGCGGGGGCTCCGGCTCGAGCAGCGTGCACAGCGCCGCCTACCGGCCACAGGCGCCCCTGGTCAAGGGCCCGGCTCCGGGCAGCGCGGCCAGTGCGGCGCGCGCGCGCAGGCGGAGGATGAAGTGCCTCATCTCCCTCGGGCTCATACTGCCCGCGCTCGCGGGGGTCATCGGTGAGTCTCTCCTGCTTGCGTGCACTCGAAGGCACGGTCACCGGCACGAGGTGACCGACTTCGGATGTCGCGACCCTCACTCTACTGGAAAAAAGACTCGTATACCGTGAACGAGAAAAAAAGGGAACCGAGGGGCCCGACTTTTATTACACCTATCGTAAGAAGGCTTCTTGTGATATGATTAATGAAAGCCGGGCCCCCTTCGGTTCCTTTTCTTCTCGTTCATTACATCACGAGGGTCTCGAATCCGGCAGCATTGATGCCTTCAGGTAGCATGTGTGGGTTTATTGACCGGTTGCCTTCACCCAAATAAGATCACGTACTTGTGACGCCGGCGGCAGAAAGGGTGTTCCGCATCCCCCACCAAGGTTTGCTAGTGGTGGCGCTGGCTAACACTCCCAGGGTTAGTTCTGGTAGTAAAACATAAATACCCCAGAAAGTGGATGGTAAAATGGCGCCGCGGTAGCTGCATTTGTAGGAGCACCGCACGGACAAGGCGAAGAAGAGGGTTCGTATCTCACCTGCAGCCAGTTGTTTTTTTCGTCCACTTTCATTCCCATTAATTTATTTTTCTTTAATTCAATTAGTAAGTACAAGTAATTTCCCTTACGTATATACCATACTCACATAGGATCATATCGGTTCATATGAAAACATACAGATTTTCATATAGGATGCTATATAATTATACAGAATATGGATACAGGGCATATGAGGGCATGGGGCATGTTTGAATGAGGAACGCTCGCCGCTTGATTAAATCGGAGGTAATGTAGGTCGACAAAGTGGCTCGGACGCGAGTGTACTGATATTCAGAGTTCGTCTCGTATTTGTCGTGTCTTTCCAAATGCAAACAGAAAACTGGATGCTTTCATGCGGCAGCAACCACTGGGCAAGGGTTAATGACCTCGGCGGTGCACTCTTCGCCACCTTCTCCGCCTTATCACCACCTTGATTCGCTTTGTTACTTTCACTCACGACCTCCCGCCCGCAAGGCCGCAGCCCTTACCACTTCGGGTTTCGCCAACTTTCTTTTTTCTTTTTGTTTCGAAGCTACGAATCTAGTTATATTGACGACATGCATCGATGTAAAGAGCCAATTCAACGCGTCGTTTTGGTTCCATTGTTTTTTGTTTTTTTTTTTGCTTAATATACATTTCCGTTATTTCTGCGTTGTCCCAAACGTACATGTAGACCAAGTTCACTTCACTTGTACCGAATCGCACACAGCTCACAAGTCGCACGTTATCTCATACTCTCTCTCGGTGAACTGTTTCTGTAGACTGTTTCATATGTGCGCCTAAGAAACCATCTAATGCACGCCGCAAAAACCGTAACAGTGCAGCATGCTTATTGTAATGCCGTCGATGCCTCTACGTCTGCGGTATATTGTCTCTGGGCCCTTTTCTGGACTACGCGGATGGCTTAAAAGGCACGGCATACATCATGCTTTGGCTCCGAAGTGTCCAATGTACGCACTATCACCATCGTTGCTAACTCGAGTCTTGCACAAGCGAACAATGTCGATTGCGCCCACACCTCCATGTTGTGAAGTCGCCCACTCGCGCAAGCGCCAATGGCGTGCTCTTTTTTCTAAATTTTGATTGCTCCACGCTTCGACCCACAGTTCTAGCCATCGAAGCAATTCTCGCCGAGTATTAATAATCAACAGGAGGCCCCGCAAGACACTAAGAATTTAACCAACAACTTCATACTCTCCATACTTTCATACTCTAAACAAAAACTCTGCGCTTTGAATCCTTCGACGTAAAATGCAAAGCCTAATTTGCTGGGTATTTTGTCAACGGCGCATCCGGAGTGCGTAGCTATCGTCTATGAGTCAGACCTCATTATAACAAAACAGGCTTTAATGAACTAATCGACATAGCGAAGTAATCGTCATTTCCCTTGAGTACTTCCTATAGAAACCCGGGGATCTAAAATCTTGTTTTAACGAAGCAAAAATTTTGTTTAAGCTAATATAAGGAAGTAAGTGTGGCTCCCTCTTCAACTTCGTTATAGCGAGGTTTTACTCGTGTGACTGGTATCGAAGTCTTAAACCACTTGCGTTGGAAGGTCCAAGAACACCACCGTAGCGCTATTTGCTCTTTGCCCTTCCAAATCCCTTTTACAAAGCCTGTACTCCGTCTCCTCGGAAAAATGCCTGATCAGTTCCCGACTACTCGTAAAGCCAACCTCTGCGCTTTTCACTGGAAGCAAACTCTCCTTTCTTGACCCCGTGAAACGGTGACCGCCAACGAGCGGGCCGTTCTGGCCGCTCAAGCGGAGCGAATGGCACGGGGAACTTGGCGGTACAGCAAAAGTAATGCCTCGCGCGATCGGCGACGTCCATATGGAGTAGCTGTATACGTTTATTCATTCATTTCTCGGCTCTTTGCGGCGTCTTCTCAGGGGCTTTGCCGCCTAGATTGCGACAGCGCCAGAAGTCGTTGACCTTCTCCAGCGCTGGCGTATAGAAGAGGAAAGATCGCATATATACGTGTGAGGAGTATTCATTCAGATATTCCCATACGGCAGTCTGGCGCTGCCGTCGTTACAGCGATCGTTCAACCGCGGAGGGATGTTTGATGATCTTACTTCACCGCACCTGGCTGAGGGGGCAGTTGTGCCCGCTGTATGTTTTTTTCTTTTTTTAAGCGAAGCGCTTTTTGCCTCATTCGAGGCACATTGGGGTATAGTAGGTAGGTAGATAGGAAGGTAGATTCCTGTCTCACTTCATTTCGGACCTCTGTGCTAAAAAGAAATGCATCAGCGACAGTGGAATCGAAGCACTGCCTTCGAGCACAGCAGTTAAATGCTCCAACAACTAAGCCACGGTAGCGTGCATACTCCTCTCGTGCCGAAGCCGTCCTTGGGGACCTTTCGCGCATGCGTCACTTGCCGGTTCCTAGTGTTCTTTCCGCGTGGAAGCTGGCGCTTTGAGACGCTGTGTTAGACTGTACCGCATTCGCGATCGGCCGACATTACCCAATACTTTTCTTGTAGCATCTAACGCTACGTAGTAACTGTGCGACGTTGTAGCACTTTCATGACCCAGGTTGATAACGTGTTAACAGTTCTTCGCCGAAGCACTAATGTCATCGTTGTTCTAACGTGGACCACATG
The DNA here is from genome assembly GCF_023375885.2 of Dermacentor andersoni. Classification (NCBI taxonomy): domain Eukaryota; kingdom Metazoa; phylum Arthropoda; class Arachnida; order Ixodida; family Ixodidae; genus Dermacentor; species Dermacentor andersoni. The sequence goes on along the minus strand of NC_092821.1, from coordinate 151,918,580 downwards.
TCACATACGCAGGTATAGGAACGATTGTACAACACTTAGTCGCAGGCTAAGTAAAAATTCGTGCATCTCCCGCTTACGCCCGTTAAATACCTCTGCAGGGCAACAATCTACCTGTCGTATGATTTCGCGTCGAACGGACGCAGTAAGAATCATGCCGTGACGATCATCGTCACCACCGTCGTCGTCTTGCTGCTTTCGTAACACATACGTACGCTGGCGTCACGCACACACACACCGCTACTCGATTTATACGAACGTGTTGGTCCACCAGGTAAAGCTCTGCCGAACTCCAAACAATGCTGGATGATTAGCAAAATGATTCGCATAACACAGATTGCCACAGTGCGGGGAATCTGTGCCACTTTTTTCGTACGTAGTACCTTTGTTTTCTTGCATTTCCGCTTGCTTTTTACACAGGCTGAAAGAAATAATATCCGGTTTAGGTATATTACTGCTACGCGTGCGTTGATTGTTTTCTATTTGGTTAGCGATCGCTTTCGACAGAATTATCGATGTTGTTATGCTACCATTTTCGTGCAACACCATATTGCCGCATGCGAATGCTACTCAGTTAATAAGGATTAGCCTCAGCTGTGTGGCGTGATGCTGAATGCTTCAATGCTAGAATTTGTTGACCTTATACGACGGCGCGACGGTGCGGGTACTAGCGAAGGTCAAGAAAATAGTAAACGGCTCTGGGAGCGGCTTCACCTTGGCGAAGCCGCGGTGACATCACTGGCGTCGCCCGTAAACGAAGCGGACACGCGGGGACGCCACCAGCGGGGAGGCGTGGGTAAACAAGTAAATAGAACGCGGAAAGAGCCGAGCGAACGCGATCCGCTGCGACCCGTGTCGCGCTCGGGGTCCCCGCGGAAAGTGTGTCGTTGGCATCGAAGGTGAAGCGGCGCTGCGAAGCACACAGAAACGGGGGCGGGGGATATTTGCATGCCGCACGTCTCCCCGAGACATCGACTCGGATTGCACTGACGCTCGAGGGTGGTCCCGACGCCAACTTTCTGCGAGGAAATTTGCTTCCAAGTTGACGTCGACGAAAACAAACCCGGCCCTCCGAATAACGCTCGGCGTGTTTTGGCGGTGAGGCTCTCGCATTGTAAGCAAGATGCGCTTCGAGGCAGAGTTATTTTTCGCTGGTCAAGTTACCCAAATGGCCACCGGCGTCGGCCGGCCTAACACTCGCCTTTCTTCCGCGGTGAACTGTGCTCGGCAAGTAGCCCGCGCCATGAAAATCCCGACGAACCCTGTGCGCAACACCAAACCATGTAAAAGGGGGGATTGGGCCGCTCCCATGGCGGCAGTTTCCTGTTTGAAAGTTCCATAGTCCTTTAATGGAACGTGATGTGGTGGTAAAGAAAGTCGCGAATGTATATCGCAACAACTAGCTCCATGCGTACCAAACACTCAGAAGAAGGGGAAGAGGCTGCAATAGCTTTAGCACACGCATCAAGCACTGCATCGTGCGTCGTCACCGACTCCAAAGCAGCCGCAATTAAGGACACCGAGGGACTTATATCACCTCAAGCATACCGAATTCTCATTGGAACACATGTATACCTGCAGAAGAACTGTTCGACTCTTCTGGACGCCAGGCCATGCAGGGGTAATTGGACTGCCCGAGCAAGTATCAATCGGGAGGGTCACTTGCGGCGCCCACCTCCCTCTGGACAACAAATCCCCGAAGAGACTCAAACAGAACTACAGCCCCCAGAACCCAGCAGGGACCATTCAATAATGATGTTTTATCTCTCTCTCTCTCTCTTTCTGTAATATTATGAAAATTTTTTGTCGGTGTCGTTGGCTTTGGGAGGATGATGGTGTAATATCACGCGAAACAACATGAAGTAAGAACAGGACAAAAAGGAGGGTCCTCTCCTGTCCTGTTCTTACTCATTTTTTGTTTCGCGTCATATTGCATCAAATCAAGTATATGAACCAACTAGACTAGCAACAAGTACTGATACGATACATTGTGCGTGATGCCGGCTTCCTCTCGCTTAGGTTAGCAATACATATCAAAGAGATAGTATGTCGGTCCAAGAAACGAAGCAAACAAGGTAATGTTAAAGTAAAATGTAAACAGTCTGAGCCGACTAACGCTTAGTTCACTGATATTATATGTCTCAAAACCACACTTTGGATAGCCGGTAATGACAGGTCGTAAAAATTGAAGTAAAAAGTACAATTGTATCATTTTGGCGCTGCGTCCCTGTGACATCGACAAAGTGGTAGCGGTGTGAAGGGCACTGTGCTTCATGAGCGTTGGGGTGTGCACCGCAGTGCTCACGAAACACTCACTGAACATCCGTGAAGGAGCTTAAGAGAAACTGACTGCTCAGCACGAAACACGCAGTGGTCGCAAACGTGAAGGTAAAGATAACTATACTAAGTAAGAAAGAATGAAGCGATAAAACAGATGTCGTTGATTAAAGGCGCAGTAACGACAACAGAAGATGTGTTTATTCAAGGAAGAAGAAACAGCAGGATGTCTGACTGTGTTGGCGCACTGCTGTGATTGCGAGATTGAAACGAAGAGCTCGAGAGTGTGACGTCACAGCCAGCACTGCCCGGTTGTTTGTGTCGCACACTAATTCAAGGCTTCGCGCTGTCATAAGAGGGAGAGATCGCTAGATGAGAGAGAGAGAGAGAGAGAAAGAGAGAGAGATAAGGAAGAATGAAAGGCATGGAGGTTAACCAGGACTGAGCCCGGTTGGCAACAATTCATTGGAGAACGAAAGGCGAAGAGGAAATACAGTGTTGATGTCGCCAACGTACTGAAATCGAACTGCTCTTTATAACAGACGGTAGCTCACTCCGGTAGTGCTGAGAGCAAAGGAAAGCAGAAGGGCAGAGAGGTAAACTAGAACAGTAAGTCCGGTTTGCTACCCTACACTGGGGGAGGGAGGAAGCAGAGTTAGAAAGCTAAGAAGATTGGAGAGAGAATCACTCACTATCGCAGTAAATAATGATCACCACACACTACCACAGCACTCTATAACGTGCAGCCCAACGAACATCATTTAAGGCTCAAGCCGTTTTTGCAGCCGCCTTGTTTTCCTTCAAAATTGTATCGGTGCTTTCGGTGCCCTCTTCTGCGATGAATTATGAAGTCGGCATTCCAAAATGGTTTGTTCCGACAATGGTGGTATATAAACGCGAGCTAGAGCAGTCTTTGCCCTCTGTAGTGGGGACAGCCACACAGAACGTGTTAACGGGTATCCTGACGACCAGATTCATCGCACACTGCGTTGGAGGCCATTCTAATTCGGAAAGAAAAGAAATAAGAATGTAAGCCTGGAGCGTCTTCGAGCAATTCAGTCTTCTTTAAAATCGGGCTCATGACACTGTTTCGTATTTTAAGTGAAACTGCGATTTTTTTCTTTAAATTCATCTCCTGCCCTTTCTGTATCAGTTTTATCGTCGTTTATTTATTTATTTTTTTCGTCTGCGCTTATTATTACTGAGACGTCTTCGTTGGCCATTTGCGTTGTCCTTTAGGTCGGGCTCCATGGTGCTCGATCAGGTCTAAGCAGTAGTTGCCTCGGGTCAAAATTGTTTTACGTTCATCGATTATTAATTGGCTGCCGTAGAAACAACTTTAACAAATCGTTTTATTCTAAACGGGGCGCGTATTCAAACTCGGCGCCCTATATAGTTGAGTTTGTCCACTCCGATAACCCCCATACTTTTTCACAAAGATTACTGGCGGAAACTATGGAACTCTACGGGAGCCGCAAGTTGAGTTATCACGGGAGTAAAGGTTAGCACGTGGATTTGCATAAACTTCGTTCTTCGGGCTTCAAACGGATTGCGTGGCTTTGCAAATCGATCCCTTTCGCCAAAATGTTCCGTTATAGATACAGTTCGCAATGAATGCACATCTTCGCCGGGACCGATTGCCATGCTGTGTTGAGGAAACTAGGAGTGCTTGGAAGTATAGAAGGATAAAAGGGTAATGAATAGCTTCACAAGAACGTTGAAAGTCGCGAGCACGAAGCGTATGCAAATCCATCTCTACTTAACCATCATTCCCGCGGTACCTGACGGATTGCAGCGCCAGAGTTCCTTCTATTGAATTTAGTAGGAAACCGTATGCCAGAAACTGTGAATGCTTGCTATTCGCGGCCAGTAACTGTATAGCAAAAGTCAACACGCGGGCATCTTGCGTGATCGGGACGTGCGGTGTCTCGGCTTTATAAATATTCGATGCATGCGCCAACTTCGTGCACTTTATGTTTGTACGCTCTCCTATTCGCGGTCATCCATCATAGCAGGAAACAAAGCGCTTTCCGGGTTCCTCTCTTTTTGTGCCGCTGGTTTCTCGTTCTGCCGTAACAGGGGCTGGCGTTGCGCGCTCCAGTTTTATTCCGAGTCGCCACTTTCAGCAACACTTCGAAAAAGATTGGAATACGAAAATAAGGAAACTGGCAAGAATAAAGCAGTGGCTCGGCGAGCGGCGTTTAAATACATCTGGGTGCACTGGACTGTGTATGAAAAGAAAAATGTAAATGCACACATTAAACTTGGAATGGTTTCGAGGATTCAGGATATAAATACAACATCCACCTCCCCTCCTTTTTTTTTTTTTGCATACAAGGCCATTTGAAGCAAACCGAATGGTTACGGTGACTTCTCCCTATTTTCATTCTTATTTAGTAAATTTGATGTATCGCTATTTCCTGTCAGCTGAATTTTGGGGTTAACACACACACACACACACACACACACACACACACACACACACACACACACACACACACACACATCTGCCCGGACACGTCCATTGCAGATGGCGTGCTGTGACTGGTTCGCCCATGTCGCCAGTGCCACAAGTTGAATCTAGTGAACAGTATTGGGCTCTGAAGTCGGGCCTGACATTCGTGCCGGTGGGCAGCTTGCGAAGCGCCGCGCGTTCCCGGCATTGTAAGCCCAGGAGAGAGCGGGTTGTAATCTTCGGGCAAACGCGCTTGCAGAGTAAGCTTTCTAAGGGAGAGAAAGAGAAATGAGACGTGCAGAGGGTGTTAACCGGAACAGAAGCTTCTGATTTTCTAGCCTACACGTGGGGTTGGCCAAGTAGAAAAATAAAGCTGGAAAGAATAAGGAAGAAAGAAAGCAATCGCGCGAGATAAAGAAATGGAGGTGGGGCGGGGGTTACACCTGCATGAATCAGTCTCTCTAATCGCATGGAGATATGATTGGGATGGGTATTGGGCTACTACTCTTTTCGTTTCCAACGACAAATGGGCATCTAAATGAAGGTGTCAGGCCAGACCACGTACCTGGAACTTGCAGCATGATGCGGGACTCATGCAATAAGTTACCGTAATATTTTTTTTTTCAAATTTCCGCGATTTCACTAATTCACCGATTCTTGCTTCAATAACAAGACATACCTCATGCGGCAGATCCTGTGCGACCAACGTTTGTTTATGGCCTCATCTTTTTCAACCCATGAATAACCGTGGTTATGTAGACATCATTTTTTCTTTGCTTCCTACCCTTCGATCTACCCGCTCGACATCTTCGAAAATCAAAGAAAATAGAGACATAAATACAGCCGCCCGCATCCTGACCTTACGGGGGAACAGGCAAATCTTGCCCACATCACGTGGACGTGAAAACTACGCCCTCCAAATTCCAGTGCGCCCCTTACGGCGCAAATGCCGAGTACCACGCAGTGGGGGTTTGGCTTGCTAGCGAAGATCTGAAGAGCCAGAGAGCTTTCCTCGATCAAGCCAAGAGAACCGCAGAGACCAGTGGACGCCTGGACTGAGGGACCCATCTACCACCCCAAACCCCTAACATAAAGTTTACACTACTACTACTACTACTTTCTAACTTGCATTTTTGTTTTGTGCAGCGGAACACGAAGTTTAAAATTTAGTTGTGCTTTCTTTCCTGTTTTCTTTACAGTTAAAGCGATAGCAGAATGACTATCAGAACCCTTGCATTGTTTATTAGCAATGTCTTTGCAAGCACTCAAATAACACTGGTCCCAACAAGTGTCACTACTGAACACCCCTTTGAAGCGAAGCGATAACAACGGAAACGCAAAATAAAAGAAAAAATGGCCAGGCTTAGCTTGGTTAAGCCAAGAATGCGTTGCATATTGTGTTGGGGCCCAGCTTTTCCTCCGGCTGTCGTGACGTCACGTCACGTGGTTGCGCTAAAGGTCAATGGTGGCTGCCCGGCCGCGCCCAAGGGCTGAACTGAGTGATTGCAATATGCAACGCATGAAACTCTAGTGTAGGGGTATGAGCCACTATGGTGGCTCATACCCCCAATGGTGGCTGTCCGGCCGCGCCCAAGGGCTGAAGTGAGTGATTGCAATATGCAACGCATAAAAGAAAAAGCCGGCATACCCCACGCATTGCGGGAATCGATGTTATGCGAAGCAGTGTCCGGGGAGCCTACCAAGTTTACGAAATGACCATCAGAGCACCAAGACATAGGCGGCTATTTCATGACCTTCACGACACGCACGTCATGACATTCATGTTGTGACCTCTCATTTATGTTCGTCATAACCTCTTGTCATACTATGCCAGTTTTGGTACCTACCAAGTTAACGAAACGACCATGAGAGCACCAAGATTCATGTGGCTGTTTCATGAACCACATTACACACATGTCATGATATTCATGTCATGACCAATTATTTAAGTTCGTGATACACTCTTGTCATACTATGCCAATTTTGGTACATACCAAGATAACAAAACGACCATGAGAGCACCAAGACGTAGCCGGCTAGATAGATACATACTGTCAAAGCGTCAAATTTTCGTCAAGAAATACTTCGCATTTAAATGAAAAAATATAAGAAAGTAGTAACGACTTGCAGCGTGGCGTAGTATGCCGTCTTACGCGACTGTGCGTATTACACTGCTGAACAAGCACAAAGCTTCACCGCGATTACGTCGTAGTGCTTGAGACTTTAAAAGCTAAAGGTAGAAGAACATTTTTCTTTTAACGCGAGTAGCTTTCTTTGGCTTTTTCAGACGTTTTTTGTGGTTGGTCGATGGTCTGACTCGGCAAGGAAATCGTTCTTTTGTTCGCTTGCTCGCTCCTTCGTTCCCTCGCACTCGTTCTTTCTTTAGTTCGTTCGTTCGTTCGTTCGTTCGTTCGTTCGTTCGTTCGTTCTTTTCACCTACGGATAATCGTCCTCGATGGTTTCTGCACAACTTTTTCTTACTCCGCGTCTTTTTGGCTCTTCCTTGTTACCCTCACCACACTAAAAGCCGCCGCCCCGCTCTCTAATCTGGCTTACTCTTGTCTATCTCTCTCCCTTTAATACGGCATCCTCCCTCGCGTGACCTTTTCACGTGAGGCACTCTCCGTCGTACACTGCGGCGCAGCCCGCGGCGAGTGGACCCCGCAGGCAGCTACGCAAGGGCGCGTCAAACGCGAGGACGTGTAGTTGCATTGCGACGGCGCTGCTCTGCGCAACTTGAGGCGAAAACACGGAGGTGCCGTCCCCTTTCCCCGCATTTCCCTCCTCCCCGCGAAATAAAAACGAAGCTCAAAATGTGAAACTGGAACGCAGAGTCGTCGGCCGGTTTTAGGATGTAGGTGAGCAGCGGCTCCGAGAGCGTCGTCTGCTATCTATCGCGCCCGGTGGTGACCGCTCTCCAGATCGTCTGCTACCGAACGGCTATAGAAAGGAGCATGACGATGCGCTCCGCCGAGCCGGCCGGGCACCAAATCCGTGCACCGCTGTGGAAGCAGCTATCCTGCGCAACTGGAGGCTGCTGTGGACATTGTCAAATTTCGCGATGTTTTCTGTCGAATGTGCCATCCTGTCAGTTCTGATTGGCCGACAAGGCTGCTATGGCCTCTCTGATTGGCTCAAAACGCCAATGTGGAGGAATTCGACAACATGACGGAATTTAACGGTGCCTCGAATAGCAACCTCTCGTCATAAGCAATAGCAGCTACCTATGCTCTGGCGCATTTTTGATGGCGGGGCTATATTTGCTCTCCTGGCCGTCTGATATTGAACACATGAACTGGAACGCTGGCGAACTGATCAACAGTGCTCCAATGTGTGCATAGCTTATTACTTTTGTGCGGAGTAGGTCATGACGATGCTGCTGCTGCGATATATTACCAACTCGGCCAAGTATTCGCTTTACCAGCAGGTATTATCGTGATAAAATTCAATAAGCCGAAGGTGTGAAAAGCTTACGTTATGCATCACAGCGTTGATATATCTCACTGGTCTTATTTTTAGATCATGGGAGCAGCCATTTCGGAAGTACTACTTGGCTGCTAAATATGAAAACTTTCTGGTAGGTTGACGGGGTGACAATATTAGTTAACAAGCTCGACACATTCACTCGCGCAACCATTTTTTTTCACTGTGCGTGGCGAAGGACAACTTATCACCAAATTGAAGAAAGCACTGCAAAACTTCGGCACGTTTTCCAGCGTCGTCTGCTTATACCTTGCCCCGACAGCAGACGACGTAAAGTCAGGTACTCTTCCTCAGCAGATGATTAAGGTGCACTGTGGTATGCGCGCGCTTCCGAACGACTGACGCTACCCGCGCCCCTGCAGCACTGCACGCATTTAGCGGGGCACGGTGTAAAGAGTAAGGGAGAACGTAGGAAGAGAGATAAAGAACGATGGTTGGCAGAGTGGTCGGCCATCTCGGTTCTTGGGAGAGGTCTCACTCGCGCAACGGCAACCATTATCAATCAACGAATCAAGGTTGCGGGTCGATCAACTCAATTGGGAGCGCTTTTCGGGCTCCTTCGCGCCGAAAGCAGAGTGCAAGTGAGAACCGTGCACTGGTGACGCGCTTGAGGCATGCCTTATATCAACGTCGTCGACCTACAACTGCAAGCCGCGACTAAGGTGACGACGCGACCTTCAGTAAACTCGCCACGGCGCCCCGAAGCGAGGCACTCGTACGCGCGTTCGGACGGCTCGCGAAATCGAAAACATGAAGGATTGAGTTGACGGAGAACGATTTGATGTCATTCGCGAGTGGGCGCCGGCGATGCGAGCGCCTGCTGCCGAAAATAGAAGCTCGCAGAATGGCGCCGGCCGTCTCCACGAAAGCGTTGTCCCGCTGTCTGTCTGATTCGTCGCTATGCGAATAATGAGCCTTCGAGAAGTTGATCGCGTACTGCGTGTCGGAATACGCTTCTTTTTTACGACATAAGCGCTTATGCAGAAGTTAAACATAATTGGCGAGATAAATATGGTTGAGTGAAATAATTAGAAGGCTTGACTTCACTTAGGGCATCAATCACGTTGACAGCCGACGTCTTGCGAAACATGAACGCCGCTTCGGCAGTGCGCTTTTGCAGAAAATGAAAAACTGTAGGCCGTTCCACTCTAAATGTGTCTGAAGAAAAGAAACAAAAATAATATTGCTAAAATGCTGCGTATACATATAGTTACAGGCGTCAGAGATAAGGCTATTGATGTCTGAAAGGAGTGAATTGTGCGTGCATGTTCTGATAACGTGCATTAAACAACAAACGTCAGTGAAAGACTGGTCATATCTCGGACTGCGTGACTGCAGTGCCATTGCTCATGGACGGGAAAGTTAACTGTGTCGCCAATCGAGATACACAATGTATTCATATGTAAAGTGGTGTTCACACACATTGCAGTCATATATGTCAAATACACAGATGAGAAACCACCATGGAAAGTTTTTATATGTTGGGAAACAGCTCTAACATTACTATGGTACAGAGACACAAAAATACAGGTATAGCCAACACGTCTCCACTCAAAACCTGACGGAGCATGCGCTTGTCCAAAATGAAACTTACTCTTTCTAGGTCCTCCAAAATGAAGAATGGGGCTGACAGATGGAGTAGCACACTGTGGTATAAAGGTTATAAACAGGGGTAAGGTACCACAGAAAGGCTGGCCAACGTTACGATAGGAGGACCTATCTTCGTCAAAGGCCTAGGACCTAGAACCGTCAAGGATTCTAGGTCCTGGACGTTACGCCACGTCGTCCTCAATTTCAACGCAGTTTTGATGCCCGAGAAGCTCTTCGTGTGTAGAAAGAAGAGACAGTATATAAGCCGGATCACGAATGTGTCGCCATGTATAGTGTGGGCTGGTGCGTGAAAAGCAAGTCACGGGGAATCGAGAGAGTCTGTCAAACAAAGCCGCGAGCACGGTTGGCATGACGCTGACATTTCCAGTAACGCCATCCGACAAAACCACACGTTGCGCGTATGAAGTGCAAACCAAAGGCACACGAAAACTGCGTGAAAATCTTTTGAACCAGTGACGACTAGTGGACAATTTTCTATGTGACGACGAGGCAGACGACATGCCTGTCTGCGTTTGTCAAGAGATACCTGTCACAAGCTTGCTCTGTCTACCCCGCAGAATGATTTTAAGCGCAGGTGTACAGAAATGCAGATGAGTGACAGATAATGTCAGCCGTCTGTCTCCGTGTTCTGTGAAATTAGATGAGTACTAGACCGGCAATGTGCTGTCAAAAAAGTGTCCGCAGACGCGACAGCTCGCAAAATCCAATCTGAAAACTGTCGTGAATCTGAGAAAATTAAAAAATAAAGAAAACTAAGTGGCTTTTCAGTTCGCGTGAGCGTGTGGACAGGTCCACAAGTCACGAGACGACAGGCTGGCCACCGCCTTCCGTCGCCGGTCCGACACAGGCGCTTAAACTGCAAACGTCACAGTCCAAAAAGCTCTAATTTATTCACCGCGAGCCGTCGCTTTGCTCTGCGCACACGCGTGGAGCGACGGTGCTGTGCACTTTCTAGCACGCGATTCAATCGTCGCGGAGCGAGCTACTATAGCATCACCGTCGCCATAGTGCACACCGCGCTGCGTGAGGCTTAAGAAACGCACCGGCGCGTTCGAAAACACAAAGGCAACGGCTGGGCTGGCTGGGCGTCGTCTCTGTTCATAATGTCTGTCGTGAAGTATATAAACCCGGTTTCCGCATCGCCTGGGATGCGTCAAGTGCGCCCGACGAAAGAAGAAAAAAAAAAAAGTGAGTCGCATTCTTTGGGAACTTGCATGTAAATGTACGCGCGCAGAACAGAGCAGGGGAGAAGCACACGACGTCCTTCAAATAACCGGCGCAGACGACATGCCGTCGAGAAGAAGGGGAAAGATTCACTTCGCCTATGCTAGCTTAATGTGAATGGGATTTAGCCTCTAATTTCATTGCCCCGATTATTGACTAAAGTCGGCTAACCACAACCATATGAGAAAACAGGCAGCGAAGCCAGATATCCTTCCAGATCTTCGGATTCCCTTATTCATCACGCTGAAAGTTTGAGAAGATATAGACTATGGAACAACAAGCTATCTCTCCATAAATAACGAACCCTCCCTAAAAGAAAACGTGGATCAGAAAAAAAAAGGAAAAAAAAAGAAGGCGGGGTGCGGGGACGCATAGTAAAGTGAAATACTGGCCAACGGGAAAGTTCAAATGTGCTTGAAATAAACAAAATGTATAGATGTATTATAAGGAGAGAGAGAGAGAGAGAGAGAGAGATAAATATAATGGCTATAGCAATAGACGGGAGATATATATTAGCCTGACTGATCGCCTGGCACGTGTGGGGTGAGGAATGTGATGCACAAAGTGAGATCGTACACACCGTATGCACGCACCATCCGCGCTGAAGCTGCTTACAAGCAAAGTTTTATTACCGCTGTGACGCGCGTCACATGTAGCGACGAGCCTCGTGTTGCCCACAGTATTCTCACACTCTGCGGATTCCGAAGCATTTCACAACCGCGTCTCGTAGGTCTAAGTGCACGTTTGGGACGTTCTACCGCAGTAACTGTCCTGATTTTGACGCTTAGCTTTTGCCTTCGCGCCGCTGTAATACGCGGATTGACGGTTGAATAGCTTTACAAACCAATCCGTTCCAAGTCGCCGTGCTGTTACTCAAACACTATGCTCAAGTTCACGCGGCTCTCAAGTGGAGGTTCTCTTCTGTTGTTATTCGCCTGAGTTGCCACGCGGCATAATGTAGGAATAAAGGTATATGTAAGCCTGAAGGCCCGTTTGATGCAGATACTATGACAACGGCTTACGAAATGTATTGGTCACGAACCATCGCTCTTAATTTTACATCTCTCCCAACTGCCCTTTCCCGGACCGCCTTTGTTTGGGGGCATGTCCATAGTAGATGACGGACATCCGTGGTACACGCAGGGGCAGATCACCTCTGACGCTGGACATTGTGTTCAAATGGTTCTATTGTTACGTTCGATGCTGCGTATTTACTTTCGTTGCGTATGCATTTATTGCGTGCGTACGTGTAACTCCACAGTCATCTTTCGCACCTGCACCATCAGTCTAGTTCAAGCAAGACGTTGGTTCCGGCTAGATGGTAATCCAGTTTTCGTGCAGATAAGGACGGACGACAAAACGCAAAGCGACAGGCAAAGGCGCTAGCTTTCAAATAACGTTTATTGCCAGACACTTTGAATTTATTTATTTATTTATTTATTTATTTATTTATTTATTTATTTATTTATTTCAAGTACTCTCAAGGCCAGTTGGCGTTACAGAGAGAAGTGGAAGAGGGGGGATACATATGCAATTGGTTCAAGAAAAATCACTGTAAACGGCAGATTTGAATTTTCCAGAATCTGGGATAAGAGCGATAGTGGTAGGAAGGTGGTTCCAGTCGGAGCTTGTCGTAGGGATGAAGGAATCGCTTAATATATTCGTACGGGAGACAGGAACTTCTACTGTATACTTGTGATCCAACCTGGATGTATGTAGGTGGAGAAAAGATAGCTTTTTTCAAACCAGGGTTATAATGGTAAACGTTATGGAAGAGACAAAGACCCGCGCTAAATAAATACTCGCAGGAACAAGAAAAACAGAAGAAAACAACAGCATAGGAAAACGGAATCAATCAAATGAACCGGGAGCAGATGTGCACGTGTGTCTGCGAACTTTTTTCGTGTGGAGGAAGCCTTTCTCCGGAGACTTCGGGCCGTGGCCTTTGCAGATACGCTTGCAGTATCTGCATGGGGCGGGCCTAGATGCTTATGTATAATTTCACTCCGACATTATTCGGCGTGACAACCCAAGCGAATAATAAAACTTCAGAAAGGAGGAAAACAATAATCTTTTACCAGCTGCCATCCTCAAAACATAAAGCAACCATCTAGAAATCGCATCGCGGTCGTTGTGGGTTTTGGCCTCTGCCCTACTCCGCGCTAAGCATCCAACAGCCACGCTAGCTAAGCTGGAAGATACCTCGAGCGGGCCTCTGGTCTGCATGGCTGCGAGCCTGCTCCGGGCGTGCGCACAGGCAAACGAGAGTTTTTCTCGCGAGCTGTTTCCGAAGCTGTCCTCGCACAGAATCTCAATGGCGCCTTTAGCGCGGCGAGCAAACTGTCCCGTCAAATACGACAGGCGTTAAAAAAAATGAAAGGGGGGGAGCGGAAACGGTGTCGCGCAGCGTCGTCCTCTAGACGGCGTGTCGGTACAACCAAGGTCGTAAGGGCTGAACCCTGACCCTGACCGCTGCCGCCGTGCCGCCGAGGCCGAAGTGTGTCACTGTTCGAGGCTGCCGCTGTGCGCGCTTCCGTCGGCGGCGCAGTCGAGCGTTTCGCCATCGAAGCCGCGGACACGGCTGTAGAGCGAGAGAACGTGAATCCCAGGGAAGCCTCCTTTAGCAGTTTCCCGCCGTCTCCACATTTATTTGTTTGTTTGTTTACTTATTTATCTACTCATGTATTTACGCGAGAACATGGGCGTGGCGGCCGCTTGGGAGGGAAACTTTAGCAATGCTTGTACGTTTCGTCGCGTCTGCGTGTGCGTTAGGATTACACGTATACTCTCGGTGTTGCTCATTTTTACTACGCTTAACGGAAGTGCGAAGTTACATGAGTAAGACACAAGAGTACACATCGCACCTTTATAATTCACAGGGACGATTACAGAGGCGACGGATATAAGTGTGAACACTGCATTGTTTGTCTGTTGAAGCGCCGCGCGCTCGAGCGTTGTCCGGAGCGATGTGTCACTCTCGAGATACACGGGATTGACAGAGACTTTGTGAACAGTGCGCGTGCGTACGAGTGGGCGTGTATGTACTGTTCGTGAATTTGTATGACCGCTGAGTGATATCACATTTATCACCGAATGCCTGTAGCGGCGTTCCAGGTCGTCGGACGTGCAAACATCTACAGCTTCTCATTAATGCCAGCATCTATACATCGATGAAAAAAAGAGGCTATAGGGCGATGAGCGAACAGAAAGCTTGCACATTGACCGGTATGTGCTGTTATGACAGAGATGTGCGCATCTGCAATATCCTTTCCGGCGTCTTGTGAAGCGAAGTAAGGCGCATCCTGACGACGAAATATGTTCTACGAGGGTGTTGGGGGTGTAGGAATCGCACCGCTGGCCCGAGTTGTTGGGGTCTCGGTGCTGACGCCCGTTATTGCCAATGGGTCGCAAGCCCCAAGGGTAGCGTTGGCCTGGCGGCCTGGGGCACTGGAAGCATCTGAAGGTCCCGGCAAAGCAAGAGAAGACTGGTAACAGAACAACTTGTTTATTCTAACATAGCAAAAGAGCGGCCGGTCAGGTCGACCGAAGTGGAGAGACGGGAGAGCACGTAACTCAACAGTACAAATCGGAGCCTCTCTCTTGGCGTCCGGGGGCAGCTGCTCTTATACTCCCGGCGTCGCGGTCCAAAAGGGAAGGAGGGAAGGTCACGGGATGAAGGTCACGGGACGTCGCAGCAGGAGCCCACGACGGCGCGAACTGTCGGGCCGAGAGACCTGCTGAACCGAGTGTAGTGACGCATCGCCAACCCTCACCCACACGACGGCGCGAACAGTTGAGCCGAGAGACGTCCAGGCTCCTCATTCGGGGAACTCCGCTCCCCGGCTGCCGCGCTTTGACAAGCGAGGGCACACACACACACACGCACACACGAAGACACGTGGCACTGAAACACGCCTGGACACGCTTGGCGGGTAGGCGTTGCGGCGGCGTCGAACAGGCCAAAATGTCCGCCGTTTTGAACAAAGCCCCGGCGTCCGTTGCATCCGCGCCGGCATTACCGCGCGTTGTAGGCGAAACGTAACAGACCGCCCCGCCGGGGGAAGGAGATCCCGAAGGTCAGGGGACTGCATCCGCTGTCCGGAGGGATGTCGCTCGATGATGCTCATAACCGAAGTTGGGCGTCCTTGGGCGATTCTTGAGCGCAGCGCACAGAGAAGGCCTCGTTCTCACGTTCAGGTGCACACAGGACACTGCAAAGTGACTTCGGGAGAGTTGACATTTTTGTTCTCGTTTCCGGCAAGCGTTAGAACCACGCCAAAAGTCAACCGCTCAGTTAGCAAGCACGGCACAACCCTCACTAAGCCCTGCCAGGCTCTTTCCCCTTTTATACTGCTGCCTATTTCCTTACAGTAGTTTAGCAGCACTCAGAACGCGTCCACAAATCGGAAAAATTGCACTAAAAAGCACATCATCACTTTGAAACACTACACAAAAGCAATAAGTTAAAAAAAAATCCTGCCTCAGGAAGAAAAACATCAGTAACAAGCAATTTTGAGGCTGATTCCCACGTTAGGGGCTTCGACTTAAGCCATCGGCGTTACCGTTGAGACTCCCCTTTTTGTAACGCACCTCAAAGGAATATTGTTGCAAAGCGAGGCTCCAGCGCAGGAGGCGGCCATTTTTGGGAGAGATGGTCTGCAGCCATTGGAGAGGGCAGTGATCCGTTTCAATGATAAACCTCGAGCCAGCTAGGTAACATGACAATTTCTGAACGGCCCATACGATACACGCACACTCTTTCTCGGTGGCGCTATACGCCTGCTCACGACTCGTCAGCTTACGACTAGCATACAGGACGGGGTGTTCTACTTCTCCATTTTCCCGTTGGCACAGTACAACGCCCATGCCTCGCTCACTAGCATCACACTGAACAACGAACCCTTTTGAGTAGTCGGGCGATCGTAGCACAGGCTGGCTTGTTAGGGCGCTCTTTAGGGCGCTAAAAGCTCTTTCCTTTGTCTCGTCCCAGACGACTGTTTGCGGCTCTGTCTTTCTTAGAGCATCCGTCAAGGGAGCCGCGATATCAGAGTACCTGGGAATGTACCTCTGATAATAGCCGGCGACACCTAAGAACGACCGAATATCGGTCTTCGTGCGCGGTTGCGGGAAGTCTCGCACAGCGGCCACTTTTATTTCAGAGGGGCGGCGACGACCCCGACCAATCACGTGTCCGAGGT
Organism: Dermacentor andersoni; assembly: GCF_023375885.2. NCBI lineage: Eukaryota > Metazoa > Arthropoda > Arachnida > Ixodida > Ixodidae > Dermacentor > Dermacentor andersoni. The sequence continues at coordinate 151,902,335 of NC_092821.1, read as the reverse complement.
AGACAACCTCGGCCTGTGCTAACTGGCACTTGGGAGCCTTGACTGTCAAGCCCGCATCGCGCAGGCGGGTTAGCACTGCCCGAAAGTGCGCCATATGTTCCGGCCAGGATGCGGAGAATATCGCTACGTCGTCTAGATACGGTAAAGCGAATTCTTGCTGTCCCCGCAACACTTTATCCATGAGGCTTGAAAAGCAGTATGGCGCGTTCTTCAAACCAAAACTCAAAACTTTAGGACGGAATGTCCCCATGGGTGAAATGAACGCCGCATACCTACTAGCCTCTTCTGTAAGTGGAACCTGCCAATAACCCCTGACAAGATCTAGGGTGGAAATAAACTGAGCGCTACTCACTCTCTCAAGGCGCTCCTCGATGTTAGGGATCGGATAAATTTGATCCTTAGTGATGGAATTAAGCCTGCGGTAGTCGACGCAAGGACGAGGTTCCTTGCCCGGTACCTCAACCAAAATCAAAGGGGAGGTATAATCACTCTCACCCGCTTCAATAACACCGAGCTGTAGCATTTTCTTTACCTCAGCCTCCATAATATCGTTCTGGCGGGGTGACACCCGGTACGCCTTGGATCGTACTGGCTCTGGGGAGGTAAGTTCTATGTCATGAGTAAGGACAGAAGTCCTACCAGGCCTCTCAGAGAACAGACCTTGAAACTCTTGTAAGAGCTGGTGTAGTTCGGTTTTCTGCTCAGGCGACAGCGATGCTTTACTTATTAAGTCACTAATGACTTGATCGGTGTCTTTCCTGTTCGTCACTGAGCCTAGTCCCGGAAGCTCGACCGGAAGCTCTTCGGGCACGTTTACCATCATGCACACCACTGCTTCCCGTTGCTTATAGGGTTTGAGCAGATTACAGTGGTAAACTTGCTGTGCTTTCCGCTTTCCTGGCAGACTCACCACGTAGTTAACGTCCGACAGTTTTTGAACAATCCGTGCTGGGCCCTCCCACTGCACGTCGAGTTTGTTCTTTAGCGATGTGCGCAATATCATGACCTCATCGCCCACCTCAAAACGACGGGCCCTGGCTGTCCGATCATAATAAACCTTGGCCCTCTGCTGGGCCTCTGCCATTGCTTCACCTGACAACTCCTGTGCCCTTCTTAAGCGTTCGAGGAGCTTAAGCACGTACTCTACCACGACTGGGTCGTCGCCCCTGCCTTCCCATGATTCTCGAAGCATGCGAAGCGGAGATCGCAGCGAGCGACCGTACACCAGCTCAGCTGGCGAGAACCCCGTAGCCGCATGCGGCGCGGTTCTTAAAGCAAACATCACTCCAGGCAGACACAGCTCCCAGTCAGTTTGATGTTCAAAACACAATGCTCTCAACACGCGCTTCATGACGGAGTGGAGCTTCTCAACGGAATTCGACTGGGGGTGGTGCACTGAGCTGTGTAACAGCCTTACCCCGCACCTTTCGAGAAAGGCTGTCGTCAAAGCGCTAGTAAACACTGTGCCCTGATCTGACTGGATTTCTGCAGGAAAACCAACTCGCGCAAATATGGACAGTAGTGCATTGACTATCTCAACTGAGCTGAGTTCTTTAAGCGGCACTGCTTCAGGGAACTTTGTCGCTGGGCAGATCACAGTCAAAATGTGTCGGTACCCCGTGGCTGTTACCGGCAGAGGTCCCACTGTATCAATAACGAGCCGTCTAAAAGGCTCCGTAATGATAGGTACCAACTTCAACGGCGCCCTCGATTTGTCCCCTGGCTTGCCCACCCGCTGACAGGTGTCGCATGTCTTCACAAAGTGGTCTGCGTCCCGAAAACACCCTGGCCAATAGTACTCCTGCAAGAGACGGTCCTTAGTTTTCTTAACTCCTAGGTGTCCGGACCACGAACCCCCATGCGACAAGCGCAACACATCCTGACGATAGCATTGAGGCACGATCAGCTGATCGAACTCCACTCCTCTGCGGTCTAGATACTTCCGGTACAGGACCCCACCTCTTTCCACAAAGCGAGCATTTTTCTTGGCGATACCTTCCTTGATAATGTAGCGTATGTTTTCTAGGCTGCCATCCTTCTTTTGCTCGGCTATCAAAGCCGAGCGGCTGACTTTTAGCAACCTGTTAAGTCCGTCTGACGTAGGCGCGATGAGCAAATCTGGAGACAGCTCTTCTAACTTTCCCGTGTCGGGAATTTCCTCTCCAGTATCTGCTGCCTTTAACGCTACAGGCTCAATTTTATCCCGTTCGGGCGTGCTCTGAATACCAGCTTGCTGCGCCTCTGACCCTTTTTCATCGTTCAACAACGTTGGCCCCGCAACTACCGCCTTTGCAGCGAGCTCCCGAACCTTCGATCTGGTTAAGGCCTGAACGCTAGCCTCACCAAACAAAAGCCCCTTCTCGCGCAGGAGGTGATCGGACCTGTTCGAAAATAGGTACGGGTACTGGGGGGGGCAGCATAGATGACACTGCGGCCTCCGTCTCAAGTGCTCCGAAAGGTCCTTCAATAAGCACTTTTGCTACCGGCAGACACACGCTATGAGCTTCCACTGCTTGCTTGATCCATGCGCACTCGCCCGTGAACATATCGGGTTCTACGTAAGAGGGGTGAACTACATCCATTGTAGCTGCGGAATCGCGAAGCACTCGGCACTCTTTCCCGTTCACGAGGAGGTCTCGCATGTAAGGCTCGAGAAGCTTCATGTTCTCGTCAGTGCTGCATATAGACAAAAACACGACTTGTGTTTTTGTTTCTGGACACTGCGCCGAAAAGTGACCCGGCTTCTGGCACGTATAACAAACGCGCGCTTGCCTCATCTCGAACCGCTTTCTGCGTTCGGCTTCGGTTGCCGCCGTCTCCTTACGTTCGGTCGGACTGCTTTCACTCGCATCCGAACTACGTGTATCCCCCTTTGCTCTCATGGGTGTGAACTTCGGCCTCTCCAACTTGGAGCCAAATTCCCCCTTTTGACCGTCCTTAGCTCCGCGAGCCCGACGCGTCACAAACTCCTCGGCTAGCTCAGCGGCTCTAGCCACCGTACTAACGTCTGGCCTATCCAAGACCCAGTACCGCACGTTCTCAGGTAACCGACTATAAAACTGTTCTAGCCCGAAACACTGCAGAACTTTCTCATGGTCACCAAACGCTTTCTCTTCTTTGAGCCACTCCTGCATGTTTGACATAAGCCTGTACGCAAACTCTGTATATGACTCACTTTTGCCTTTCTCATTTTCCCGAAACTTCCGACGGAACGCCTCCGCTGACAGCCGGTACTTTTTTAGCAGACTCGATTTCACTTTGTCGAAATCCTCTGCCTCCTCTCTCTCCAAGCGAGCGACTACGTCGGCCGCCTCGCCGGGTAGCAAAGTGAGCAAGCGCTGTGGCCACGTTTCCCGAGAGAACCCCTGCTTCTCGCACGTTCGCTCAAAGTTAACCAGGAACAAACCAATGTCCTCTCCAAGCTTAAACGGCCGCATCAGGTCAGTCATTTTGAACAATACTCGTTCTCCTGCACCGTGTGCCTGACTTCCATTACGAGCGCGTTCCATCTCTAACTCGAGACGCTTCATTTCCAAAGCGTGTTCGCGCTCTTCTTTTTCTTTCTGTTCTTTTCGTTCACGCTCATCTTTCTCTTTCTGTTCTTTAAGTTCGCGCTCCTGTTTCTCTTTTTGCTCTTTAAGTTCGCGCTCCTGTCTTTTTGCCGTCTCCCTCTCCTCAATGGTCTCAAGGCATTCCGACAGCTCGTCATCCTCAGCTTCTAACTCAAGAATAGCCCTTAGCAGTTCTGGTTTTCTGAGTTTGTCTGAGACATCCAGACCCAACTCTCTCGCAAGCTCCAGCAATTTCGGTTTGCGCAACGACTTCAAATCCATGGCTGCTCTGAATGCTGCTTTCTCTACTGCCTACTATTGTCTTGCCGCAAACTAACCCGGTAGCAACGACAACCACAATTACCAGCTCTGTTTCTAACACTAACAAAAGCCTGGCAAAACTCAGAAGAAGAAAGTCCCGCACTCACCAAACCTCGCAGCCAAGAATTCAGCGCAGTCGTTCCGCTGCAGGCAACCAGTCATCACACAGGGCTCGTTGCGCTGCTCCCGGATGGTCGTTGTGCTGCTCAGCATACATTCAACCGCATCTCTTCGCTGCTGGCCTCCGTTGTCGCGATCTCACCGCTGGCAACCAGATGTAGGAATCGCACCGCTGGCCCGAGTTGTTGGGGTCTCGGTGCTGACGCCCGTTATTGCCAATGGGTCGCAAGCCCCAAGGGTAGCGTTGGCCTGGCGGCCTGGGGCACTGGAAGCATCTGAAGGTCCCGGCAAAGCAAGAGAAGACTGGTAACAGAACAACTTGTTTATTCTAACATAGCAAAAGAGCGGCCGGTCAGGTCGACCGAAGTGGAGAGACGGGAGAGCACGTAACTCAACAGTACAAATCGGAGCCTCTCTCTTGGCGTTCGGGGGCAGCTGCTCTTATACTCCCGGCGTCGCGGTCCAAAAGGGAAGGAGGGAAGGTCACGGGATGAAGGTCACGGGACGTCGCAGCAGGAGCCCACGACGGCGCGAACTGTCGGGCCGAGAGACCTGCTGAACCGAGTGTAGTGACGCATCGCCAACCCTCACCCACACGACGGCGCGAACAGTTGAGCCGAGAGACGTCCAGGCTCCTCATTCGGGGAACTCCGCTCCCCGGCTGCCGCGCTTTGACAAGCGAGGGCACACACACACACACGCACACACGAAGACACGTGGCACTGAAACACGCCTGGACACGCTTGGCGGGTAGGCGTTGCGGCGGCGTCGAACAGGCCAAAATGTCCGCCGTTTTGAACAAAGCCCCGGCGTCCGTTGCATCCGCGCCGGCATTACCGCGCGTTGTAGGCGAAACGTAACAGGGGTGTATTCATCATAAACCTAGCTATCCGAACTTCCTTTCTTTATAGTTTAGCCAGGGCGCGCATGGCTTGTGGGATACGTGGGCATTTTATTACAATGATTTACCTTTAGATACACAATCAGCAACAAACTTCTAACAGCATTAAACCGACGAGCTTGGAGCAAGTTTTATTTAGATAACAGTAACATTTGCATCGACTATGATGTAGCTATTTTTATCTGCTATAAGCACTTGTATGACTAAACCTGCGCGAAGCAAGTATCCCTCTCTTGTCCTTTAAGAGTTCGAAGATTTCCGAGAACATGTTCGAAAGCGGAAGCGCAAAGATTTTCACGAACAGAATTATTCGTAAAAGTTGACACAACTTTCGTAAAATCGTAAAGGAAACCCAATTTCGTAGACATTACGAAAAAAATTTCAGAGAGGTGGCAGGTATGGTAACGCGAACATCAACACGGGACGGGGAAAAAAAACGCACAGAACGACAGGAAGGCTGAAAGTCAACGTTTATCACCTGTCTTTCCGTGTCTTTCTTTCATCTTGTGCAAGTTGTCGCGCTACCTTTCAAGCATTAACTCTTGTAAAGCCCTTCACGACCATCTTCACGACCAGGCTCGAAACACTGGGATACCATGCGCTCAGTTTGCTTTTGAAGTGGCACGGTTCCTCTTTGCAATTCAAACTTTCTTCGGCCAAGTGGCACCACTGGCAAGACACGAATCTCCGAGGAAAACGCATCGTGCCCCGCAGTCGTTGCGAAAAAAAAACGAAAACGAATAGAGAGAGAGAGAGAGAGAAACAGCGCGCACGGCAGGTTTGGCGAAGAGGTCGCGCTCCGTGAATTATGCCCACGGCATCACGGTGATTGGCCTCATGCGGAGATCAAACGGGAAGAGCGGCTCGCTCGAGGCAGCGGTGGCCTCGGCAGCTATTCGCGGCCACGTTTCCCACCGCCGCTGGCCGCAAGGGAGCAGAACCGATGCACGTGCGTCTACGCAGCCAGGGGCATTATGGGCGCGAACACGCGATGGAGGCGCGACTGGGGTGCGGGCGGTTGGGGGCTCGTAGCCTGGCAGTCAGCCGAAGAGCCGTGCGAGGCACTGTAAGCGCTGAACCCGGCCTCCCTGCGGCTGCTTATTCGTCGGGCACCCGGCTTCGTTCGTGGCGAAGTCAACCACCGATCCGCGCGGCGCAATCGCGGACACACGCGTCCGCGGCTGCCTTCGGGTAGCGCCTGGACAGCGCGCGTGGCACTCGCAGATCGCCAAGTGCATCGCGGCCTCTCTGGTAGCCGAGATGCACTACGTGGCTCGCAATTCCGGAAGGCGCGGTAGCATCTTGTCGCACATTAGGAGAGGTGCTCGCGCAATTACTTGCTTGAGGAATGTATCGTTTCTGGTTGTTCGCTTTTTCGCACCTTTTGTCTTTTGTTGGGTGCACTGTTCATTACCTCCAGTGAGGCCAATCGCCCTCGTGGGTATGAGCCATTTTTGAGACAACAGCAGCGACGAAGATGACAAGGTTGCGTCGTAGAAGGCCTAGATGGAAAGCCTGAAAGCTAGTGGCGCATTCCGTGCTAGTACACCTAGAGCTCATCCTCCCTTCTCTTCCTTATGCGTTTTTCTTTTCTTCTTTTCTTTTTTCAGCACTGAAGCTTTCCTTGGCACCAAGCTATCGTATTTGAGAAACTGTGACAAAGCTTACGGCACCTCTGACGCGCATTCCAGTCAGCGAGGAAGATATAAAATAGAGCAGTATGTGCCCCTCAAACTAGTTGTAGTTTACATGCACTGCGGTTCGGGAGCGCGAAATTTCTCCAACGGCTCCGCCGTTGCGCTTACTTCTCTAGTATCCCTCGCTTTGCGTATCGTACGAATGTACTAGCTGTTATTTCATTGCTTACAGCCTGAGATCAGTTTATGCGCCTGCTCTACCATCAATGCGCTGTCAAACTATAGGTAGCAGGAGTTACTCCTTCGCCGACGCGCAATCAATGATTCCGCTCATTTTGGCGCAGTGAAACAGAACGAAGGTGTTCCAAGGATGTTTTCTTGGAAATTCCTCCGCGATACAGAACTCGAGTGTGAATGGGGAGTCGTGCATAGCACAGTGCGGAGTACGCGCCCCGGTTGAACTCCATCCTCGCAGTTAGTCATCCCTGAGCGCGTTTTGACTGGCTCTAACTAGATTTACGAGTGGCGCTCGGCGTAGCAGTTGCGGACAGCTTTTGCGACGCTATGTGCGCCCACAGCTAGCAAGGCTCCCCCTGGAGGAAAGAGAACCGACGGAAAGCGAGGTGACTCCATGAACGTGATGTCGCAGCTTTCGTTCAGCTCATTCTAAACTTTTTTAAAGAGCCAATGCCTCGCGCGGCATGCACCATATACGGAAGTCACCTTAGTAGACGTCTATATTCCGGGCCCTATTTACCAAATTCGCCCACGACATTGCGCCTGAATTCGCGCAATAGCTATCGCGGAACAAATTCACTATTTTTTCCTCCTATAGGCTGAATTTAAAACCTTCGCAAGATTAGCTAAGAACTGTGCATGAATGCATCGCAAGTGAGGACGCACAGGAACACGTCCAGGAATCACGCACGATCTTCGCATTTCACTTTTAAAGAAAGAACCTTTTGTTTTCTGTGAAATTACATTTTCCTCTCAATGGTTTCGTTTTCTCCTCAAGTCAAGGTGGCTTGCTTACTCTCGCTTGTGCTGTATATGTGAGTCTTCTTGTAGCCGATCATTTCCGGCTACAGATCATCTCGGGTGTATCGAATTTCGGCACCACTCAAGGTCAGATCCGCGTGCCGGGGACCAATTCACGCACGCGTTTCAACTTTTGAAGTTCCTTGCCGCGCGGTGTGCACTCGAGACTAATTCGCGGCGGCCAGCACTTTCTCTCGTCTCCAGGAGAACCGCAAGAACTGCACCCTCGCGTCCCTTCCAGGGGCCCCGCGCATTTGTTATGCCCCGGAGAAAGACTTCGCGTGCGCGCCAGGACGCCCTATATAGAGGCCGCTTCGTTCCGAAGAAAAAGAAATGTAACAAGCCGACCGCCCCTGTGCGCCCCTCTATTCGCCCTGCTGTATCCTGTACTTACCCCTGAGCCTATGCGCGTGCTCACTAAAACCGTACAGCATGGCCGGAAGCTACGCAACAACATACTGAAATAGTCGTACGTTCGCTTGAAAAGGTAACGCCGAATTCGAACGTCTCTTGTGCTGCTGTGTACTGACTGTACAAACCGCCGCGATATGACGGTGATCGGCCAAGCAGTGACTGAAACGAAGGGATACATGTCCCGTGCATAGGTAACTCATCCTCATCGCACGAGGGCAACCGGTACGAAAACATTTTCAAGCAATAATAATGCGGCATTATCGACGTTAAGGTCAGTTGTGCTGCGTGAGACCTCGCCATGTTAATGAACCGCGCGATGCCAGATGCATCTGTGCGATCATCCGACTATAGGCAAAACCGCTCTAACAATGAGCCTAGGTAGTGTGTTCAGACTATAACCCGATAATTTAGCCCACTATAGCGACCGTTTCTTCATCTCTCCTAAAGTCCTCTTGAAAGCGAACGCTTAGCTCTGGTAGTGCAAAACTGAAAACCGATCGCTAATGCGGGTTATTGTCCAATTTGCTCGCGATAGTCGGTTGCGCAGCAGCCGTGATCTTGTGTAGTAAATAGCCATAAAAAGAAACACTTTCATACTTCATTGCAACGCGAGATGGCGTAAACGAATAAAGAACGCGACACGTCTTCTTTTGTTGTCTCCGTCTGCTTCTTTCCGTGCTGCAGTGAAGTGTGACACCATTTCCAACCTATACCTCAGCTATCACTCTTAAAACTGTTGCACCCTTTGGGGTGTATATTTGCCCCACAACAATAATTGCCATCTGCCTTGCTTGCGTTTCCTTTCTTAAGATTGCTGCGCTCGCTCCTTTCCTGTCGAGAATGCTACGTCACGCTGATAAAGCGCGTGCCGTTCATGACTGGGAAGTACCGGGCTCGCAGCGTTAAAGAAAGGAAATGCGGGCAAGACAGATGGCTATTATCGTTGTGGGACAAGATACGCCCCAAAGGGTGTTAACTATTTTAAGAGTGTATATCCCATCCTGCTAAAGCACATTAGGAACGCCTCAGATTGTACAGTGCGATGCATTACAAAAAAAGAGCAACCTAATTTGCGGCTCTCTATATTTGGCGGTGTTCTATAGCTGCAAGTGCCGTCTGAAGCGACACTCTTAAAAAAATTACACCCTTTGGGGCTTATCTTGTCCTACAACAATAATCGTCATCTGTATTCACTCTAAAAACAGTTTCGCCCTTTGGGGTGTATATTTGCCACACAACGATAATCGTCATCTGTCTTGTCCGCATTTGCTCTCTTTAACGCGGCGAGCCCGGTACTTTCCAGTAACAAACGGCATGCGCGTTATCAGCATGATATATATCATTCCCGACAGGAAAGTAACGAGCGCATCGTTTTCAAGAAAGGAAATGCGGGCAAGACAGATGACGATTATCGTTGTGTGGCAAATATACACTCCAAATGGTGTAAACTTTTCTCAGAGTGTATCCGGCGACACGCTGTCCGGTTAGCTCGCATACATAGTGACTCCATTTCAACGGCACTGCACTGTTTTGTCGATGCTTCGCGATGTTCGATAGCCGGCCCGCGCAGTGCCCGACATCGGGCCCCGTTAGGGCGGGTACAGACTGCAGCTGCAACGCTATTTGGGTCAAGTGCGCGTCCCCCCCGCGTAAAAGGCGCAACTTCGGTATTCGCTGCTCGAAGAGCGCTCGCGGCGCGAATCACCGCACCGAAGCGACGACGGACGAGGCGCATTAGCCGATGCGGGATGCCGACGGCACGGTGCCCCTCTGCCTGCTTGCGCTTTCTTCCTCTTTCCCCTGTATCTTTTTCCATCGCCTGCAGCCTTGTCGCGCATGCCCCGCAGTGTCTGTGGATGCGGGCTCGCGTGCAAGTCTGCCTCGATGGCTCGGCCGCTTGGCGCCACTGCGTAGATAATTGGCGAGAGAATGGAGAGGACATGCTCGATCGAAAGAGAATACACATACATACATATATACATTTATACACACGCATCGAGGAGTACTTTCTTCACAGCGACAAAGAACACGGGTTCTCCGCGTGTGAGCGCGGTTATCGCAGGTGCGAGATCCCTGGAATGCGCTGCAGAGCGCTCTCGGTTTCTTCATGCGAGGCGTGTCCTCGAGATCGCACATTGACCGCTGCTGAGCGTTTTCACTTACATCGTAAGTGAATTTTATTCTCGGGTGGCCTTTGCGAAGTCTCTCGTTACTACATCGAAAAAGAGGGCGACAGAAGTTAGTGCCTTCGAGAACCCGGCTCTTTACATGGTATACTTTCTTGTAGCTGAGACAGAGCGAGAAATTATGCAATTGCACAAGAAGACGGTTGTTACTAGCAGAAGCAATGCACAAATAAGTCATCCAAACAGAACAACAAGAAATAAATGGGAACAAGGAAGCATACACAGGACAGAGATCGCACTGCTCGTTTATTCTTGTGGAGCGTTCATTTGCGCACTATTTGCTAGTCAAAAAATGAATCGGCTAGCACAACAGTAGCCCTGTGGCAGAAAAACGGCTGGTTTACCGGCTTCTAGACAGAAGCTCAATTGTGTTTGTGGATGCTGCACAGCGACGTTAACGCTGGCACTGTCGCAGCAGCTATGAGAAACACGTTATTTTCGGTGAAGCTCAGAGATCCAGTGAGAAGTTTCGCGCGTAATATTATCCTCGATTATCGTTTCACTTACAAGAAAATCTTCATAGCATTCTGTTTTGATACTCATGCAGGGCCTAAATTATGTATTTAAAGAAAATCATATCGACGCCTGTAAAATTTGTCGAAAATGCTGGCGAAGAAGGCAGAATCACTAAACGTCGTTGCCAGCAAGCGGGCATTCCTTCCAAAACAGCGTCATTGTCGCGATCGTTCACAGTGCTGTCTCCCTGCTCCTTTCACGTACTCTCCATCTCGTCTAGCGCGCCGGCATCTTAATGGCGAGTCTTCGAGAAGAGGCGGAGTGGCGACAGGGCCTCGCTGACCTTTTCGCTTCGCCCGGGGCAGTAAAAACCAAAACTTTCTTCCGAGCCTCGCAACGCCACGGAAGAAGCCACGCGGAGCGGCGCACCCTTAATTGAGAGATGAACGCGCGCATGTGCAGTCTTCGCTGTGCGCTCAAGAATAGAGGTTGATGCGCCCGCCTTCCTCTTTAAGTTCTTGGACTGCGAGCTCAGGCCGAGAATGCCGCCTATCGTGGATGATTGATCGAGGGACTACCTCCTGTCAAGCGGAACGCGAGCAATCTGGAGCACCGGCTTCTGTGGGCTGCAGCCGAAAGCGGTACGACGCAGGCGACACTTGTCCATCTAACAAGGATTGGAGTGCGCATTCGAGACGTCGCAATCCGCCACACAGTTTTGTGTTGTTTTTTCACCTCAGTTCGGGAGACACGGCTCGCGTCAGGCACAGAGAGCCGACGAACGTTGCGCTCTCGATGCATCGATCGCCTGGCTGTAGGCGTCGGCACGATAACGACAGAAATGTTAAGACCTCGCGTTTGTATACGGAAGCACGTGCTTGCCGTAAGCGTTGATGCACTCCCACGTTCCACACACTGAAGGTTGTCGAACCAGCAACACGTTACGAGGAACTTTCGAGCTCGAGCTGGCCCAGCACCGCCTGCAGATTTAAGAGCTTCGTGTAGCGAACTGCTCCACTCGAAGGGCAGCTACCACGCATCAAAAAAGTCGTTCCCGATCGACACTGCGCTTCCACAGGCGGCTTCGGTCGCTGTCTGCATCAGCATTAGGAACTAGATGTGGAAAGTGGCACGGCCATCGCGACGTGTCAGTTTGGGAAGGCATGAGGCTGACACGTCGTCGCATGTCCGCATCACACAGCTAGAGATGTTTGTGTCGAGGACAGTGTGTAGCTCCTTAATCAGCACAGGCACCTTCCCATAAGAGCCATGGCTCATGCAAACGAAGCGTTTCCTCTTCTTTTCTTTTAATAATGTTTAAGGAGTAGTTGGCGCCTGTATAGGCGACTACTCCCCTATATTTTGATGTGATAAATGCGCACAAAATGATTAAAATTCTACAGGCAGAAGGGACACAAATCTGAAGCAAGTTTGCCTTTGTCACCTGTTTCACAAACGCGAGTTTTTTTTCATTCATCAGTCACGTGAGAGGTCGTAGTGATAACAAAGGTGGAGAACCCTCAGATATATAGTGATATAGTCGTAAACGGTATGACAGATGCATGGGTGCCTTCTCTCACAGATTATGGAGTTCGAGCCATTACTCAACGGCTAGATATAGCTCGTGGCGGAGTACCTGCTGGTAATATGTGCCGCGTCATCCTCGGCTGCGCACAGTTCAGCGCGTGACCGGAATAAGTTGGTGTAACCGCCCGATGTTTACTCTCAGGCTTCACTCTGCCGAAGTGACTTTACTTTGTAGATTTTCTAACATTCTCGCCCCAGCTGCCTTCCCTCCGTATACTTCGCCATAAAACAATGCAGATCTACTACATGTGTTGTGCGATTGTGAGGCCATCAGCAGCGTGCTGCGGCAAAAAAAGGCGTGCACATAAATGCCCGTTTGTAAATCCTGATCCGTTATGGTTGCTGTTTGAAGGACAGGCTCGAAAGAGCACTCCACATGGCGGAGTTTCCACGACTTTCCACGCAGCAGACGGCGATACGGCCGTATCCCCTCACCCCCCGTGGCATTCCCATATTCCCAAAGAAGACGATGTGGCCACTGAGAAAGGCCGTGCGATTCGCTAGACTGACGCAGTTCTTGCTCTCGCAATGTTGCAGGCTTTCATCTCGGACAGCCTATATACGGTGCTACCGCGGCGGCCGTCGTAACGGTTCTGCGAGCGACGTGCGCGTCTCGGCAGGCGAACGCGGTTCCACATGGCGGTACCATTAAGTGCATCTATACGTGCCTACGTATCAACACGCTGCGCGCTAGTCCGGGGCAGCTTCGCGCACGCATGTGGCGTGCGCGAGCCTCTCTCCTCGTGGATCGCACCTTCGCGATACACGCTCGAGCTAAGACGGCGCGAAACGCACGCGGCGCCGTATCGGCTACTCGAAGGCCGGTCAGCGCATTTGCGAACGACGGCTCACCCGTGCGTACTCTCTTGAAAGAAAATCACGAAATCCAAATGCCGCATCTATTTTCTCGCAGTGCTTCCACATGCAAACGGTGCTAAATTTCATGCAAAGATCGCATATGAATGTTGGTATGTTTTTTTCAGCCTTTTTCTTCTTCTTTTCATGAAGTCGTGCTTCTCCTATACCGGTACCACCGGTGTAGAAAGTTGTGTGACGTAAGAGTGTTGAAGAAACTGTTTGAAGAATGCGTTTTCCCATTCATTACCATTGTTTCTGCGAAACCTGGGTTACTTAGTTGAAGCGGCCACTTTAGTTGTATTTGCTCATACATGAGAAAAAAGAGAAAGGCGACGAAAGCGTCAGATAGAGGAAAAATTAATAAATTAAGCCAGTAGACTCTTCATTTATGCGGATAATCGTGGTGGTCCTAATTATGCGATAAATAACGTATCAACAACAACCAACAGCAGCAACCATATATAACGGCGACAGAAACAACATCATCAAACACGCTTCGAAAATTGCGCATCTTTCTCGGCTGTTGCGATTTCACCGCAGCTTTACACCCAGTCGCAAACGATTATTACAGAAGTCGCGGAGCCACATTTGCGCGAGTTTCGCGGTGATCTGCGGGAGCGCGCGCCGCCCTCGCCATAAGTGAGCGGCGCCGCGCGTATGTTGCTGCCATCTGGATCGCCGAGCCCGAAAAGGAGGAAATGGACGCGCTGGTGGCCCGCTTGTGTCTTTGCCCCGGCTGGAGCACGCGCATGCGGGCAGCGGCGGAACCAGATCTCGCCGCTGCGATATAACGGCCTCCTCACGACCTGCGGGTGGGGTGGGGGGGGGATGATTCGAGCACGCGTCGCCCACGTGCGCACACACTCTTCAGACAGTGCGCGCGCGTGCCTCTTGGTGTCGGCGTTAAAGATACGCGTTGTCCAAGTGTACGTGTAGCGCCAAAACTATACCGAACGGGCGTAAACGATAGATGTCAAGCGTCGCTCTCAACAGTTCGAAATCAGAAGATGGGCCTGTGTAACCCCAGGAATCCCAACCAAGACTCCACACGAAGGAAAGCTAGAACTTGCCCATCTGTATTTCTGGCCACGGAGAATATATTCTCAGAATAAGAGCAATGAAATGCAATTTGAACGAAAATATAAATTAGCAAGGTAATTAATTATTTATTAGTAATATAACTGGAATTTCGCTCGAGAGTGTCAAAAGCGCTACTACTGGCTTTCTGTTAAGTCTATTGCGCTTAAGTGTGAAAATTTAGGCATCAAACTGAGCGCATCAAAAATAATTCGACCCGCCGTAGTGGCTTAGCGCGGGTGGCGTGTCTCTGCTAAGCTTCGAGGTCGCGGGTTCGATCCCAGCCGCGGCGGCCGCACTTCGATGGGGGCAGAATGCAAAAACACTCGTGTACCGTTCAAAATTAATCCGAAGTCCTACACGAAGGCGTCCCTCATAATCATGTCGATGTTCTCGCGTGTAAAACCCGAGAAAATAATTCACTAATGAAATTTGAAACTTTAGGATCCATACAGCACGCTTCTTTGATTTTAAAGCTTTTTTCAAACAGCATATGTTATGGTAATTTGACTTATTTCATCCTACCGTAAGTGAAAAAGCAAATAGAAAAAATAAGAACGACAGAAACCATAAGTCATTGCTAACCATCGCCGGAAGTAGATTGCTGTGACGCCCCTCAGTGCCTCTGGCGGAGCTAATGATGGTTTTTAGTTCACGATGATGCCACAGGTCGCACTAGTGCACTAAGCGTTTCCTGACCAACTACTTTTCAAAAGTTCGAACATGCACAGTACGGACCATCGAAAGTGCTGCGTAGTGCTCGAAAAAGAATGAACACGACAACATAAACGAGCTTAAAGGATCGACTTTTCATCTCCTGTTTTGTTCGGAATGCACTTCTCTTTCTTGCTTTCTTGTTTTTCTTTTCGGTTTCGCACTTTTCTTTTTTTTCGTTTTATTGAGAAAGCGCTCAGCTCCATGGACTTTACCTGATCGTCTGCCGAGCTGCGCGCCGTCTGCTAAAGGCGTCTGCTCGGGCGTCACTAATGGAACGCCTGCGCCATTGTGAAGGGCGCTATTGGGCGCCAACCGAGCGTGGCAGTTAACGAGTAAGACACCGAGGCAGAAGGAAAGAAAAACAAGTCTATCAACAGCAACGACAAGTGAAACTATCATCAAACGAAAAACAACAAAGCTTCAAAATGGAAAGACACGACACTACCTGTCTTTTGACAGGTCTCTAAAAGCGACGGCGGCGTCGACGTTCTCCGGGGCAAGCAGCTAGCGACAACAGCGGCGCAATTGTAAAGCGCTGGCGCGTAACGCCGCCTATTACCGCCCGCCACGAAGTGCGCCAGGCACGCTGCGCCCGAATTATGCGCGTTTCCCAGCGGCTTAACTGGGTGTCTCGCAATGCCTGCTCTTTGTGCCTCGTTTCGGTTTGTGCCGGAACAGCAACAGGCTAACGTCCAGGTATTTCAGATCCAGTTATTTGAATAGCGCTGACTAGTTATACTGTAATTTGTTTTGGCTAAAAGAGACCAACGCTGTCAGGGCACTTCTGAAAAGACTTTCAACATGTATATTTAGTTTTTTTTTTCTTTTTGCCGACATGGTCTGCTTTTGTTCGTTTTCTTTCCTCTAATGCGAGCTTTATTGTTGTTGTTTTGCAATTTTATGGTCCTTTTCCTAATTATCTAGTGCGCATGTCTCTGCATTGCGCCTTCGCCCCGAATAACGACACCAATCGTAGTTCGAATGAAGAGAGAGACAAAAGTGGAGGAAATGCACGGAGGTTAGCCAGTGTAAGTACCGGCTGGCTACCCTGGGCTGGGGAAAAGGGTAAGCGGAATAAAAGGAGAAAGAAGAAAAAAGGTGAGGAAAATTCACACAATAACGCGATGCTAGCGCTACAACATTCAAAGACAGCCGTAAAATTCACAAGCCCTTAAAAACTTGAGAACAGCCCTTAAGGCGTTGTGCATGGTTTCACCACGAGATCCACGTCTACGTTTTCCATCACATAAGAGAAGCCAACTGTGTTCGTATAGTATAGTATGCAAAAATGACCAAGCCGCCATTAGTTTGTCAAAATGCCTCGCGAGAAACCTAGCTTTAAAATGACCGAATAGCTTCGTACAACAGCCGGAACGGAAGTAGCACAAAGCTTCAAAAACTGAAGTGTTCCACATAAGCAACTCGCTCGTGACTCGCTCCTGGCCCATATTCGTGCTTCTCCAAAACGGAAGCAATAAAGTGCCACAATGCTCTTCCGACTTTCTTTTTTTGTTCCGGGGCGTCCTTATAGAATAAGTGATTGTCGGGTGTTGCGCTATATTTACACATATCCTAGTACCCAATCTCGTTTGCCCACGTGCACATTTGAATGCACAACCGCCCACAAACGTAACCCGAGCGTGCGAAGCGAAGCTTCAGCGACCTCTGTCCTTCATATTGAGTTTGTAGCAAACTTTGGCGCTCACCGTCGTTTCGTGGAAAATGAGGTGACCCGCTGCAGGGGTAATGTGCTTAAGTTAGGTGATGGAGTGGTAGCGAAACATTATTAAACGTTTTGCCAAGGTGCACTAAACTGAATTTCGCAAAGCGACACCAGTTTTTTTAAAGAAGGAATCACCATCAAATAACCGGGAAGTATCCTATGGTCAACTCGGGGTAATCGAATCCGCATAATTCGTAACTTCGGTTTGTTCGAAGGGATCTTTCAACGTACTGTGCATGTAGTGCCTTCTTCAACGCGCTTTATAGGGTTGTCTGAAAACGAAGCTGTGTGATTTTGTACAAATTTTCCTCTCAGAGCAGTACCAAAAGAACTCTGCTTGTAGAGGATTTTGACCACCATTTCTTCTGCTGCTGAAGTTCTGATTGGCTGGGCTGGGATATGCGTCAGAAGGAAACAGGCACGCCCAGCCAATCGTCACTTCAGCAGTAGATGAAATGGACATGTCCCCTAAGTGGACACTTAGAGAATACACCCCCTCCCCCGCCCACCCCACCCCGGTGTACATTAAAACGTGATCCCGAAGCGCGACAAAGAAGCGTTTTTTGCACTGCGGTCGCTTCCGTGAATCGAACCCGCGATCTCCGGGCAGAAGGCCATAGCCACTGCGGCAGTTCCCCACGCGCTTCAGTGCGACGCCTTGCGGCCCCTACAAGTAAGATGATTTAATGCGACATTATATAGAGGCACTTCACCCGCTTCGGAGGTATCATCGTCTGGCCTAAAAAATGTAGGCCGATTCCGAGGGCAGTGCGGTCTAACGAAGCGTTTCAGAACGCTACTTGTTGCGAAGGACGAATGCGAGAAACTGGTATACGGGACGCACGGGCCAGACGTTTCACGTAGCGACTTTTGCGCGAGAGAAGCACTAATGATTAGAGAATCGGGCCGCTGCCCCTGGTAGGCAGCGATTCCATCCCAACATCATTCACGCATTTCTTTATGGCATCGTAGGCGGACTTCGCCCACTTTGGAGGTATCTAACGGAAAACTCGAGGTGCGTTGAGCGTACGCGGGCACGTCGCGATGAAGAGACGGGCTAGTTGGTTGCTGGCCTGGTGGATTCATGGCTATAACGGCGGCGCCTTTTGAGGACGGGACGCGGAAAGAATGCACAGAGGACAGTTGCCGAACCCTGTTCCATCGAGTGCGCCGTGGTGTGCACGAAATCGGAAGTTTGTAAGAGGTGCGAAGTATGCAAACGTCAATTTGATAAACGAGCATGCAAGGTCACTCTTGACGCACGCACGCGCAGAATGCCGAGGCTTCAGAATCATCACAATCTAAGTATGCTCTCGCACACAGAGCAACAGCGGTGCTAAGTTCTGGACTAGTATTTTTTTGTGTGTGTGTCCGTGGTACACTTAGCATCAGTGGCTCTTATGTGCTTCCGTAGTTGAGTCGCTGAACCCAACAGCTTAATTCCATTGGTCATTTCTTGAAATATCTGACTGGTATGTGCGAAAGCCTATGACTGCATGGCGTCCACGCTCGTGCACGCATTCACTGCTGTCTTCCCTTCCCTTCTCTCTCTCTCTGTCTCTCTCTCCCTCCGCGGTGGATCAGTGATTGACGTTGTGCTGCTGAGCACCAGGTACGGGCTGCATTCCCATGTTGCCGGAATACAAAATATCTCGTGCGCAGTGCTCAAGGTACATGTTAAAGAACCCCATATATGGTTGAAATCGAAGGGGCACTACGGCGTCTCTGATAACCTATAGTGCGCAGTTTTGGAACGTTAAACTCCGTAATTCTTCTTCTGTGTCCCTCTTCCACTCCCACAGCATAGGGCAGTCAACCAGACGCCTCTTACGCTTGATCGGCATCCATGTTTTCTCTTTTCCATTTCCGTTTCTCCAGCGATATGTTAGGCACGGTTATTCGGCAGACAGCAAAACAAACCACACCACGTGAAGCGCCCGGGCTGAAAACGGTCCGGCCGAGCGGCTCAGCCTCAACGCCGCCTCCCTTTCCCTTTGCGGCGTCAATGGAGAGTCTGCATGTGTGCGCGCTGCCCTAGCAGCGGCGCACGGATCGCGCATATTTCGAGTTCGGACGACTGCCCGCGGGGTAGGCCGTTTATTCGGCGGCGGCGGCCGGGAGCTTCTCCCCGCTTTTCTTTCGTTTTTCTCTCTCCCTCTCCCGAGTCTGCACGGCAGCCAGGTAGCCTCGCCGGGTCCACTGACCCACATAGCCGACTGCCCGCCGCTGCCGAACGGTCAGCTGCCGCGGCAAACACTGCTCACGCCGGCCTGCCGCCTCGACGAGCGCGAGCAGCGCCATCTCCGTGCAGTCGACAGAGACGCCTCTCATACATCCGCGCAGATGGATGTGTAAGAGAAGGACATTGGAGAAATATAATTATTTCAAACAAATGAAAGTAACAAAACAGCCCACGTGCACAACTAGAGTAGTCAGCATATACCTAGAAAGTGGCACCGGCTATTCCGTTCCTTAAATTCTTAAGTGCGAGGGCCTGGTGGAAAGGTAGGGAAGAGGAGGCGTTCAGTAAATGGAAGAGCCGTAAAATGAGGTCCTCTATTTAGTTTTTTTTTTTTTTTTGCGCTGTGCATACAAGAATATTGCGTGCTAGTAGATATGCATAATATTCATGCGTACAGACAAGAGTCGCTACACATCTTCTACGCGTTTAAGCGTGCTCGTTGGTCTATTACCACATACAGAATATAATTTTACACGAATACTAGATATAAAAATAACCATGCCATGGGGTGAGCGCATGAAAGATTTAGGTGTACACAGATACGCCTAGAAATTAACAATTTGTGTGCTTTGAAAAAAGAAAAAGAAAACACTGGAAGTCTCCGGAACTGCAGTATACTACGCACAATCATGTCATAAGTGCCCTCGGGGTGGTGGTCGTACACAACAGGGAAAAGAGCCACAAGAACATGCGCTGAAAGAGAGAGAGAGATATCTACTGACAATAATCAGAAGCTAGGGATGTTAGCCTTGCGGACGGTACGGCATGCTGTGTTGCGCGAGAAATACGATATGTAAACCTATGCGGAGGGTGTGGGCTTCATATGGTTGTCAACTAACAAAAATGCGCCCATTTTTTCTCGTTCATTACGTATACAGTGATCGCACAAACGAAAAAATCGGCACATGCACCCACGGACGCGGAAACACGACTAAATCTATCCGCGAGGTCTCGATAAGACCTGCAATTCTCGGAAAAACCAGAAGCGCTTCCTTAGTGGGTAACGCGCACGTGACCGAGAATGTCCCGCAGCGATATGTGGCGCAGCAAGCGTAGTGCGCTGTTCAACGCTTCGGCGATGGCATCGTGCAAGGTAAAGGCAGCAGCGTCTGGCGACGAGATTGTGTCTTCAGCTAAAAAAATTGTGAATCAGATTCTAGGTCCTTGTACGCTAAGCTCTGTACCCCGTAGGATCTCTTGGTCATTGTCAGCGCCTTTCTTATCACTTCGTTCTAATCGTCACGATTGATCGGCGCCCTTTCTCGTACCCTTTTCATACTGGTCATTTACAAGCTCATTCAAGTCGATTTGCCATGGGTGGCCAGAAAGAACCATCCGAAAAGCCACAAAGGAGTTCATTTTGTGCAAGAGCGGGAGCCAAACACGGAATTTTTACACCTTAATCTCAATGGTTGCTTTTTGCCTGTTTGTCTCCTCGTTAAGAAACACTAGTCCAGTTTTGTGAAACGGCACTAGCATCGCTCCATGAAAACTGCCCAGTTAAGCAAAATATTTCTTAACTAAAATCAGAGTAGACACCGACTGTCCGTCAGGGTAGCCACAATAGACTATATGCAAAACGCACGAGTGCGTTTCTCCGCACACCACAGCAGACCTAACCAAGGATGGTGGACCTGGGGCTGTAATCACAAATAAGGCGTCCCTGTGGTCCTCGTTTCCTCGCGGCACGCATCAGCCAAGCTTCCGGAACGCGTCTTTTAGCTTCAGCAGCGCTTATCAGCCGGATGTCGGCCATCTTTGCTAAGGCGAGTTAGGTGAGTGGGAAAGCCTGCTTACGGAATTTTACATATCGTCTGTTGTAACCCGCAAGGAGACACGTGGGGTTCACAAAGCTTCCTTACGATACGCTATCAAGCGAGCGCGATCGAAACACGAATTTCGAGGCAGAATAGCAGGGTCCAGCACATGCGCAATTGACCTTTCAAGCACCGTCAACGTCGATGCTGCATAGGTTTTCGCGTACAATGTGCTGCATCTGCACTAAGTTTGACCTACATTTAGCCATTAACGAACGAAACAGCTCTTGTTACCGTCGTATCAATGACTCTGGTACGAAATGTTTTGTGTATCAGGCTATAAGGGACGCAGAAAGCTGTTGTTGAACTCTTTTGGTGGCACCGCACGCTGGTCGATCGCGATAGCTAACTGCACCGAAATGGCTGACGGTCGATGTTAGTAACTTTGATACGCGATCGCTAAGCATTGCGGACGCCATAGCCAACTTTCTGCGATACAGTTCATTCGATAAAAGGTTTTTGAATACACCAATACCAAAAGTTCAAATGAGCATGGTGTTAGGATTGGGGTGCTCCATCCCATCGCTCGTAATCAGTTGTCAAGATTGGAGTCGGGCATGAATTAGAAGGTAGCTGGCCCATGCCGTCGTCCAATTTATCCACGCTGAGGACGTTGTTGAAGGGAAGGTCTGCTTCTCATCGAGAACGAGGAATATGGGTTTATTTACAGTATCTACATAAGGACGTAGCAGTTCATCAGTCTAGCATGACTGCGAGAGAAAGTGCATCAGTCTAACATGACTGCTTGAGAAAGTGCACTGAGCAGCCGCACAACAGCGGTTTATAAACACTCGGTCCTCCCTCGATCCCAAGGTGAGGGAAACGTTCGTCCAGCCATCGTAAACAAGCCGCCTCTCTGCGGGACGGCTTACACACACACACACTTCCGCACAGGTTCACGGTCCGGAGCCGATGTCAGACGGACTTCGTAGGACTCGGGGCTTGTGTCAGGAAAGGTGCCTTTTATTCCCCGAGCTGACCCCCGCAGCGCGCCGCAAGGTGCCCATTGTCTTGCGTCTCGAACGGCGCGTGGGAAGGAGCCTCGAACTACGTTCCCTCGGGGACTCCCTCGTTCACAGCAGACCAGGTTGGCGGTGGCGGGTTCAGGCACAAAGCCTGCTTCGTCGCATTCATTTTGGCTCCAGCGACGGAGAGTCGAGGACAATTTCTCCTCCACTTAACCAAGAACGATAATGCTTATTTTTAAATACATTTTCGAAAAAATCTCGCTCGCTCTCACACTCACTGACTCTCTCGCTCTCCGATTCCACGAACCGCGCTTCCGAGAGGCGCTGCCGGGCAGGAAATATACGAGGCCAGACCGTGTGTCGGTTCGGGGCGGCCTCTCCTCGCCCACCAATATAGGAAGCGGTTCCGTCGTCCGGGCCCAGTAGACCACGCGGGACCATCGACGGCGCCGCTGCCGCGATATCCGCGCCCAAGTCGTGACTGGACACTCGGCCAGGGGAGCAGCTATATTACGTTCCACTGCAGCAGCGATACGATCATTTGCGAACGCCGCTATTTTTTTTTTTTTCCGGTTACTGTTTTTGGGCATGTTTCCCGCTGCATATTCGGAACTCGTCGGGGGCTGTATACTGCGCTCTTATGGATTTTTTTCTTTCTGTAACCATGCTGTTCCCGTAGTCGTGATAGAACGGCGTTAGGTTAAACGAAAGGCAGCCTGGCTTTCTCGGGTGTCCTCGTTGTGCGTTGTGGGTGTCGGGCACTATCGATTCCCGGACGTACGGTCATCTCGAGCCGTCGGTTCGGTGTCGGATATTAATGGCCCCAAGAAACGCACGCGGCTTTTCACAAGAAGTGTCGCCTGTAGACGAGAGCTCCCCTGTTTTTGCTCCCTCTCGGTGTTCCAGATTTCGTACGCCATATATAGTCGTGAGCCAGTTCACTCTGCCGCATTCTTCCTCCTCCTGCCATCTTACATTCTGCGCGTATGCGCCATGTGCACCTTACGTCTTGAATATCTTTCTCAATTCCAATGCTTCCGCCCTTTCCTTTGTAGTGTAACCATGTCGGCTCTTCCTGCTGTCAATCTTTAGTCTTATAATCTTTTTGGCACCCTTTGTACTCACTTGATCGCTCGTGTGATTGATTGATTGATTGATTGATTGATTGATTGATTGATTGATTGATTGATTGATTGATTGATTGATTGATTGATTGATTGATTGATTGATTGATTGATTGATTGATTGATTGATTGATATGAGGAGATGTCCACAAACATCTGTCATCGGCCTCACAAAATGAAAGTCCGGCGAGTAAATTTCGCCAGGATTTGCAACGACAGCAGCGCTGGATTACTTAGAGAGCATTTTGCTGAATATTACGTAATGTACACCCTCGGCCAATATGAAGGGAAACACCGGATTTGTGTTCAAAGTTGGTAATTTTCCTTGCATGTTCTCGTAATGACGACGCGTTATATGAGCAAGATTCTTCAACAGGAGAACAACATAACAAGTAGCAGTGTGTAATCTTCGGGTGAGGTATTCCATTCATATTGAATGAGGATGTACATAGCGTTCGTCGCAATATACAACACCCCGAACTTACAAGGGTAACGAGCGATCATCGACCGCACGGCACGTCAGCGCCTTCTAACCGCGATAGTTCGCACAAGGCACATAGCACTCCACTTGAGGAGGACGCGCACCCTCCCAGAGCTACCTGCGTGATAGTGTTCACAGAAGAGCGATTCGAAGCAGAGCACGGCAACCACCATAACATGCGTCGTCTGCGCTGACCTTCCCGTTCTTCTTTCGTGTTACTAGACCCGCGCCTGCGCTATAGGGAATTAGGATGAAAAAGAAAAATGGGAATTTATCACTAGGCGAGAGGTGTTGCACGGAATTCAGGTGAACGATGGGGGTTCACGGATAACGACAGCAGGGCGTGCGCACTGCTGAGGTAAAGAACACTGCTGGAGAGTGCTTTGCAGGCTTGCACGCCATCTCGCTATTTTCTGGGGGCTACGCCTTGTCTGTGTGTGTGAGAGAGTGAGCAAGATAAGGAGAAGATACAGCGCGTAGGATGCGATATTTGTTTTTGTTATAAATTATTTTTGCTAGTTGGACCACGTATTCCTTTATTGTATGGTTTTTCCTTACTTAAGCAGCGTTTAAAGTACATCTCTCTCTCTTCATGACCGCACCAAATGACGCGCAGGTCACCACTATGTCGTGCTTAGAGCTATAATCGGCAATCGTTCGTGGCGGCCGTTCTTTACTCGTCTCGCCACTGTCTGAATGATCGAGAGGTCGCAACACTGTTCGTGCAGTTCTTCGCAGTCTCACTCTCTCATTTTCCACTTAACGGTAAAGTGAGAAGAGCGCCAGCACCACGCCCAGACAAGTTCATTAAAACACCTGAAGCAAGCGGTAATGACAATAAAGTTTCGTCACCACCCTGCAGGCACAGTCGGCGCAGAAGTGTCGATAGACGCCAAAGTTGCCGAGGTGCATGCGCCCTAGCCAGCTCGAAGCACCGTAAGCCACGTGGAGGAACGTCTCCAATTAGAACTCTTATTTTTCCCTCAGTTTTCTTCGGTGCCCGCAAAGAAGGGGAGCGCACAGTCAACCACGCTGCTTATCTGATCGGCCCGATCGAGGCAGCCCGAAAGCGTTTCCTCTTTCACAAGCAGCGCCACTTCGTCTCTGGCGCCACTGCTGCTGTTCTCTTTTATTTTTTCTCGAGCCGTAAGAGAAGAGGCCTCCTCCAGAGGTGAACGCACGTGCACTTTTAGCACAAAGACAAATCGGTGCGGACCAGAGATGCGGGAAAAAAAAAGAAAAAGAAGAAACGAGACAATGAGAAAGGGGCGACGAGTCGCGCTAATCAGTTTCCCACATCGGAAGAAGTTGGCGCGTCCCAGTTCGCGCGCAGGAAAACGTCTTCCGTTTAATCTACTTCCGTTTTGTTTCACCAAGAGACTGTCGCCAACCCGCATTGCCCCGCGAACGCGCTTCGTTTGGGCGAGTTTATACGCGGGCTGCGCCGTTGAACGGCGTCGCCGAGAATCGGTATGCATGCGCGCGTCGTGTTCAAGCTGTGCGTACGGGATGCGGCATTCTTGAACGTCAGAAATTTGCCGCTTCTGTTGGTGCGCTTGGAAGCTGCTTTTGCGCAGTTTCTGGGGGCTTTTTGGCTGCCGAGAGAGAGGAGGAAGGGCAGAGGGAAAGGTCCTTATCCGGCGAGCGGTTTCGGGCGAGTTGAAACGTCGCGAGCGCAACGAACGAGGAAAATGGGAGAATGCATAAGAGAGAGACTTCGCGCGCGCAACTCTGGTGCAAGTATGCACGCGAAAGGGAGCGGGACGTTTGCTGGGGAGCTAGTAAAAAAAAAAAACAGGAAAAATGACCGCTAACGCAAAAAGAAGATAAAGCCTCATAAGAAACTAGTGGCGAGAGTACAGTCCTTTCCCGATTTCCTTGTTCCAGAAATAAGCGCGGCTGGCGGATAAGTGTACCGTGCTCGCAGGCGCTGCGCTCTCATACTCGAATCACGACTCCCGCATATACGTGTGCGTGCGACGAAGCTGGGAAACACTCGGGAAATGCTTCTCGAAAACGCGGGGTCGGCGGGGCTGCCATCACGGCGCTTCGCGATGTTCCGACGCGCGCGGCCCGGACGTAGTGGCGACGATCGCTTCTTCAGAAGCACCGTCATTAACGCGGCATGCGTGTACCCCGGAGAAGGCTGTTATTCCAGAATGTACGCGAAAGATGGAAAGGTATTTTTTTTTAGGTTACACATTAATCGCATCTGTGGACACCAGGGATAGCGCGGCAATAAATTATTAACAATCCATTAAACCAAGTTCAGTGATTACATTTTAGTTAACCACTTAATACGTTGCAATCGCGGAGTCGCCAATCAGTACTCAAGACACGGGCATGGCTTAAAGAAGTATTGACATGACATTTCCTACTTATCATTTTTTTGAGTTACATAAAGGTCCTACATGGAGCACGAACATCGTAGAAAAAAATACAGGCAACCCTCAAAGGGCCATAAATGTTCTATGATATATTTTCTACGAAGCAATTTCGGTTTCGTTTCCCGGGAGGTGTATATCATGACGCAGAAGATGGTCACGTGGGAGCAGGGCATTGCTACGATTTGGCATTCGCTCCGGCTCGCTCGGTCGCCTGCGTTGTGCAGCCCCTCATTGCGCGACCCGCAGTGTAGCAGCATCACAGTAATAACGTAACAATAGCAAGAATAACCGTCGATTAACTTTTGACTTTGTCGGTGAACCCGCCGTATAGTTGCTTAGTGGCGATGGTGTTGGGCTGCTAAGGACGAGGTCGCGGGATCAAATGCGGGCCCGGCGGCCGCATTTCGATGGGACGAAATGCGAAAACACACGTGTACTTAGATTTAGGTGCACGTTAAAGAACTCCAGGTGGTCCAAAATATTCCGAAGTCTCCCGCTACGGTGTGCCTCATTATCAGATTGGCACGTAGAACCTCATAATTTAACTTTGTCAGTGACCATTAGCCTTTGTGCTTTTCCTATTCTATCATATTATCTATTCTTTGTCTGAAGCTTTTGCATCGATTTTAGTTTGCAACACATCCGTCAATCATGTAATTAAGAAAATAGGAGTAGCCGGCGCCGTCTGCAGGCACAAACATTTCCTTGAACAGAGATTAAATAAAAATAAAAAATACAACTGTGGTTAAATACCTTCCATTTTCTCTTGCCACAGAATATCTCGCCGGAGGAACACACACCATGCCGACTTTCTGTCCTTTCTTATAAATAAATTATTCCTGATCGCAAGGAAAACAGTAAAAAGACGAAACAAATGCAGCCTTCGAGAGCATAAAATTAACTCATGTAAGTCAGCAGAGGTGAAAATGGCGTAAAGGACTCCCTTATCCTTAAACACCAGCTGCAGCTAGCGTGATCTGAGTGGCGCAACCATGTGGCATGCAGTGGCCGCGTTACTATTCGAGAGAGCGCATTGCATCCACACGGCGCGCATCTGCACATCTTTGAACGATTCGAACTCCTAATCCGGACCTCCGCATCCACTCTTCTTTCGTCCTCATCTTTTCTTCCCGTCAACCAGTGAAGAGTAGCCAACCGGACAGTTACACTGGCTGACCTATCTGCCTTTAATCCCTCATGCTCCCTCTCTCTCTCTTGGCCACGGCGGCCGCATTTCGATGGGGGCGAAATGCGAAAACACCCGTGTACTTAGATTTAGGTGCACGTTAAAGAACCCCAGGCGGTCGAAACTTCCGGAGTCCTCCACTACGGCGTGCCTCATAATCAGAAAGTGGTTTTGGCCCGTAAAACCCCGTAATTTAATTCTCTCTATCTCTCTCTCTCTCTCTCTCTCTCTCTCTCTCTCTCTCTGTGTGTGTGTGTGCATGGTGGAGTCAGAAAGCACTGTCGCGTGGTTACATAGAGACGAAGCGTTTGCTGGCGACGAGACCGCTGCAACCGAGTTCGGGGCCACCGGCCACCTCCGGAACGAGGAAACGAGCCGCGGTTGCACACCTGCCATCCTCGATCACCGCGCACAAGCCCCAAAGGAGCGCAGGGGGAAACCGACGAGGGTGCGTTTCGGAGGTTGGCCGCGCAGCAGTCGAGCGAGCAGCGCGTGCACATGCGAAGCCAGCGGCGATCGCCGGCGCGCCTCTCGCGATTGACAGCTCCGGCGCTCGACCGTGCACGTCTTGAGCGGAGAAACCGCAACCGACTCGCTTCGGCTCTATTCATAGGCCTTCGAGCACGCCCGCGACGGGCGCACGCGAGTGGGGCCCCCCTACGCTATACGCCACACGAAAACGGTGCACCGCGGTGGAAGCCGTGGGCCGCCGCCGCCACGAGGCGACCGTGCAGCTGAAAGGGGTGCCCGGTTTCGCTCGAGCTTCTCGTGCGAAATATTTTAATATAAGAACATTTTCTCATCGCCTAGTTGAGTGGCTTAGTAAGCTTTCTCGAGGAACGTCAAATGGCTCTGCGCGGATATTCTGCCGTTCGGGTGCTTCAGCGCGATTGAAATTATACGTGCAAGAAAGCCCTAGCATTAGTTGACGTCTACGAGAGGTGCGCATGCGTTTCCGTTCGAGGTGACCAGCCAGGCGTTGTTGTACCTCAGTGAGACGCCGTCTGCTGACAGTAGCTCCTCTCGACAGCTGACGGCATTCTGGTAGCCCACGTTGCTAGGCTACTCGTCTTTCCGAAGCAGCCGGTATTCTCTTTAGTATGACCACAGACGATCATACCCAGTTAGTTATCGTACTTGCGCTTATGACTGGTTAAAGCTAGCCCCAGCTCTTCTAGCTCTGCACGGTTTTATAGTGACAACACATCCTCACTCGACTGACGCACTCTGGCTGGGCGGTGAGGCGAAAAACAGAACGGCATCGCAGCGAAAGAAGGAGTGCATATGAGCAAGAACAAATGATTCCGCGCGGTCTTCCCACTCTCGCCGCCGCCTCTTGAAAGGCATAAAACCACATCTCTGTGTACACGAGTAGTCACTCCTCCCACCGCATTGCAGGTTCCGCATATTCATAGAGCAGCCGCCGTATTTCATACAACTGCATTGAAGAGCACGGATGTAGGTACGCGCCAGTCACGTGTATCTTTATCTACTTAAAAGGATCGACGACCGTGCAGCGGGTGGTCACAAAAAAATAACAAGCAAAGACGCAGGGACATTTGACGGGCATCGGGTGATGCGAGAAGCGGCGGGAAAGCGAGGTTGTGTACACGCGTGTATACCACCACCCCGAAGCGGCGAGCTCGGAAGGCTGACTGGCGTTTTCACGGTTGGGGAGCTGGAAAACAATGGCGTCTCTCCCGCCTCTTTCTCACGGACGCGGCAGAAAACGGAGCACGATACTTGAGCGAGACGCGAGCAGTCATTGCTTCTCGCGCACTTGTCGTCTATGGTCTGTTTTTCTTTTTCTTTTTCCGTCGACGCTTCGCGCGCAGTCGCTTGTCCGGTCGAACGCAGTCGTCTCCTACCAGAACAAAGCCGCTCAAGTGATTAGAACCAGCGGGTTTAAAATGAAAGCTACGGTCTTTCTTCTTTTGTATTTTAGGCTGTCCCTAATTCATGCAATTTGCTGCCTTGGCTTTCGGCCGAGCGCTTTCTTTGTTTCCTATGGCCTTTCTATAGATATAGTCGCGGTAGGATTTCTGCTTCGTACGATTAACCGTATTATACGAGCGGTGCGTGAGCTCCGTGCTCCTGTCTCACTGCATGAAAGGGGGCTACGGTGAAGTTTCTTGGAAGAGGGACAGCCTGTTTCACACGCTATAAAAAGAGTTGCTCCACATCATGTCACGTTACGCACATACTTACGCGTTTTTCGTCGTACCCGATTAATGCGAGGCAATAACTTGGTGGAGAGCATGCGAAAACGCTTGCCCAGCGTAATCCACAAGATAAAATTATATAGAAAGCCGCTGTTTTTGTTGCGTTCATAGGACATTGCGGTTTATTTATTTATTTATTTATTTATTTATTTATTTATTTATTTATTTATTTATTTATTTAAACAAACAGTTTTTGACGGCAATTTGGTATCAACCATGCGGAATCTATCTGAATGTGGAACACTGAAAATAGCAAAGACATTTACAGGAGACGTCATGGGCAACCAAAATCTCGGTATTCTGCTTGCTGCCTTCCAAAGGAAGACTTCTCCACGTTGACGGGTGAAAATATACAGACCCATGAAATTATAGTGGGCCAGCACATGTTTGAGTGCTTAGCAGAAAGAAATCGTCGGGCGCACTAGCCAGAAAGGTGCTCGCTGCAATTCGATTCAGTTCACTTCAATTCAGCGCATACATTGGTGGTTAACGTGGAGCGTTCGCGGCAGTGGCGTAGCAACGGGGACGTCTGAAGACACCCGGAAATTGTCGATATCCTCGCCTTCCTCGACTACACCCGTGGGCGGGGGGGCGGTTGCGGGGGTGTGACAGAAGAACTATGGGCCCCGGGTGCCAGACGACCTAGCTACGCCACTGGTTCGCGGCAAGCCCTCCGAACTAGCACGCATGTCAGAGGGAAAAGCATTAAGTACACTGTTGGTGTTAGGTGCATATGGTATGCCATGAAATGGAAATGCCTTCCGGTACACAATTGGCAGTAGAATGACAGCAGTGCGAGCTGGCAATAGTCCGTAACTTGGTAACACCTGGTGAAGACCATGTCACAATAGGGTTTTGTAACAATGCATTCAGTAACACCGGTGCGTATGCTGCGAAATTCATAACTTGCTGCAGGCGTGTGCTATTATGGGAAGAAGTTTGACGGAAATGAATGCATGTCAGTACTTGCTGTCTAGATGTCTTGATACGGGACTGTAGCTCTTGTCTCCTCCTCGCAGGGGTTGTTGCGTGGGCAGTGAGCGCTGAGACAGTCATGGCGTCCGCCATGGAGAGGACAGAGTCTCCCATCCGAATTCAGGTGAGCAACGTGAGTATCCAACGGACAGTTTTATTCTTCCTCTCTTTTTATTTTTTTATATTTTAGCTCTTTCGAAACGTTGTCTTGTTGCATCACGACAGGCGAATTTCTACTTGTATATCGAGAGACGATGCCTGAATTGAGCACGAATTCCGAAACATGTCGCTCAAAAATCCTGTGTTTACAGTTATTTACGGTCTCATACATTCTCGGCGCCCTATACCATAGCCTCAGTGTGCGTGATAAATGTTTTGGCGGCCGCTGTTGATACATGACGTGTTAGGACGGCTTTGAAACAGCGTCCTGCTGTTCTCATGCTAAGCTAAACAGAGAGTGGTTGTGGTCAGTTATGCACAAAAGGTATCCGCAGGCCGGTTATCTAGCCGCGGAGTAGCTGTAATGGCTGGAGCGAATATCTTGTACTGCTCAAGGTTTGAAGGTGTTTGCTTCGCACCCAGATACATACTGAGCGCTTAACTCTGGCATCGGAACTGGTTCCCAGCGTAGCGCTCACTACTTGTGAGGCATGTGCGGATAGGAATGTGTTCTTTTTTTTTCCTTATAAGTTGGGATCCTTTTCTTGTTTTGGTCCGCTTCTTTAGTTTCTCGTATTTAATTTACTCTTTCATAACACACCAGCCCTTGCCACCGTTGGCAGTTAGCGCAAGAGAGGGAGAGAGAAAATATAGGAAATACATGTAGGTTAACCAGATGTACGTATGGTTTGCTACCCTGCGCTGGTGGAGAGGGGATATAGGGACGAAAAAGAAGAAGATGGAAGTGAAAGATCACTGAAAGAAAGTGAAGATGCTTACGATGTGTACTGTTCGTGGATTATTCTGCTCTTCGTGCTTGTGGCTTCAAAGGTTCTTGTTGCGTTATGTGTTAGCTTTATATTTCCCAATATCCAAGCAATCATAACCTTCTAAACCAAGCAAGGCAATAAAAAGTATCTGCGCGCATGAATAATCATTGGAAAATGTTGTACTTATAACGTCATATTACGATGAAAATGAACAGTTTAGCAAAGAAAGCCACGAAGCCGTTTGAACTCGGAAGGACAAAGTTTAGGCTAACCAATCAATTCTTTGCAGACTGAACCGTCCTACTCGCAAACACGGTAGTGTTTACACTTCCTTCTGGTAATTTCTGTTGGAAAGTATGGTTTTATTCGATTCGCCCCGCACTTTCCGAACTAGTTCCCGCCAGTTCTAGTGCAGTTCTCGCTCGTTCGGAACCGGCACGGCACCTGCCGCGCGAACGCTGCACTCTACGCTTCTGACGAGTGCAGGAGACGCTGTCAAACCCGCACGGAGCCTGCAGCGAGTGAAACGAATGGCCCGTGCAGCACCTCGTGAATTAGTTCAGAAACTCGGATAGACCTGATGCCTTAGGCTATCTAGGAGCAAATCGAGCCGATAAAACAAGACACGTATGTTTGTGTGACACAAACACATGACGCGTGCGAACCGTGAAAGAAATTAGATATGCAGGTGCCGAGGAAATGTATAGCGGGGAAGAAACTTAAAGGAGCTCCAAAGACAAACACTAAATCAGTTTAAATTGATTTTTAAAACGTACTTTAAATATCATATTTGCGTTAACTTCTCGATGAGGGGTAATTACTATAATTTATAAAAAAAAAAGGCAAAACTTTCAATTTTTGAATTTCTCGACGAAACTCCAGCGCCGGTACACGACAGTGGGACGTCACGAGTCCCAAAGTACGTTCAAGGAATTGGGCCGCTGTGGAGCACCGATAGTTCTTGGAAATTGCTCAATCCAGTCTTCGGCTCCTTTGGAACGCAATGTAGTCCATCCTTACGGATAGCATAAATAGCTACAGGCTTTCACGGCTGGCTGGTGCGGGAACTTGAAGGCGATGTCGCCACCAGGCTTTCGTTTACGCGTCCTTTCTCGCTTATCCAGCCTCCTTGCGCGGTGACAGTGGCTCCCGCAAAGGTAACCCAATACATTCTACAAAGGTAACCCAGTATAACTCAAGTTAACTTTCTCTCCGGAGTCCCTTTAAAATAAAGGAAGACAAATCAGTCTGTGTGTAAGGTGAACAGCATACTCTAACAACAGTTTACATCCAATGGAGAGAGCGCAGAGTTCTTTTTAAAAAAGGAAACGCTAACAAGACAGATCACAATTATCGTTTCAGGACAAAGATACTCCCGAAAGGGCGCAAACGGTGTACACACTCTTAAAAAAGTTTACACCATTCGAGTTGTATGTTCTGTGTGTAAGTTGAATATTATACTATAAAAACAGTTTACATCCATTGGGGCGAGCGCAGAGTTTTCAATAAAGGAAACGCAAGCAAAGCAGATGACGATTAATTTTGTGGGACAAATGTACACCCCAAATGGTGCAAAAGCTTGAAGAATGTCCATAACAAACGTTTCTTTGCTCTCTGTCCTGGACCCGAGCGTCGCGCACGCGCTGAACTGCCCATTGTCAATGCCGCAGGATCGGTCTTCGTACGACGACCGCCTCGACGAGCCTCCATCGTACGCGAAGCTCCCTCCGGCCAAGGCGATCCCTCCGCCATCGCCGCCCGAAGAGAGCGGCAGCGCCGAGACGTCGATGGACTACGCGTCCAACTCGTTGCCCGTGCTCCCAGCACAAGCCAAGCCGGGCGCCATTGTCGAAGCCACGACCACGGGCGCCGTCGACGGCGACAAGCCCGTGTACGTGGTGCACTTCGTGCTGGGCGACAAGGACGCCAAGGGCCGCGACAGGGTCACCACCACGACCCACAGGTCAGTGTGCAACCGTCGCGCGCGCTGCATGTTTTTACAGCGAAGTTATTAAGGGCTACTTTCCCCGCTATCGTGTCCGCGTGTAGAAAAAAAATCCCGACGATAGTGCAATGCCGGCCCGACCCGCGGCGGAGGTGCAGTTCATCATTAAGGGGCCCACATACACAGCTTCGCTGGTCATCCTTTTTCACAGAGTGGCGAAGGATAACCAGAAGGATGAAAAACAACTTGCCGCAGGTGGGAAACGATAGTTGCGATGGATGCGAAGGTTGTGGGATCGTTCTCCACCTGCGGCAAGTTATTTTCTCATCCACTTTCATTTCCGTTAATTTACCGTTTCTTTATTTCATTTATTAAGCACAAGTAATTTCCCCTATGTTGTCCTTGGTGTCAGTGTCTGTTGGCTTCGTACTAATTAACGGTGTTATGCAATTAAGTACCTTCTCTACAGTATTACTACTGACGTCATACAAGACGCTGACGACGTCACATTGATTTTTGGTACCACTCGTTGCGTACAACGCCGGCTTTTTTGCCTCATGGGACATATAATGCTTTTGAATTAAAGGAGGAGGAAAAGAGATGAGAAGAAGGCAGGGAGGTTAACCAGAATCATGTCCGGTTGGCTACCCTACACCGGGGGAAAGGGAAAGGGGAAAAACAAAGATAACAGGGAGAGAGAGGAGGGAAGGAAAGAAGGAAATTGCAGTGAGTTCGCTGACGTGTGTGGCCTTACAGAAATTGCATTAATAGTCACAGTTGGTCGCACAAGCCCGTCGTCCTTAAGAAGCACAAAAGTGCCTTCACCGCTTTATGGGCCGACGGGCGATGGGGGCGATGTTCCAACAGCACCTGCATAGAAAGCGGCCGATTGTCCAGTTTTTGAAAAGCTTTGGCAAGTTCTTGTCTCTCAGGGGTGTATCGTGGACAGTGGCACAGCAGGTGGTCGATGTTTTCTTCCGTGCCACAGACCTCGCATGCTCCACTGTCAGTCTGTCCAATTAATGTAGCTTTTGCATTAAAATTGACAGAGAAGAAAAAGCTGCTGACCGCACCGTAATTGTCTAGCTCGTGGCTAACACCTGAGGTTCGAGCTTATAAAGACTCACTCACACTAGGCCGACCCGACGCCGATTTCGGTCTGCCGACTGTCGGCGACAGCGTTTTTTCCTTCGTGTCGGCGCCTCTACCTGTCACACTGTACCGACGCCGACAATCTGCCGACGGTCGGCGGAGAGCTCGCCGTCGGTACAGTGTGACGGAGACGCCGACACGAAGGAAAAAAAAAACGCTGTCGCCGACAGTCGGCAGACCGAAATCGGTGTCGGGTGGGCCTAGTGTGAGTGAGCCGTAACTGTTCGGAAAGCGAACCGCTCATTCGTCCTCGAGTGAGTGGTCGGAATCGCATATGTGCTGACGAAAGCGCGATTCTGGCCAATAACGTAAGGGCAGGCGAACGGTTCGCTTTTTAAACCATTGTAAGATCCCGCCCCTGAGCATCGATCAGAATTGTGGGGAAGGAGGAGAACAGAGAGAGATTCTGGAAAGATGACAGTGATAGGAAGGGTAAGAGTGCTGCTCACTTTGACATAAGTCTCTGAGTACGTACTGCTTTCTATCAATCCGTTTCGTTTCCCTCCTGTTAGTTCGCCTTTTGGCGTTGTCTAGGACGCCGGTGTCTTATCACCGGGATCGGTCACTCAGCACGACTAGTGTTGAGAACGGACAATAGATCGTTACAAAATGCAGCTCCTGTTTTCTTCCTTGTTCCTTCTTCGTAAGGATAACCATGCTTTCCGCGGTATAGCACGGAAGTCTTGCAGTCACCGATTTGCTGTGGTGGAACCTCCTCCATGTTTGGGCAAATACCCCCACCTTTCTCTTCCATGCGTCTGCAGCTTGCCGGCCTCGAGCGTGGCCCCCAGTACCCAAAGCACGCCGCCGAGTACCACAAAGCGGCGCACCACACCGAGCAGCACGACCACGACCACGACGACGACGACGACGAGCACGACGACCACCCGGCGACCGCGGCCGACGACGAGCCAGGCGCCGAGCGAGCCGCCTCCGGCGACGTCGACGCTGAACCCGCACTCGCCCGAATTCGCCGACATGCTGAACCACATCCTGAACGCCTCGAGAAACGGGTTCGGCCGCTCTCCGCAGTTCGTCGTGTTCGCGCCCATGCCCACGGAGCACAACAAGCAGCACCTGGAACACTTGTCCAAGGTGAGTCTCGCGGAGAACATTGCTTGGTGACTGCGACAGAAAGATGCCGTTTCCTTTTTTTTTTTTTTTTTTTTTTGACGCTACCGGGAGAATGCGGGGAGGAGACGACGTTAACGGGGGTTTCCGTCGGTTTGAGAGAGAAATAAAGCAAGGATAGAAAAGTTTTTTTTTTTAATGGTGCTGGAGATCAAGCACGCTACTGCAGATTACGTTGACGACGCATAAAAGGGCCCATACCGTTAACTCATACTCGGTACATACGCACATAACATGCACGAGTAACGAGAACAACCACAGACGGTAGGAAGCCTCTAGATTTTCTATAGCTCAGGCCAGAGACGTTCAGACCAGTGTTCAGGAGGAAGACTAGCCTTCATAGCGCAAGGCACTATATAGAGCACTGCTTCAAGGTCCAAAATGTGCCGCGTAAATTTAAAGTGGATGTGAATACTGCGGTGTCCAGACTCCCAGCAGGTGTTCCCTTTCGCGCGCTCTGCTCCACCGAGGTGCGCTCGTGACGCGGCGTCGAAGCAAGCGGGTGACTAGGGGCCGTCTCGCTCCTACAGACGACTGACGCCGCCTTTTTCACTCGGTGGGGCATTTGACGCGTTCGCATCAAAGGGTGAAAATGAGCATAGCGCACGAATGAGTGTATGCACGGGAGGGCTACACCAAGCGGACACTCAGGCCCGCGTGCTTCATGAACTGCACTAGTGCGCGAATAGCCTTTTGCGTCAGCGTCGCGTGGGGCCACACGCAGTCCAAGTATTTCTCACTCAGAAAATGAAGACGGGAAATAATGCACGTGCAACCTCAGCATGGTGCGCATTCGAAAGGCAACTGATAGCAGAAGAAGAAGGAGTTATGAAAATTGCACGCCAAGAGATAGAAAACGAGCCACGTATGGGCGACTTCAACTAACTCCAGAATTCACTGTGCACCAGCTAAAATGAAGAAGAAAGAGCTGACTTTGGCAGGACACCTGTATATACTTGGAACACATAACCGTTAGTATTTTAGGTGTTGTTCGGACCTGGCAGCATGCTTCCCAAAAGCAAACCAAACAGTTCATCGGCTGTTGATAACGTGTCGATCAACCTTTGTGTCGCCAGACATCCGGAGCAGAACGAAAATGAGCTAGAAGTTCTAGTTAATACGTGAGGTCGAGCTCTTGGCATATCTTGTCCCATCGAGTACCTTCCGGTGCGCATTGGTTCGTTACTTATTTATTTATTTATTTATTTATTTATTTATTTATTTATTTATTTATGTTGTGTGTGTCTCTGCACTTTCCTCTGGGGCCGTGACACTCCTCGTGGCGGGAGGTATAAAGACGCAATTCACTTTCTTTCATTTCCAAAGAGCGCTCCACCTTGCCGCCATTTTTGCCGCTGCTGCCTATGCGCAAAGATATCTACATTTATTATAGTGATGGCAGGGGAAGGCCGCTTCATGTGAGACATGAAAGATCGAGCCCCGACCCTGTTGTCCCAGAAGTGCTTTGCAGGGTGCCTACCAACCGGGAAAACAGGGAAGAACAGCGAATTCTCAGGGATATTGAATAGTCTGGAAAACTTAGGGAAAACTCAGGGGATTTGTGCTTCAATCAGCGAAAGTTAGCTGCCATTTTATTGAAAGGGAACGAAAGTCGCTCTACTGCTGGCTCGAGTAAAAGAGAGGAATCGTAAGGAATTGTCTTTGACGCCGTGTCGTCGGCTGGAGCAGTTGCCAGTGTGCAGTGAACGACCGACTTTCCGGACGCCCGATTTTTGTGAAATGCCCGATAATACGGACGATTTCGCGGCACCACCACGTGCCCCATAGAGTCAATGTATAAGAACGTCTGTAATTTAAGACGCAAGAACCCTTCGTTGTCCAATCTTCCGGACTTTTTGCCGCCACCGCAGGTCCGAAATGGCGTTAATAAAAGCCAACACCGTCGTTTTGATTATCTCGCCGCCTCGAACCAGCGCTCTCGCACGCAGATCCGCTGGCAACCGTAGCAACCCCCGCGGCAACGCTAGGCTTAGCTGCTTCGACGGTTCTTGCCGTTCAGTGCCGTGTTATTCATCGAAAGAATTCGCCGTTGTCAGTAATGGCACCGACTCCGCCTTTGTAATCCTCGCAATTGGCTTCGAAGCTTAGCATGACGCGTTGCATAAAGCCGGTTCTCGAAAGGTAGCTTCGCTTCAGTACAGAAGTGTTACGCGGTGAAGCGTACGTAAAGTATTGCGGTGAAGCTTAACAAGCGTGGGAAGGGGGCAATTGTCACGGGACGCAGTACGTATTCCATAATTATACGCGCGTGCACCCGCCGTCTCCTGTCACAGTACGAGCACCGATATGCCTAATAAGTGTACTGGCATGCCTTCAGAGCTTCCTCGGACTTTCCTGTGAGGATTTGAGCCCTTAAGGGCAGTAAAAGACATGCATTCTTTTTCGGACTGCCTGATTTAATTTTTCGGACGTTCTCGCTGCCCCTAGGGAGTCCGAAAAGTCAGACGTTGACTGTACAACTGACCAAGAGGATGCTTCGAATGGTCCGTGGGGCGAACGCGGGGCGGAACGATAACAAGAACAGAAATGATCGTCGAATTGAGGAATGATCGTGAAAGGAGCTGTGCCACCTCTTCTTTGAAGGAGCTTGAGCTCAAAAAGAAAAGTGTTGGCTGACGCAAATCCAAACCAAAATAAACTCTTGAAAGCAGTGAAACACAAAACGGAGGCATTGTGCGTGGGCTAACAGTATGTGAGGACAGCTGAGGTTGACTTTCCAACTGCTTAGAAAATCTCGCTTGTAACAAAGTTCGGGCCTAATACCAATGATCTTGCTATCACTTGATAGAAATAGCTCATTTTTGAAATATTTACTTCTGTATGTATCTCTTTTTATTCCTATTTGGAAATGTTCGACTCGATTTACAATGGGCTTTATCATTTTTATTTCTCGAAGATATTTTATTTGCTGTGCATTTTACTATCCCCTACCTTCAGTTTTCTATTTTGAGTAAATTAAACACTGCTCCTTACTATTAAAACTCGCTCAAGTTGGTTTTTTTATGCTTACTTGAGAGTGACAGCATCGGGCGACGTGGTGTCCCTCCCAGCCAGTCTTGACATAAAATAAAGTTCTGTGTCGCTCAGGGAAAGCCTGGAAAACTCAGGGAATTTGAAAATGTGGACTTGGTAGACACCCTGGTTTTGGTGTTGCATGACGATGCGGAACTGTTGGACACAAAATATGGTTGACGCCTGTTGAGGAGGTTTACTAAGATCTTTTGGTCGCCCAGTGCATCGCGGCTACGGGCAATATGGTTATCATGCGGTTTCAGGCAGTGTTGGCCGAACTATTTCGCAGAGGAAAAGAAAAAGAAGGAAAGGCAGGGAAGTCTAGTAGCATATCATATTGACCGCAAATAAAGACGGGATCAGCGGAAGAGTACACAATAACGACACGGGCGTGTGTTCTCTTTTGTGTTCTCTTCCGCTGTACCCGTCTTTACTTGCGGCCAGTATGATATGCAGTAAACACCAACTGGGCCAAACTGAAGTTCTTCTGGAGGTTAAGCAGGTTTCACATGGTTTGTTGCCCTACAATGGGGGAAGCGCCAACAAAGGGAAAAGGAAAGGGACAGGAAGTGATGCTTGAGCACGAACGGCAGCTTTCACCCCATAATTAAAGGTGGTCGCGCACAGCCCAGTCGTCTTTAAATAATGCAGCAGTGCTCTGGCAGATCTTCTACAAGGATGACTATATACTATATCCAGGAATGTGGATTAATGGCGTATGACATAGAATGAGATTAATGATGAAGTCGAGCATTCAGCAGAGGTTGGCGCTGGGCCGCGGCAAGATGACTGCACCTAGAGGTGTCTTCCTGTTGCAACGGGCGTGTTTCGGACGATGCTTGTGCCGCAGGCGACCCGCTATCACCCTGTGGGCGCACCGGTGAGCCAGGAGGTGATTTCCGCGCCGATGCAGCACCCGCACCAGTCGCACCTTCCTCCTCCTCCACCGGTGCCGTTGAGGGTGCCGATCCGGCCGCGCGACGAGTACCACCCTCTGGCGTCGCACCACCACCCGCACCAGCACGAGGCGGCGCTGCCACCCAGGCAGCAGTACCTGCTGCCGGCGCCGCAGGTGCTCAGCCGGAGGAACGGCAGCAACCCGAACCCGTTCCAGGCGCCGCCGCCGCCGCCTGGCTTCCAGGTACACGCCTAGCGACTGCTCTCTTGCTTTTGCTCGAAATACGCATGCGCAAACAACGCTGTTTAAGTGTCCTGTGCAGATGACCGTCAAGTGATCTGAAAAGAGTAGGAAAAAGGTTATACGGAAACAAGTAACGCATTTTTCATTCTCGCATGCAGCGTATTTCTGCACGAAATGCTCCCTCCCACGTTTGCGAGATCTTGTAGCGTTATGCTGAAGAACGCAGAATTCGATCCCCGTGGTTTCGTCGTACAAGTCCACTAACCCGACCAACTCCGGCACACTTCATGGTGCGACGACCCTCAATACCCTCCTACAAAAGTGGGATCACGAAGCGACGGATCCCAACTACCGCGTGGTCCTGGAAGTGATGGTGATCAGAAACGTCACGAGTCAATGTGATTATGAGCACGATTATCAACAAGGCGGCATTGATAGCCCGGCAACAGTGCCTGCTACTAGTTGCAATTAATATTTTCAAGCAGATCATTCGGTTTAATACTGAAATAACCCAAAGTATATTAAACCGGACCTCAGGAACACTGCCAACGGCTTCGTGCGGACTGCCTGTCGCTGTGCGACTTCTCCCCGTCCGCTTCTCCCCAGCCGAGCAACACTGGTGTAAAGCGTTTGCGTTGTTTATTGACGAATGACGATGTTTGGTAGATTGGTTGCATGGCACGCGGAACTTGAGAAACTGCGCCCTCCTGCGCTGCTCGATAACGTGGTAGTGGTCAACGTTTGTATGGAAGCTCTTCTTCATAAACGACACCTTTATTTATAGTGTACGCATAAACGTTTCTCCCGACTCACAATAACTCAAAATTCGCTACATGTCGGCGCCACCTTCCGGTTCGTGTAGCCAGACACTGCCTATCAAAGCGCCCGGCTCAGGGCATTTCTCCGCGCTCTTCGCGTGGCGTTATCCAGCCGCCGGCTTCGTGACCGAGCGATTGACACGATCCGATTTCTCGATCGCACGAGAGCGCAGCGTCGTTCGAGCCCCTTTCTGTCCTTTGGTGCAGGCGAACCCGGCTCCGCCTCCGCCCGAGCCGGAGCCCCTGGCGCCGGGTTTCCAGTCCGTGGGCGGCTACAGCGCATCGCAGAACCACGACATGTACGCGCCTGCGGCCCAGTCCCAGTCGCCGTACAACCCGCCGCCGCCGCCGCCACCGCCGCCGGTGTCCCACCACCATTCGCGCTACGGCTCGCCGTCGCGCTACAACGACGCCGTCGACTCTCAGCGGGGACTGCTGCACCCTGCCTCGGAGTCGGCCTTCCCCAACAAGGTAATCGACGAGCCAGTTCCAGTCAGTGTGCCACCTCACGGAGTGAAATCGGGTGCTCAGAATTGCCGGCATAGATCCCAGACCTTCCTTTATCCGTTATATTTATTTATTTTATTCATTTATTAATGCACACACTGCAGGGTCCAACCAGTGATGGCGCACCATGGTACAAAATTAAAACATATGTAAACGTAAATCATAACTTAACGAAGAAAAACAATGGACAAAATGCAGAAAAAATGTCGTTATTAGGAATTTGGCAAGTAATGCTCGGTATAATTATTGCAGTTAGTTACTGTGCGAAGAAAAATGGGAACCATAAGCATCCCTATTAGCATGAAAAATGTTGTTAGTGCTTGATCCTGATAATTTCGTGTATGTCATGTGGTCAAGCTTGTTGAATATGCGCAGTATACTTTGAATAAGAAATCTATAAGGCAAAAAGCTACCGCCAATCAGTACGTCGTATGAAGCTGTGGAACGTGTCTTTTCAAGCGCCGAGCCATTTTAAACACGGAGTCAGAAACATGAAATTTGGCACGTAAAACCCCATAATTTTTAAGAAACATGAAAACACGTGTACGTAGCCTCTAGCTACAGTTTTTCTTTGATGACAACTTTCTCTGAGTCAACGGTGTTTCGCGAAACACAATATTACACAAAGCACGAGCAAAATCTATTCTTCATCAGCTGTGAAATGATGATGAGTTTGGTGACAAAATGACCTGCCATCAGAAAACCTTAGCTAAGAAAAACAACGTTAAGAAATGGTAATGAAATTACAAAACATTGTCAAAAGTCTATAACGATATTACAAAACACTAAGAAAGCAAGTCCGTGGATCACGGCCAAAATAGACGTGAGAAAAAGAATGAACAGGTCAGGTTGATCATAGAGAAAATTTTAAATGTGCAAAGACTACTTTTCACATATAATTGATCTGGCCACCGTCCACGAGAAGATCCAGTAGAACCTCGAGAGCTGATCTCTGTTGCGGCACAGCCAAGCGTATTTCGCACACACAAAAGGCGGATTCCCACCTCTGCATACTTCCTTGTGCTTTTGGATGGTTTCATCGGCGATCCCTGCCATGGAAACTTGCCTGAGGTGCTTGACGAATCTGCTGCTTATCCAGGACCGGAGCGGGTTCGAGATCCACGCGGGCGACTCGTACGCCAGCCACGGCAGCAGCAGCGGCGGCCACGGAGGAGGCCACGGCAAGGGCATCACGTTTACCATCGGCGGCGGGGACCACCAGTCGCCGCACCACGACTACGGCGTCAGTCCGATGGGCGTCATCAAGAACCTGTTCCTGCCATTCCTGCCTAAGCCAAAGGTGAGCCCGGTGGCGTGTCTGTCGACGCGCCTCCATCCCACAGAACTGCCCGGCACGATGTTGCTGGTTGGAGCTGGGCAGGCCGCGTTTCGATGAGCGTGGAATGCAGGATGCGCCTTCGCTGAGATTTCGGCTCGCCTCAGGCGGTCGAAAACTATACGGATCGAGCCGTTCACTCCGCCGTTTTGCAGTGAACTTATAACTTCGGGATGATCAAACCAATCGGCCAGTGGCA
The DNA here is from genome assembly GCF_023375885.2 of Dermacentor andersoni. Taxonomy (NCBI): domain Eukaryota; kingdom Metazoa; phylum Arthropoda; class Arachnida; order Ixodida; family Ixodidae; genus Dermacentor; species Dermacentor andersoni. The sequence continues at coordinate 151,860,156 of NC_092821.1, read as the reverse complement.
ACGCGTACTCTCGATCGATCACATCATTCGGCGAAGCCGTGTAACACCCACCAGTTTAAATCGCGCCAGGTATATGTTGGCGTCATACATCTCTTGCTTATTGTTGCCAGTGCACTCGATCGGCATCTACTTTCGCATGTATATAGAGCCGATTCGCCCACGTGGCCATTAAGATGACGCCTAACCATCACTGTGAAGCGGTCAGCCCGTTGTCTCGAGCCATGGCCCAGCTCAAGCGCACTGTGCTTCAAAGTGGCAAGGTAGTAGCTGGATTCTGTACGCTGCTCCTGCAGCTTTTTAACGTTCACCTAAGTACACGAGCACATTTCCATTTCGCCCCCATCAAGATGCGGCCACCACGGCCCGGAACCGTCGTCGAAAACTCGTGCTTAGCAGCTCAACGCCATGTAGCCGCTAAGGCGAAACTGCGACGGCCTGGGTGGGGTTGCTTCTTTTAATGTTATAGCGCTGTACAGGCGGACCCCACTCACTTTGTAGGTAACCGGGTGGCGAAGAATGTGGGCCAATCCCGAAGGCAGTGCGGTCTCTTAAAAATGTGGGCCGATACTGAAGACAGTGCAGTCTCATTTAAATATTTGGGCCGATCCCAAAGGCAGCCCACCAGTAAAAAGGTGGGCTGATGCCAGTGCAGTCTAAAAGCGCTTCTCAAAGTCCTAGCTGTCAGGAGTAAAAATGCGAGGAACTGGCACATGTTGCACGCGTCAGTCGTTTGGTAGAGCGACTTTGGCACGAGAGAGGCAAGCATGTGAGCGGGGCCCAACTTGGCACCTGATGGCTGTTGCACCGGTGTGCTTGAAGACGGAGCCTCCGTCCCACCGTCGGTCGCGCATTTCCTTACAGCATCATAGGCACAGGCTTCACCTACGCTAGAGGTACATGTCAGAAAATTCGAGGTTTGTTGAGCCTACGGGTCTGCGTCACAGTGTGCACGAAATTGCGAAAGAGGTGCGAGATATAAATGAGAGTATGCAAGGCTGCCTTCGACGCGCGCGCGCAGCTGTCGAGACAATCTAAGTATGCTGTCCCATACTTAGTGAGTTTGCGGTGCTAAGCTTTACCTAGCTTTTCTTTTTTTCGTGTTCACCAGAAAGCTGAAAGGGCTACTTCGAGAGTATCGTGGCCGGCGTCGGTTTGTGACGCTGTGGGCATCTCTTAGCAACTGTGAGAGGTGGTTCCACGGGTGCTGTGCGTGCGTTCTCAAGGTCAGAGCACCAAATTCGAATTTAGAAAACGCGAGATTAGTGTCCGCCTTATCAATGGGACGCGGGTGGTCCGACGGCGACGCGGGAAATTCAATACACACGTGTTTTGGCAGTGCCAGCATGCGCGACCAGCAAGCGCGTCGGATTCCCGCCTTGCTGCAGCGGTGACACTTTACGAAAGCTCCGAGTTTCTTCCCTTTTGTGGCAAAGATCCCTCGCCGGGGCAACGTACGAACCTCAGCATCCCTGTTCTTTGTCATCTAAAGACATGTTTCTGGAAATGATGACACAGTAGAGCGATAACACAGACAAAGGGATCAAATGAAGTCTACCATTTGTAAGCCCACGTTCTTATATCTGCAGTCTGCTGGGCGCACGATTTTTTCGCTTTGTAATCTTCTTAGGATCTGTTAATAATATTCTTAACAAATAGCCTCTTCGGCAGCCACACAAGATTATTGGTAGTGGTGCGCTTAGAGCTCATCGGCACCTAAGAAACCGGGTATACAAAGGACAATAGCGCGAACGGAACACGGCAAACAGAAAAGCGATGAAACACGGTGATGCTGCGTGTCTCGATTCTGTCCGTTTCGACGCCCAACTTCGACGTGATCTATTCAAATGCATGTAAAATGCAAAAAACGCTTTTCTTAGACACTCCCTGGACCGAGTTTAATGAAATTTGTTGCATTTGAGAACGAAAGTTAAATTCTAGTGACTGTTTGTAGCGTAGTTTCGATTTGTGGCTTGAATTTTGTTGCAAGAATTTCAAAAACTTGGAAGTTAAGAAATATGAAAGCACCAAGTTTACAAACTAATAACTCTGTATCAAGACCAGATATCGCGGTTCTGTAAACGGCATTTATTAGATCATTGAAAGCAGACAAATTTGATGTGTCATTCTATATCTTGCGTGAATTTGTTACGTTGCGTACAAGGCTTCGGAAAAAGTTGTATTTCCATATTACTAAATTTTTGGAGAATCATGTGTGACATATAAATTTTCTCCGCTTTAGATTTACTATTAGACGCTATTCACAGAATCGTGATATCGTTTTTCACTGCTGAGTTATAGAGCTGTAAACTTGATAGTTTCGGTTTCAGAAAATTTGCGATTTCTGCCAATTTTTACTCAAAAATTGACGATCTATATCAAGCACAGGAAACCAACAGTCACTAGATTTTAAGGTTTTCTTTTGAATGCAACAAACGTCGTCAAATTTGGCGCTGTGGTTGCCGAGAAAAACGAATTCTCCTTTTACATCTATTTAGATAGGAGCATCCAAGCTAAAGCTTCCTCTTAATTAAGACGGAGTAAATGCAGGCACTCGAACCCACGACCTTCGGTTGGAGTCGAACCCTTGAGCTTATGTAGAAGTCGAGCCCACGACCTTTTGTGTTGAGGCGAAGTTAATTAAGGCACAGTTAATTAAGGTAGTGTAAATTAAGGTACCCCACGACCTTTGGTGGGAGAAAACAAGTAATAAGAAGTAACAGCGCATTCGAATGAGAATGTGAAGTTATTTAATGGACGTCCCTCGAGCGCGCACGCTTCCGCCTTCATCCTCTTTGGCATACGTCTAGGTGACTCATTTTTTCCCCATTTCTACATATCATTTATGTGTATTCAATGGACAATTACAAGCTGTCGAAAAGGCAGGGACAAAAAATTGTCTTGCATTTTCAGTACTATCAAATAAATTAAATCAGTCGTCGGTGTCGCTCCGTACAAGTAACCGTTATTAACGTTCGGCTGACATAAACAAAACTTTTCTGGCAATTTTTGCTTGAGCAAGAGAAGGTCGAATGCAGAACGAACTGGTGTTCTTTTTTTCAGGTGAACCTCAATGGAAGGGTCGTGTTCGGCGTCGTGCTCGAGAAGGGCGTGGGCCTGGGTCACAACCAGCACGGACAGCAGCACCACCACGCAGTCGCATACCACCACTGAGTCACCGACAAACCTGTCTGCTTCCATGACGTCACTCACTTGCACCCACTACGTATCGCACCACCTGGACAAGCGACTGGACACAGCGCCGTCCTCCCTCGCTGGTCGTGATGCTAGCGCGCTGTAGGGCCTTCCGAGTGCGACCATAGAGGAGGTCCTCAACGCAAGGCTGGGCATGGACGAGGGCCGAAACTGACCGAGTTATGCACAAAATGAACGTCTTCCCTGGCGCCTTGCCGACAAACAAGTGCTTCGCCCAGAAGCTTTGCTGTCACATTATGTGGTGTTGGGCCATTCCTTTCGGTGTCAGGCAGCGTTATATAAAACGTCAGGTCGACTGCTCGAGCTAATTATTAGCCATTCACCAGGCACGACCCTTAAATAACCGGTACATAACAATGTCTGTCGACACCGGTTGGGCAGGAACTCACTACTATGCAAATATTGTATTATAATAGAATATCATAGACAAAAGCTATCTTACTGCCAGTATTGATACATTTATTTAAAGCGGCACTTTTGGCCACGATTCAAAGGGTTAAATAGCAAGAGCACATCATCTGTCAAGGGCACATCACGGGCTGGAAATAACCACGCTTAATGAAGAAAACAGCCTCACAGAACTGGAAACGAAAGCGTGGTGAATCTTGTCTTATAGGAAAATGGGAATACAGAAAGCAAGTGCCTTGCTCTTACGTCGCGACCAGCCAAGGATGGTTTCCGTCGAGGTGCTCGTCTGCTTAAGCTGCCTGCCGTTCTGTCCAGAGCGCACCAGCGTAAGCTCCAGTTGTGTCGCAAGTGGGTCCAGCTGAAGCATCACGGTGATATCCTGCTCTTCCAAAGTGCAGGTTGAGATGCCACAACTCTCCTCTTGAACATATAGCCGAGAATTCACGTCACAAGCGAGCCGCGATCACTCTTAACCAGGAAATACACCGCGGCTTACGACATCACAAGCCACACGCTAACCCGCAAGGTTTCTCTGTTCGCTATGCTGACTCGCCATTGTGTGTATATGCACAAGAAGCCGGGCGTGTACTTAACTCCTGAAACGCGTGCTCGCCCGAGTTGGGAAAAGTCACTTTACTAAACAAGCACTCATCAGTCACATGCATCCATCATCGTCGTTTCATTGACAGGGTATAGGAGAAGGCTGGAAGGCAAGCAGAAGGAATTGAACCAAACACAGTATTGCGTTGATATGAATTTACCAGGCTTACCAATAAAATTAAAAAAAGAAGAATCTAAGGTTACCTTTTACCATGCAGCTTGCGCATTTTGGTTTTCTTCATCCTGTGTAGGACTTCTGGGGGAAGTGAGATCGTTTTGCTGTGCGGTTAAATTGATATTTTCGTCACATTCCATTACTTGTCTGAAGTGCTGGGCTGAAACGCGGTGATCGCATTGCTGTTCAGTTACCCTGTTATGATCCTTGTTACGCAATGGATGACCGCTGTCAGTCTAATCAGTTGACGCACAAGCACACGAAGTTAAAGAACGCGCACCAAGTTAAGTGACGGCTGAGCACAAAAATAAGTTTCACAATAAAATGTGCAATTTGTTTTTGTAGTTGCACTTCAGCTAGATGGAATTAGCTGCAGATAGTAATTCAGTAATCGCATTTTTAATGTGTCACAACCAAGCAATACTGAAGGAGAAATGTCTCGTAGTCTTGCCCATTCTTAATCGTCTATAGCGTTATATCATCTCATTTAACATTTCATTTCCTCTCTTCCGCTGCAAGCAGAACATGGTTAATGTAAGACTGTCGTTATGCTCAGTTTTGAATGAGAACAACGCAACGGTAATGCAGCAGAAAGGCGCGACTACTTAGAAGTTTCTTGTTGTTGCTTTTTTTTCTTCTTCTTTAGCGCACAATGTCAGGCGTCAGCCTTAACGTTGTTAGCCTGTAACGTAGCATTAGAAGTAGCAGTGTGCAGGCTGTCTAGTTAGCGAGTCTTTTTACCTTGCAATATTGCCTGGCTCACACCAGCCGGCCCCGCTCGTTAGCATGGTTTTCGGTGAACAAAAACAAGTTAGTACTCGTCTCTCATCGCGCCCTCCATTTTCAAGTTGCATCACCGCTGCGTTGTTGGTTTTTTTTCACCGAAAACCGTGCAGAGCTTGATGAGGCTGCTGGTGGTAGAGACGTAGATGTTGCATGGATAAAACAAAACAAAAAAAATTGTTTTGTCGTACTTGAGATGAGGTTACATGAGGTGAAATAAGGGATCAGGTGATGCATTCTGAAGCGAGCTAAAAAACGTCGCTTGCGAGAACTCTCGGGGAATTCGGCTCTAATAAAAAAAAATCACGCGTAACAAGCATTTGGACTGGGAGCTTGTAGTGCCATGTTGGTCTGAGATGCTCACTCAAGTTGTAAATGGAAAAGATACAGCAGCACCCGTTTAGAGGCATTTGATGGGCAATCGATCGCGGAGATCATACGTGTTATATCAAGTCTTCCTGCTTAAAGTTGGTAAACAGGCAGCCATTCCCTTCCCACCAAATTTCAGAGCGAGCTTCCGTTCAGCATTCGGGTACAAACGAGGCCCGTCAATGTTCGCGTGCAATGCGAGGCTCCGGTTTCGCGACTGCTGTGCGACCAACGAGCGGGTTCCCGTCGAATGCGGCCTTCAATTCGTCGCGATGCTCGCGTGTTCAAGGCAGCTTCGCAGTTACATTCTGGCTGCAATTTCGTGCACAAACTCGTCCAAGCCGAAATTCGCTTGCACGTTCCCGATATGTGGTTACGCACTTATATATACGCGTTAAAAATATACCAATAAAAATTTGACCGCAGTGTTAGCGAACGTACAATAGTCAGCTGACGAGCTTTGCGTACGCCAAGAAAAAGATGCGTTCATTCTGATGTTTTTGGCATTTGTGGGCATGTACATGTGTATCATACAAAGGCGCGGTCGCTTCCGACTGCTTCTACATTTCCATTTCTTCACTTTCGTTCTACAGTCGCAAGGCGATCATAACTATATTAAGAATTCTATCTTCACTTATTATTCTTGTTTTGCGGGCTTCTTGACAGGATGTTAATTGACCAAAAAAAAATGCCTTCTTACTTTGTTGTAACGTTTTTTTTTTGTTCTTTCTTTTTGTCCTGAAGAGATATTTTTAATAGAGAACCAGTAATGCATTGGCGAGGCATCGTAGTGGACTTCGATCGAATAACACATGTGTCCCTCGAGTCCCAGCTTCGATTACTTGGATTTGTCCTTGCTTTTGTTCTTATACACGTCCACACAACTTGCCTAGGCCGTGATTATTAGAGCTCCTTGATAACTTTAGTGTTGTAGAACTTATTTCGCGTTTTTCCAACGTTTCCTGCCGTTTTATTTTACCACTCGAATTTACGTTTTTATTAACGAAGGTGAACTGCAGCTGCTTTTGTACGAGACGTTTCCGGAATTTTGTAAAGAAAGATAGATTTTACTTACCATGTGAGTCGCCTGAGTGTACAGTACAGTGATGCCCTGGTTGTTGTTTCTGTGTGAACGGTTTCCTTCTTGCATTCCATCTTTTTTATTCTTTGCCTGCGTCCTAAGTGGAAGAGGCTCTTGTATATGTCACACGCGCGCTCAATAAAAGAAAATGTACTTCCGAGATGCGAGTCTCTGACGTCATTCCGGGTGTACAATTCCAGCACGACTTGCCGACATCGACAGCTGAAAGGTGCAACGCCGTCGGATGAGTTCTCCAACGGAGCACGAATAAATTGTGATGACGTTTTCAAAAGGTTAAGTCTTAATCTAAAATGAAGCTTGCGGTTCTGCGCATACAAGTGTGTTCTGATAAGATTTCTAGTGCCATCCCCTTCGAAACGGGCCAGCGACAAATAGTCACCTACCCTGCTTGAGCTAATCAGATGTTACTACATCTACTGTAATCTAGCATGTTGCCTATCTCTCCTCATCTTTTCGGTTCGAATCATCGTGAGAGCAACATAAAAGTTTCACTGCGATGCGTGTACCGAGGCTTGCACTGTCGCTGAACCCAGACGATGCGGCCACTCTTGCACGAAAGATACCAGTGCTCAAAAAAAGAAAAAGAAAAGGAGGGCCAAGTATCCACTCTCCTAGGGTACCTAGGGGGTTGGCGGGGCAGCGAGTAGTAGTGCACCTATAAAAGGCACAGTATACTTCTTGTCCACCGCATTCGGGCAGCCGAGGGGCGCGAGCACGCAGCTGGGCCCTCGCAGCATGTCCGTTTGAATCCCGGTGGCCGCAGCGCCATGACATTTTTAAGCATGAAATGCTTTTGTTTCCCGTTTTCTCCAACCTTCAAGAGACCTTTTTATTTCTCGATTTATAATTCATCATCGTATACCCCTTCCTGTATACAACTGATTTTGTACTAATTTACTTATCGATAAAATTGAATTAACCTTGAACCAAAAGCCAGAGCCATTATCCGGGCACTTACATCATTCCGTTAACCAGCCAAAACTTCAAAAAAAAAAAACTAAAGAGGGCTCGGGCCCCCAATCATTTGTAGAGGACCGCACTACATACGCTAATTACTGCCCAAACAAGTTACAAAAAATATTGCTTCCGATTTGTTCCTAATGTTTGTTCACAATATCACTCAAGCTGTAACTCCTACTACGCTGAAGCTTTATTTGTCATTTCATTCACCTCCTCCGGCTGATACAGACACGGAATTGCCTTTGCTGCCCTCTAGGCCCACGGCCATGTCAGCGGGCACTAGCGATCCTCTGCACCATGAGGCCAAGGATTATAGGGCCAATGAAACCGGTGACACTACGGGCAAGCAAGGAGATGAACACAATGAGAAGGAGAGTGTACAAAAAATGCTGAAGCACCTAGTAGAGTCAATGCGCGTGATTCTCGGTGCTCTCGAGACTCAGGCCGCTAAAAGTGCCCTACAAGTGCTCGCCGTGCTAGAGCCGCTTATCGCAGCTCTTTATATGCTATCTATAAAGATTTCGTTTGGCGCTTGTGCTATTCACACAGGGGAGGCCCACGCACCAGTTTCGTCCTAGCACCTCTATTTTTAAGTTCACTCGAATTGGTGACTACAGACTTGATGCGAAACCTGATTGTGGCTTCATGGATGACATTTGTGAATGTTTATCATCAGAGTGTTGAACTTGCTTTCACCTTCGCGCATCCCTCTTGCTATGTCATCATCATCCATCATCATACCTTTATGTCCCTGTTCCCCCTCCCCCTGTGCAGAGTAGCAGGCTAGAGCACCTTAGCTCAGGCCGACCTCTCTGCCTTCTTTCAATTAAATTATCTCTCTATCTCTGTCATTTCCAATAGGCGACGTTCAAAAGGCAGGGCACCATACACTTCAATTATGAGAAATTGAATTTGCTGAGGATCTACTGCGCTCGCCGAGCTGCGGTGTGGCATGGCGCAAAATGCGCCTGATGCGCTGCTTTGCCTTCGAGGGAGGAAGGAAAAAGTTAGACGAGAGCATTACGTCATGCAGCCAGCCTTGGCGAGCGAACGCTCCGTGAAGCCGGCCTTTTGCTCAGTGGCGGCCCGACAAGTGAGCTCTTGCGTCGAGATCACGGAGCAACAATCGAGATTTGCCGAGACGTTTGGTCGCGCCTCCTTCAGGTGCTAGTCTTCTTCTAGTTGGGCAGTGCGCGCTTTCTCCCTGGCGTCTTTCGCTGCCTGTCGTGCCGCCTTCAGCCGGATTTCTTCTAGCTGGGCAGCGTTCACATGGAACAGTGCACAGTATGGCGTGGTGCGGTGTTGTGTAGCGGAATGTGCCGTTTCGAACATGCACTGCACCCGTCTTAAGATTGTGGCCAGTATCTCCAACCAATCTGCTTTGCCGATTGCCAAGTCACGCTTACATATACTCTCGATTATGGGAGAGCCAGCAATATTTTTATCAGCAATGCTATTCGAGCCAATGTCCTTACGATGGTGCGAGCTGAACGCTTTCTACACTCGGCTACCGTAACGGTTCATCCAGCGCTGTAAATTCGACGGCCAGCAGCTTGAGCGTTGCAGCATTGCAAGAGAAGCAACGATGCCCGTGTGCTTATCGAAAGGTGCCCGGGGACCGGGCGCGCGCGCACCAGTTCGCATTGCGCCGCTGACGCACGAATGAAACGGGAAATATTTATTGCGATAGCAACTATGTGGACACGCCGGGCGCATATTTCTGCCGTCGCCGTAATGTTCCGTATAAAGTCCAAGGGAGATAACACCGTTGCCGCTCGCGTCGTATGCTGTATGTGCGAGTGAAAGCGCGCGAGGGAAGCCAAGGATCGCGGGTCAATCTGGCGCGCGCGAAGGAAGACTGCGGAGGGCAAACGCGACGTCTTCCGTCACACGAAAGGTCGGGGGGGATGGGAGGGAGGGGGGGGGTGCGGCGTTGTACTCCGGCAGTAACTGCGCACTTCGCGACCGGGAGCAAGGGGAACTGACGATCGTGGCTCAATGTAGCGCGCCATATATGGAGGAAAGCAGGGAGGCAGCGCGGGGAGGATTGGGGATGGCTTCGACTCCGCCAACAATTAAGTACTTTGCACGACCGCGCGTGGTCACGCGCTCCGTATCTCGAAAGGGATCTGTAGACTCCTCGCACCTTTGTACGCGCAGTGTTCTCGCCGCTGTTGCGTTGAAGCGATAGACCGCAAGGTAACTTCGCTCGCTGCTGCTGCCGCACTTGCTCACGCCAGCGTTTCGACAGCGAGTGTCCGCGTTCATCGAGTTAGAGTTGGTAACATCGATTAATGATTAATCAATCAATTTTATCGTGCAAGACAATCATTCTTCGATGTTGACTGTTCATTTAATCGATTAGACCTGTTCGATTAATCGTTTTCGAGAGTTTGACAGGAGTGGCGCGAAAATTTTGAAATCGTACTCGAATGGTGGCGCACGAGCAGTGCTAGAGCGACTGTCTACTGTTTTTCCAAGTCCCGGATGATGCCGATCCGAGCGCTTCCCGACTAAATCCCAACAGGCCACCACGCCGCCCGAAGGCAGAGGCTTGAAATTCCCTCACAATGCAAGGCATACATAGCAACCCAGTCGTTGATCGTCGTGCTACTCCCAGTCCACTAAAGAAGTGGCACAATTTGCGCACCGGCTTGGAGCACGTATTTGACACAGCGATGGAGTTCAGTCGATTCCAGGCAATCTATAGCGCCCGCGCATCTGTTATCGCATGCTGCAGTTGTTTGGTCATTCAAATACGGTGTCGGTTTCACCCAAACTCCCCAGCCAATCGGCATTCCTTCGCACTGTAGAAAAGAGCGTGTGGTTCAAAATCCTAAACCAGGAACTTTCTTTCCCCCTTTGCATATTGCAATTTCTTGCATATTTCAGTTGGACTTCACCTTTCACTTTTCTCATTTTTTCTTTATTGTTTGAATGTACTGTAGAGGGATTCACTAGCTAGTGACACGTATCTTATTTAATTGTGCAGTAAGTGTCATTTTATAAGATATATTGTTTATCTTTTCAAATGCCACTAGTTCCAACAATATTCAGTCTTTAGCAAGTTAAATATTATCCTTTATCAAACATTTATTCACTCGTGTTTCAAACTTGGTCCCACCTCTCAAACATTAAAATAGGGTCCTGCAAAAGTACATAACTGCATAAGGGTTCGACGTTGGGCTAGTTGGTGTAAACAGAGATCGACAACACATTTTTCCTTCCAAATAACCGTTTCAGGCTTTTTAAGAGTGCCTGGCAAAAATTTCAATTAATCGATGAATAACCCTGCATCAAACGCGAATAAACGATTAAAGGCTAAAATGATGAATGATTAATCGTTAATAGAATAAAAAAATTAATCGACCCTCCCTACATCGACTGCGATGTGTTCATGTTTGGTTGTGCGTGCGCGACACCATGCTTGCTAATTTATTTAGTGTGCCTATGTTTACAAGTTTACACGGCCGATAAAACTACTATCCTTACTTCGTATAGCTGTCCACTGATTTGCTATCGCAATCGATGCTTCGCCTTTTGGGCGATACTGCGACTTTTTGTCATTACGTTAATCGCTTCACATTGGCTATACAACGTGTGGGTGGGATGCGCACACTTTTTGCCGCTCGAGGCGCTTTGCGTGTATTCATGGGCTTCTTTCACACTCGGAAAAACATTCTTCTGTAGAACGTATTCAGCAACCGAAAGCTGTATCGGGAGTTGATGTTACTTTACAATTTTCTCATTGACATTTTTCATCTAATTATGATATTTGAGAAGTTGATTACTTAAGACTGCTTATGTAATTAGACGGAAAGCAATAAATTGCCTGAATATCTCCAAGCCACGGCAAACAACATTACCTTGGTTCTGTCCAGCTACGCGCCGTTTGTATATATTTAAATGTAGGTGCATGATAGTCGGGACACCCTGTATATGCTCCCAATTCTACCGACTTTCACAGTGTATGTGGCACTCAGGGGCGGCAGCTTCCGTGGTGACAAAACTTTGGTGGAGAAACCAAATAGTATTAACTGCGTTTTCTTTTTTGCAATCAAGGCTGCTTTTGGGGTATGAGAGCGAAAAACATAAAAAGAAAGCTCCGCTAAATTCCTCATTTCCGTGGAAAAAGTAAAGTCCGAAAAACACCCTCCGATTGTGGCATAAAATGAACTCCGAGAATACAGAACCCTATTGTGCGGTACTGAAAACGAGATGGTGCACTAAGTGAGAAGTTGACATACAGCGCTCTGTCTCGCCCACCTCTCGTCCTCTGCCTTCTCTTGTGCTTTGTTATGCCTCAGCCTTGGGGCATAACAAACATTCCAAACATAACATAACATTCCTGCAAAAAGTTTGTAGACCTAGGAAGGTCATCAACACACTCATTTTATACACTGAAGACGTGGCGCCACCTCCTCCGCGCCGTCACTTGCACCACCCAATGACGGACGCACTATAGTCAGCGAGATGCCTGCGACGTGATGTGTGCAATAAGGCATGCACTGGTCGCCTATTAAGAGGAAACTTTAGCTTGGATGCTCCTATGTAAATACATGTAAAAGGAGAATTCGTTTTTCTCGCAACCACTGCACCAAATTTGACGAGGTTTGTTGCATTCAAAAGAGAAACTTAAGATCTAGTGACTGTTGGTTTCGAATTGTTGAGTTAGATGGTCAATTTTTTATTAAAAATTGGCAGAAATAAAAAAATTCAGGAAACGAAACTATCAAGTTTACAACTCTGCAATTCAGCAAGGAAAAATGATATCACAATTTTGTGATTTGCATCTAATAGTACATCTAAAGCGGACAAAATTGATATGTTATACATGAATCTCGAAACATTGAGTAATATAGAAATGCAGCTTTTGCAGAACCCATGTACACAACATAATAAACTCACATAAGATATAAAATGACATATCAAATTTGTCCGCTTTCAATGATCTAATGGATGCCGTTTGCTGAATCGCGATATCTGTTCTTGATGCAGAGCTATTAACTTGTAAACTTCGTGCTCCTATTTTTCTTCCAAACTATCGAATTTTTGAAAATTCATGTAACAAAATTCAGGCCCTAAATAAAAATTCAGCTTCCAACAGTCACAAGAATTTAACTTTCTCTCTCAAATGCAATAACTTTCATCAATATCGGTTCAGGGGTTATCTCATAAAAGCGTTTTTGCGCTCTACATGTATTTGAACAGGCCGCGTCTGAGTTGGGCCCGAGCTAAAGCTTCCTACGCAAAAATGTTTTTCTTAGACAACCCCTGGACCGACGCTCGAAACTGGCGCCCGACGACATCGTTGACACTATCATGGAGAGGAAGGGGTCGAGGGTCGATGAAGGTAGCAGTGAGCCTGCAGATGAATTCACATAGCTTTCCGAAAAGTTCGTAGGCGCTGTTTGCCATTTGCCGGACGCCTTCGCTTATCGCAGACGCAGACGAAAAGCTATGTACAAGTATATTTACAAGCAAATACGCTGCGCTTTGCCAAGAGGCAACAGCCCGCGCTAGCTTCTCATCGTCGTCGTCGTCTTCGCACTGCTCGCCTTTTCGTGATCGCACATATTGTTCCGTAGCACTACCCCCGGCTGCAAAAGCACCGTCCCGGAGCGACTAAAGATCGGACTCGGAAGCAGTGTAGTAGGCCTTGAGCCTACTGACATGCACGACATCACTAGATGCCAGAGGAGAGGACGAGGTTGAACTCAAAGGAGCAATTTCGTAAGTCACAGGCGTCACCTGGCGCAGCACGTGGTAGGGCCCTGTGTATCGCGCAAGGAGCATCTCTGAAAGTCCGACGTGACGAGAGGGCGACCACAGGAGCACGAGCGCACCAGGCGAAAACTGTACGTCACGATGACGGGCGTTGTACTGACACTGCTGAGTGGTTTGTGAGGCCGTCAGTCGAGCACGGGCAAGCTGGCGTGCATGGTCGGCGAGGGCGATGGCGTCGCGCGCATACTCGGTTGTTGAGATCGCAGCAGGAGGAAGTGCCGTGTCTAGGGGCAAGGTAGGCTCGCGACCGTACAGTAGATAAAATGGAGAAAATCCGGCGGTGTCGTGCCGGGAAGAATTGTACGCAAATGTTACGTAAGGAAGGGCCATGTCCCAGTCGTGGTGGTCTTTGTAAACGTACTTGGACAGCATATCGGTAAGAGTACGGTTTAACCGCTCTGTCAGGCCATTGGTTTGAGGATGGTATGAGGTAGTCAGTTTGTGTTGAATGGAGCAGGAACGCACAATGTCAGCGATAACTTTCGAGAGGAAGTTTCGACCACGGTCAGTAAGCAGCTGTCGCGGGGCGCCATGAAGCAAGATAATGTCACGCAAGAGAAAGTCCGCGACGTCAGTGGCGCAACTGGTAGGGAGAGCCCGAGTGATAGCGTATCGGGTGGCGTAATCAGTCGCGACGGCTACCCATTTGTTCCCAGAGGATGACGTGGGAAAGGGACCGAGCAGGTCTAATCCAACACGAAAGAACGGTTCCACAGGGACGGTGATCGGCTGGAGATGACTGGCAGGTAGCACCTGAGGTGTTTTCCGACGCTGGCAGGGATCACAGGCAGCAACATAGCGTCGAACGGAGCGAGCGAGACCAGGCCAATAGAAGCGGCGGCGGACGCGGTCGTACGTGCGGTTTACCCCAAGATGTCCTGCAGTGGGTGCGTCATGCATCTCAAAGAGCACAGTCTGTCGTAGCTGTTTTGGCACGACAAGAAGAAGATCAGAGCTGTCAGGGAGGAAGTTCCTTCGATACAGAATGCCGCCCTGGAGGACATATCGGCGAACGGATGCGTCGGTAGGTGTAGAGCGCAGACGCTCGATAAGTGCTCGCAGCGATACGTCTCGGTACTGCTCATCGGCGAGGTTAGCGAAGGCAGACACAGAGAAAATGCCGTTGGCGCTACTACTGTCGGCGTCGTCAGGCTCGTCGACCGGGTAGCGAGACAGGCAGTCAGCGTCCTTGTGTAGTCGGCCAGATTTATAGGTGACAGTATACGAATATTCTTGGAGGCGTAAGGCCCAGCGACCAAGTCTTCCTGTAGGATCTTTCAGTGAGCATAACCAGCAAAGCGCGTGATGGTCTGTGACAACGGAAAAGGGTCGGCCATATAAGTATGGGCGGAATTTCGCAACCGCCCAAACTAGGGCCAGACACTCACGCTGAGTGATGGAATAGTTGCGCTCCGCGGGTGAGAGGAGCTTGCTGGCGTAAGCGATAACACGGTCGTGCCCACGTTGGCGTTGTGCCAGTACTGCGCCAATTCCGTGACCGCTGGCATCAGTACGGACTTCGGTAGGCGCAGAAGGATCGAAATGGGCCAGAACGGGAGGCGTTGTGAGAATGTCGATTAGATGTGAGAATGCAGAGGCCTCGTTATCGCAGCACTGGGAAGGGGCGTCTTTATTCAAAAGCTCGGTTAGTGGTCGCGCTATGGCGGCGAAATTTCTCACGAAACGGCGGAAGTACGAACAAAGGCCGATGAAGCTGCGCACATCCTTGACACACTTCGGAACAGGGAAGTGCGCAACAGCATGTATCTTGCCTGGGTCGGGTTGCACTCCGTTCGCGTCAACGAGATGTCCAAGGACAGTAATCTGGCGACGGCCGAATTGACACTTCGATGCGATGAGTTGCAGACCGGCTCGACGAAAAACGTCCAGGACTGCTGAGAGGCGCTCGAGGTGCGTAGCGAACGTTGGGGAGAATACGATAACGTCGTCCAAGTAGCACAGGCACGTGGACATAGACCGAACGGCATCACTTTGAATTGATAAAGACCGTCGGGTGTTACAAAAGCAGTCTTCTCGCGGTCGAAATCGTTCACGGCAATCTGCCAGTAGCCGGAGCGAAGGTCAATAGAGGAGAAAAAGCGAGCACCGTGGAGGCAGTCAAGGGCGTCATCAATCCGAGGTAGGGGATACACGTCCTTTTTGGTAACCCTGTTAAGGTGCCGATAGTCCACGCAAAAGCGCCATGAGCCATCCTTCTTTTTGACCAGTACAACAGGTGACGCCCATGGACTATATGATGGTTTAATAATGTTCTTGGCAAGCATTTTGCGAATTTCTGCGTGAATAACTTGACGCTCAGCTGGTGACACTCGATACGGGCGGCGATGAATAGGAGGGGCATCGCCGCCGCGGTATTAATGCGATGTTTGACAGCTGTAGTTTGGGCCAAAGGACGATCGTTAAAGTAAAAAAAATATCGTGGTAGGAAAACAGAACGCGGTAGAGTTCACGAGCGTGCTCGGACGGCAAGTCGGGCGCGATCATTTTCTGTAAGTCAGCGATGGTACAATTTGCCGACTGCGATGGTAGAGGAGTATCGGATGAAGTGTCGTCTACTGCAATGGATGCTACTGAGTGATCCTCGAATGAGCAAAGCTGGGCCAGAGACATCCCGCGTGGCAGCACTTGTGTCGTCAAGCCAAAGTTGACCACTGGCAGGCAGACGCAATTCGCCGTAATAGATAAAACTGTATGAGGTACTGTGATCCCGTGTGTAAGGAGGACGTCTTGCATAGGAGCCGCGATGTAGTGACCGTCGGGGACTGGTGGGGAAGACACTAGGTCAACGTAGGTCAGTGCCGAATGTGGCAAGCGAACGAAGTCGACGGAACTGAGGCGACTGGGGTGTGGTTCAGCAGGATCCAGAACAGGCAGGTCAAGGCGGAGAGTACTGGCGGAACAATCGATGAGAGCAGAATGTGCGGAGAGGAAGTCTAAGCCGAGGATGATGTCGTGGGGATAGTGGGCGATGACTGTGAATAGCACGATTGTTGAGCGATCGGCGAAGGAAACGCGGGCGGTACACATACCAATTACGGGGCTGTTCCGCCATCGGCGACACGGACAACAGGCGTCGTGGCGGGCGTGATAATTTTCTTGAGCCGGTTACGAAGGTCAGCGCTCATTACGGACAAATGCGCCCCAGTGTCTATGAGTGCAGACACAGAAACACCGTCGACTTGCACGTCAAGAAGGTTGAGATGAGTGGGCAACGTCAGTAGAGGATTTGGCGGCGCAGGGAGCAATGCAGCGTTACCTCGAGGCGCTGCATCGTCTAGTTTTCCGGCTGGGAGCGGCGTCCGAAGGGAGTCGGCGAATAGGAGCGACGGGGCTGGGGAGAGCGAGATTGTCGTCGTTGGGGCGAAGGCGAACGAGAATAGGAGCGGTTCGGTGCAGGAGAATCAGCGGCGGCGTTATCGGAGCGTGCGGATGGATGGATGGATGGATGGATGGATGGATGTTATGAGCGTCCCCTTTGGAACGGGGCGGTGGCTTGCGCCACCAAGCTCTTGCTACTATGCTGCCTAATATCCTACCTAGGTTAACCAATGAAGAAAAAAAAAACACTATGAACTACCACGTCCAAATTTTCTGATCCCCTATTGCGAACTGTGCTTTTGTACGTCTCCGTCTTTTGTCGTTTCCTTACTTTTCTTCCACCAATCTTCCAATCGCCTCTTACTGATGTCTGTTGCGGACCTGTTTGCTTTACCCCTGCTCCCGCTGAACCCAAGGGCTTCAAGGAGGCCAGTGGTGCCTAAATCGACCGCTGGGTACAAGTCTTCACATTCTAATAAAATATGCTCCGTCGTTTCCCTAGCTTTACCGCAGCACGCACATGCTTCTTCTTCCTTCTTATATCTCGCTTTATAGGTGCGTGTTCTAAGGCATCCCGATCTCGCTTCGAAAAGTAATGAGCTTCCCTTTGAGTTATCATAAATGGTTTTTTTCCTAATTTCGTTTTTTCCTCTTAAGTAGTTACTCATGGCAGGTTTCTTTTCCATTGCCGCCACCCATGAGATTAATTCAGCCTCTCTGACTTTCCGCTTGACCTTCTTTGTTGCTGTGTTGCCCACCCCACAGGCCGCATACTTGCTGGTAAGCTTCCTAGTTCTTTTCCTCCACTGTGAATCAATGTTTTGCCTGTACAGATACCTGAACACTCTCCCAGCCCATTTACTTTCCTCCATATTCCTCAGCCGTTCTTCATACTCAATTTTACTGCGAGCTTCCCTCACTTCAAAACTAGTCCAGCCCATATCCCCTTGCACAGCTTCATTTGTAGTCTTCCCGTGAGCGCCCAATGCGAGGCGACCCACTGACCTTTGGTTCTGTTGGAATCTCGGTGTTGACGCCCGTTATTGCCAATGGGTCGCAAGCCCCAAGGGTAGCGTTGGCCTGGCGGCCTGGGGCACTGGAAGCATCTGGAGGTCCCGGCAAAGCATGAGAAGACTGGTAACAGAACAACTTCTTTATTCTAACATAGCAAAAGAGCGGCCGGTCAGGTCGACCGGAGTGGAGAGACGGGAGAGCACGTAACTCAACAGTACAAATCGGAGCCTCTCTCCTGGCGTCCGGGGGCAGCTGCTCTTATACTCTCGGCGTCGCGGTCCAAAAGGGAAGGTCACGGGATGAAGGTCACGGGATGAAGGTCACGGGACGGCGGAGCATGAGCCCACGACGGCGCGCACGGTCGAGCCGAGAGACCTGCTGAACCGAGTGCAGTGACGCATCGCCAACCCGCCCACACGACGGCGCGAACGGTTGAGCCGAGAGACCTCCAGGCTCCTCATTCGGGGAACTCCGCTCCCCGGCTGCCGCGCTCTGACAAGCGAGGGCACACACACACACACGCACACACGAAGACACGTGGCACTGAAACACGCCTGGACACGCTTGGCGGGTAGGCGTTGCGGCGGCGTCGAACGGGCCAAAATGTCCGCCGCTTTGAACAAAGCCCCGGCGTCCGTTGCATCCGCGCCGGCATTACCGCGCGTTGTAGGCGAAACGTAACAGACCGCCCCGCCGGGGGAAGGAGATCCCGATGGTCAGGGGACTGCATCCGCTGTCCGGAGGGATGTCGCTCGATGATGCTCATAACCGAAGTCGGGCGTCCTTTGGCGTTTCTTGAGCGCAGTGCACAGAGAAGGCCTCGTTCTCACGTTCAGGTGCACACAGGACACTGCAAAGTGACTTCGGGAGAGTTGACATTTTTGTTCTCGTTTCCGGCAAGCGTTAGAACTACGCCGAAAGTCAACCGCTCAGTCAGCAAGCACGGCACAACCCTCACTAAGCCCTGCCAGGCTCTTTCCCCTTTTATACTGCTGCCTAGTTCCTTACAGTAGTTTAGCAGCACTCAGAACGCGTCCACAAATCGGAAAATTGCACTAGAAAGCACATCATCACTTTGAAACACTACACAAAAGCAATAAGTTAAAAAAAATCCTGCCTCAGGAAGAAAAACATCAGTAACAAGCAATTTTGAGGCTGATTCCCACGTTAGGGGCTTCGACTTAAGCCATCGGCGTTACCGTTGAGACTCCCCTTTTTGTAACGTACCTCAAAGGAATATTGTTGCAAAGCGAGGCTCCAGCGCAGGAGGCGGCCATTTTTGGGAGAGATGGTCTGCAGCCATTGGAGAGGGCAGTGATCCGTTTCAATGATAAACCTCGAGCCGGCTAGGTAACATGACAATTTCTGAACGGCCCACACGATACACGCACACTCTTTCTCGGTGGCGCTATACGCCTGCTCACGACTGGTCAGCTTACGACTAGCATACAGGACGGGGTGTTCTACTTCTCCATTTTCCCGTTGGCACAGTACAACGCCCATGCCTCGCTCACTAGCATCACACTGAACAACGAACCCTTTTGTGTAGTCGGGCGATCGTAGCACAGGCTGGCTTGTTAGGGCGCTCTTTAGGGCGCTAAAAGCTCTTTCCTTTGTCTCATCCCAGACGACTGTTTGCGGCTCTGTCTTTCTTAGAGCATCCGTTAGGGGAGACGCGATATCCGAGTACCTGGGAATGTACCTCTGATAGTAGCCGGCGACACCTAAGAACGACCGAATATCGGTCTTCGTGCGCGGTTGCGGGAAGTCTCGCACAGCGGCCACCTTTATTTCAGAGGGGCGGCGACGACCCCGACCAATCACGTGTCCGAGGTAGACAACCTCGGCCTGTGCTAACTGGCACTTGGGAGCCTTGACTGTCAAGCCCGCATCGCGCAGGCGGGTTAGCACTGCCCGCAAGTGCGCCATATGTTCCGGCCAGGATGCGGAGAATATCGCTACGTCGTCTAGATACGGTAAAGCGAATTCTTGCTGTCCCCGCAACACTTTATCCATGAGGCTTGAAAAGCAGTATGGCGCGTTCTTCAAACCAAAACTCAAAACTTTAGGACGGAATGTCCCCATTGGTGAAATGAACGCCGCATACCTACTAGCCTCTTCTGTAAGTGGAACCTGCCAATAACCCCTGACAAGATCTAGGGTGGAAATAAACTGAGCGCTACTCACTCTCTCAAGGCGCTCCTCGATGTTAGGGATCGGATAAATTTGATCCTTAGTGATGGAATTAAGCCTGCGGTAGTCGACGCAAGGACGAGGTTCCTTGCCCGATACCTCAACTAAAATCAAAGGGGAGGTATAATCACTCTCACCCGCTTCAATAACACCGAGCTGTAGCATTTTCTTTACCTCAGCCTCCATAATATCGCTCTGGCGGGGTGACACCCGGTACGCCTTGGATCGTACTGGCTCTGGGGAGGTAAGTTCTATGTCATGAGTAAGGACAGAAGTCCTACCAGGCCTCTCAGAGAACAGACCTTGAAACTCTTGTAAGAGCTGGTGTAGTTCGGTTTTCTGCTCAGGCGACAGCGATGCTTTACTTATTAAGTCACTAATGACTTGATCGGTGTCTTTCCTGTTTGTCACTGAGCCTAGTCCCGGAAGCTCGACCGGAAGCTCTTCTAACTTTCCCGCATCGGGAATTTCCTCTCCAGTATCTGGTGCCTTTAACGCTACAGGCTCAATTTTATCCCGTTCGGGCGTGCTCTGAATACTAGCTTGCTGCGCCTCTGACCCTTTCTCATCGTTCAACAACGTCGGCCCCGCAACTACCGCCTTTGCAGCGAGCTCCCGAACCTTCGATCTGGTTAAGGCCTGAACGCTAGCCTCACCAAACAAAAGCCCCTTCTCGCGCAGGAGGTGATCGGACCTGTTCGAAAATAGGTACGGGTACTGGGGGGGCAGCATAGATGACACTGCGGCCTCCGTCTCAAGTGCTCCGAAAGGTCCTTCAATAAGCACTTTTGCTACCGGCAGACACACGCTATGAGCTTCCACTGCTTGCTTGATCCATGCGCACTCGCCCGTGAACATATCGGGTTCTACGTAAGAGGGGTGAACTACATCCATTGTAGCTGCGGAATCGCGAAGCACTCGGCACTCTTTCCCGTTCACGAGGAGGTCTCGCATGTAAGGCTCGAGAAGCTTCATGTTCTCGTCAGTGCTGCATATAGACAAAAACACGACTTGTGTTTTTGTTTCTGGACACTGCGCCGAAAAGTGACCCGGCTTCTGGCACGTATAACAAACGCGCGCTTGCCTCGTCTCGAACCGCTTTCTGCGTTCGGCTTCGGTTGCCGCCGTCTCCTTACGTTCGGTCGGACTGCTTTCACTCGCATCCGCACTACGTGTATCCCCCTTTGCTCTCATGGGTGTGAACTTCGGCCTCTCAAACTTGGAGCCAAATTCACCCTTTTGACCGTCCTTAGCTCCGCGAGCCCGACGCGTCACAAACTCCTCGGCTAACTCAGCGGCTCTAGCCACCGTACTAACGTCTGGCCTATCCAAGACCCAGTACCGCACGTTCTCAGGTAACCGACTATAAAACTGTTCTAGCCCGAAACACTGCAGAACTTTCTCGTGGTCACCAAACGCTTTCTCTTCTTTGAGCCACTCCTGCATGTTTGACATAAGCCTGTACGCAAACTCTGTATATGACTCACTTCTGCCTTTCTCATTTTCCCGAAACTTCCGACGGAACGCCTCCGCTGACAGCCGGTACTTTTTTAGCAGACTCGATTTCACTTTGTCGAAATCCTCTGCCTCCTCTCTCTCCAAGCGAGCGACTACGTCGGCCGCCTCGCCGGGTAGCAAAGTGAGCAAGCGCTGTGGCCACGTTTCCCGAGAGAACCCCTGCTTCTCGCACGTTCGCTCAAAGTTAACCAGGAACAAACCAATGTCCTCTCCAAGCTTAAACGGCCGCATCAGGTCAGTCATTTTGAACAATACTCGTTCTCCTGCACCGTGTGCCTGACTTCCATTACGAGCGCGTTCCATCTCTAACTCGAGACGCTTCATTTCCAAAGCGTGTTGACGGTCGCGCTCTCTTTCTTTCTCTTGTTGCTCTCGTTCTATCTGTTCTTTACGTTCGCGCTCATCTTTCTCTTTCTGTTCTTTAAGTTCACGCTCCTGTCTTTTTGCCGTCTCCCTCTCCTCAATGGTCTCAAGGCATTCCGACAGCTCGTCATCCTCAGCTTCTAACTCAAGAATAGCCCTTAGCAGTTCTGGTTTTCTGAGTTTGTCTGAGACATCCAGACCCAACTCTCTTGCAAGCTCCAGCAATTTCGGTTTGCGCAACGACTTCAAATCCATGGCTGCTCTGAATGCTGCTTTCTCTACTGTCCACTATTGTCTTGCCGCAAACTAACCCGGCAGCAACGACAACCACAATTACCAGCTCTGTTTCTAACACTAACAAAAGCCTGGCAAAACTCAGAAGAAGAAAGTCCCGCACTCACCAAACCTCGCAGCCAAGACTTCAGCGCAGTCGTTCCGCTGCAGGCAACCAGTCATCACACAGGGCTCGTTGCACTGCTCCCGGATGGTCGTTGTGCTGCTCAGCATACAGTCAACCGCATCTCTTCGCTGCTGGCCTCCGTTGTCGCGATCTCACCGCTGGCAACCAGATGTTGGAATCTCGGTGTTGACGCCCGTTATTGCCAATGGGTCGCAAGCCCCAAGGGTAGCGTTGGCCTGGCGGCCTGGGGCACTGGAAGCATCTGGAGGTCCCGGCAAAGCATGAGAAGACTGGTAACAGAACAACTTGTTTATTCTAACATAGCAAAAGAGCGGCCGGTCAGGTCGACCGGAGTGGAGAGACGGGAGAGCACGTAACTCAACAGTACAAATCGGAGCCTCTCTCCTGGCGTCCGGGGGCAGCTGCTCTTATACTCTCGGCGTCGCGGTCCAAAAGGGAAGGTCACGGGATGAAGGTCACGGGATGAAGGTCACGGGACGGCGGAGCATGAGCCCACGACGGCGCGCACGGTCGAGCCGAGAGACCTGCTGAACCGAGTGCAGTGACGCATCGCCAACCCGCCCACACGACGGCGCGAACGGTTGAGCCGAGAGACCTCCAGGCTCCTCATTCGGGGAACTCCGCTCCCCGGCTGCCGCGCTCTGACAAGCGAGGGCACACACACACACACGCACACACGAAGACACGTGGCACTGAAACACGCCTGGACACGCTTGGCGGGTAGGCGTTGCGGCGGCGTCGAACGGGCCAAAATGTCCGCCGCTTTGAACAAAGCCCCGGCGTCCGTTGCATCCGCGCCGGCATTACCACGCGTTGTAGGCGAAACGTAACAGTTCCCGTCGAGTCCTGATTGTACCCCTGATTTAAAGCGAACAACCTCATTTCCAAAAGTAAGTCCTGGAACCATTACCCCTTTCCACATACCTCGGAGGACCTCGTACCTATTGTATCCCCATAGCGCTCTGTGCTTCATTATGGCTGCATTTCTCTTCCCCTTGACTGTTATGGTTTTTCCCTGTGTTTCCATATATCCGTTGCCTTCGTTTATCCATATACCAAGGTATTTATATTCTGTTACCCGAGGTATTTCTTGGCCCTGTATCTCCACTGTCTGTTCACTGTTTTCATTGAATACAATAACACCTGATTTTCTAACACTAAATTTCAAACCTAAATTATTGCCTTCCTGTCCACAGACATTAGCCAGACGTTGCAAATCACTTTGCTTGTTTGCGAGCAACACAATGTCGTCCGCATAAAATAAACCTGGGAGTTGCTGCTCTATTACTGTACCTGCCTGTTTGTATGAGAGATTAAACCCGATATTACTTCCTTCTAGCGCCCTCTCCATCCTCACCATATACATCATAAACAGCAGCGGGGATAAAGGGCACCCCTGCCTCAGTCCCTTGTTGATATGAACTTTCCCCGCGCTCCTCATCCCTTCCCATAGGGATGAGAAGAGCCACCTGGGGGGCGAGAGTAGGCAGTATAAGTAGACCGGGTCGGGGAACTCCAGCGACTGCGACAGTGCCGAGAAATGTGCCCGATTCGATGGCAGTGGAAACAAATGGGCTTGTCGTCAGCAGTGCGCCATTCAGATGGGTTGCGGAAACGTGGTGGGTAAGAAGATGCGTGACGGGGCGGAATCGAAGAAGCCTGGCGGGTATCAGGACGATGGGCCGAGCAGATGGTGTGAAGACCCACGTTTTCGAACTCTTGGCGGACAACTGCTTGGATCAGTGAGACCGTGACTGCAGATGTGTTGGTGGGACTGGAGTCGAAGGCAGCCGGATAGGCGGCATCGATCTCACGCCGGACGATCCTGGTAACATCGGCAGTGTTGTTGGGACGAGGAGTGTCGGCACAGGAAGATGTCGCTGGGGTGTTCGGCAGACGGGCAAACTGCTGGTCAATACGTCGGCTTTTAGCGAGTTCCAGGCGGCGGCACTCTTTTATAACAGCATCCACCGTCGCTACGTTGTTGTAAACGAGCATTAGTTGAAGGCGTCATCGGCAATGCCTTTGAGGATGTGGGCAACCTTGTCTGACTCAGTCATGTGGGTGTCAACATTGCGGCACAGAGCCAAGACGTCCTGAATGTACGTAACATAGGTAACATAGGGCTCTGTTGACGTCTGCACACGGCCGGAAAGCGCCTTCTGCGCGGCAAGTTGGTGACCGTAGGGGTTGCCGAACAAGTCTCGAAGCTGTGTCTTAAGTGAATCCCAACTGGTGAGCTCATCTTCGTGCGTGCGATACCAAACTCTAGGTGTGCCACCGAGGTAAAAGACTACGTTGACGAGCATAATAGTAGGGTCCCACCGGTTTACAAGTATATTTTACAAGTATATTTACAAGAAAATACGCTGCGCTTGGCCAAGAGGCAACAGCCCGCGCTAGCTTCTAATCGTCGTCGTCTTCTTCACACGCTCGCCTTTTCGTGATCGCACGTATTGTTCCGTAGCAATATATAGAGTATTCCGATTTGTTGGCACCTGCCCCTACGAGCGGCTTTAGCGTAAGAAATTTTTCGTGAATAACGGCCCAAGAATGTTGACAACGGAGGCAATAGAGGCGTTCGACGCTCTGAAGGCGTAGCTTGCATCGCTCGCGGGTTTCGCCGTAGAGCACGCAGCGAGCGTCGATGCCTTACAAGGTCGGCTACAGTCACACATTCCGTCGGATGAAGTGTGCAGCTTCTTAGCTAAGTGCCTCTTCAATTCTTGTTAAATAAAGGTTTTATTTCGCTGAAGGTGCATAGTTTGCTCTATTGCAAGCGGTGCGGTGTTCGATCTTTACAAAGAAGTGGCCTGTATAACGAAGGATTTTGGAGGTCCCAAGTGCTTCGGAGCAGGCAGGGCACTCCATTCCGTCTTTCTGTGCAGTGCAGCGAAGGCTAGGGCCGCGAATTTACAGCGACGCCTTTTCCGATGACTTCACCCACTCCCCTCTTCACAAGTTGTCCCATTTTCTACACAGAGTCATCTTTCCTCTCGTTGGCAAGAGCGGATCCTATGTGTGTAATGTGAAGCTTTTGTCGACCAGATCCGTGACGTCATACTTGACGACGGGGTCATGGTATCCTTCGAAGCAAAGTCGCTTTTTACTAGTGCACCAATCGACCTGGCCCAATGGTGTGCACCCACCAAGGTGCTGAAATTGGATACTTTGCTGCCTTTGAGGTCCCATTTCAAGGTACCCGACATAAACAGACTGCTGGAATTCTGTGTCAAATACCTACCTCGTCTTCCAGCAAAATTTCTACAAGTAAGTGCACATCACCGCCATGGGTGCATCGATTTCGGTCACAGCTGCTAATTTGGCAATGAAATTGAGTCGTCGAAAGCCAAGCTCTCGCCTCACTCACGCCGCCACCAAAAGTATTCGTACGCTATGAGGATGGCTGATTCTGTGCAATCAGGAGGGACTGGTCAGACCGTTTTGTGTCTCAGTCGGATAGAGAGTGAGATCCAGTTCAGCATGGAAGAGGAAGTGAACGGCCAGTTGCCTTTCCTCAATATCTTAGTAAAGTGGATTGGTCAAAGGCTGGAATTTGTGGTGTACAGAAAACCCACACACTGGTCGCTACCTGCATTTTAATTCCTTGCATCTAACTACACACGAAAGGTCAGTCGTGTCTACGTTGCTAAGGTGTGCTCGAATGAAGAAGGCCGTGTCTTGGACAACGAGAACGTGTGGCGCGACCTGGCAGCTATCCCGCCTCTTTCGTCAATCCGTTCAGCAAAACCTGGCCCGTCCGTGCTTCTCCTCTACATTTCTTAAACGGGTGGCTGTTCGTTATGTTCCAGACATTAGCGAGACCCTTGCACGTGCCCTCGCACACGCTCAACAATGCCCTCATGAACGTTAAGGACAGTCTAGCACGTGAGAAGTTCCCTGGCGCGATGTATGCTATCCCCTACGCACAGGGCAACTACAAATATATCGATGAAAGCAGAAATTCTGAAAGAAGACTCAAAGAGTGTCGATACGACGTAAACAAGCACCACATGGGCTCCAGAGCCCCTGCAGAACATGCAGACTCCACGGGTCACCAGATAGACTGGAACGGCGCCTGCGTCCTATCGAGTGTAAGAAACCCGAGTCGACGGCTTTATCTCGAGTCACTTCATATTCAGACAATGGCACGCGCTTTCAACCATAACGGCAGAAATCTTAATCCGATCTTCACCCACACCTTACGTAACGTACTCAACCGCATACAACCTCGTTCCATTCCTGCTTTGCTTTCGTGACCAAGGCTTCCATGTGGGGGACGAAACGTCGGTCAAGAAAAACAGATCACCTTGGTCGGCGTCTGTTTGCCGTTTTCGCCTAGATTCTTCTCTACCAAACGAGATTTCATCAGACTCTCGATTTCAACACTCCTTTGAGGCGGCTCTGCAGGAGCCAGGGTAGCGATCTGGCTTCCACTGCCGACATCAGCGCTGTGCGCACACACATTAACATGCATAATACATCATGGTGCATGGTGCACTGCGCTCTATGCAGCGAGTAATGTTTAAAACATGGTAGCTATCTTTCGGCGTTTGCGTGACGGAAAAGCATGGCCTTGCAGATTTGTTTGTATTGATCGTGTGGGGCTGCATTTGGGAGGGGCAGACGAAGCCAACATGGCCCTTTTTTTTTTCCTTCAAAATCAAGCAAGTGACAGTGCCAAGTGCTATACTGAACAATCTGCACCATAAAATGCAACCTTGTTGAGAACCTTTTTGAGCAAGCCCCCAGACACGCCCCTCAGCTTGAGCAGAAGAGACAGTAAATGTCAAGTTAAATCTACCTCATCCCTTCACAGGGAGCTGGCAAACGCTGACTGTTTTCTGTCGGTCTCATTTCAAGCACCATCGAGGTGCGACACCAGTAACGACGCTGCATGCCGGCGCTCATCGAATCAGCGTTAACTGTTATGTGCTGGTATCTGCCAGAGTGCTGTTGCTGCTGTACAGCAGTTGTCACTCATGCTACGTCACACCATATCGCATTCAGGTTTTGTTGGAACACCACGAGAGAAGCTCAAGCACAACATTAAAGCTTGTTGTCGCATTCAATGCTTCACCTTTGGGTGCAACTGCCAATTTTCTTAAAACAAAGCCTTCTTTGACTCTTACGCTGCAAAGCGTGCTACAGAACATGATCATTTGCAAACAAATTTAATGTGTAACCATGTCACATTGATATGGACACCACCTCTGCTTTGAACATTTCGATCATTGTGTTGCATTTTACATGTCTGTTCTGCATTTCCACAAACATAGCACTGAATTTATGTCATTAGTGTTATCTTTGCATAACATTTGCTTTAACATTTTCACAAACCTCAAAGAAGGCCTCACTTATCACCAATGCTCCCATATGCGTGAAATCTGCCGATTTCTTGCTTTCATGTTATTTAGCTTACTTTTCTTTCTTATTCAACAATGCGAGTTAAAATTTGATGCATCCACTTTCGCATAAATAATTAAAGCTCACAATAATTTGAAGGTCAGTGTGGTTGGCAGATTTTTCCACTGTCTGGATGCTGGAAATGGGTCAACTGCAAATTAAAATGTTGTATAGCTTTATTTTCAAGATTTACACGGTTTACATGTGTTTGTACATGTCCGATTCCTGCACCTTAAAAAAAGGTGGATATGCTTTGAAACAATGACAAAAGTACAACTTTGATATAATGCACACACTTCAACTTTGCATCAAACAAAAGTATGCTTGGCAAATCCTGCATTGGCACTCTGGGACTTTTTAGAAGCATTCACAAACCTATTATATTTACACATACATGTTCCCATTGTTGTTTTCATGAACATACAGATGCTTCTTCTGTTTTATGTACACAAACAGCAACCAGTGTTTCACATGGTCAAAAAAGGTGGCATATATGCTAGCCACATAATACTACTTTTGGTACCTTTTCTTTAAATACCTGTGCCTTAGGAACTAACAATCATAACATCCTAGCCACAGGTGCTCGGCCTAGAAAACCAACATGGAATGCATTGCGTTCTGCCCCAACATGTGTTGTCACGAGAGATTCCTTGAACTCGTGTAAATATGAGTGTTTTTAAAACTTCAAAACAGTCAGCAAACAAATCAAATGGCAGTAATTGCTGTCTGAGATGTTCAACAAATCTGCTGTAAATGAGTCAAGATTGAACTTAATACATGAATAATCGGAATGAACAAGCTGCCCTCAAATCTTTCACTTCTATGTAGATGTTGCCACTTATAAATGAAAGAGTATCAAAGTCGTCATGCAGCATGACCCCTATTGTGCCACATTCTTGAGCACAACAAATTCCAACGTGACTAACAAAGCACAGTGCAGCCAAAAAAAAAAAACGGGAGAACCAGCAAAAGTAAAGATAGCATACATAAATACCTGAAGAAAGTTGAGTACAAAAACTACAACCTCTTTGCCACTCATGATATCATTCATGTAATCACCGGTGCAGTGAGAAAGGAAGTTAAGGTTAACCATGCAATCAAAGCTTTTTCCTGCCCAAATGAGAGAATTAAAAACTAAGCATAAAGTGAGCTAGTCATTTCTATGTTTGCTGCCCAATGCCTGTGGCTGACTCGGGGTAGATATCTGTGGTGCACGGTGACCTTTTACGCCCTGTATTAATAATGTAAAGAATAGCATAAGAGTCCTGCCTGAAGTTTTTACAGTAGGCTGAACACTTTAATAATCTACGTACACAATGGTACACAAAGATGACTTAGTAATAACAGACTCGTACGTAAGGTTGAGCGATATTCTTCACATTGCACACAACAGTGTTCACCATATCCACTTTAACTGTAACATTGCTGAGGTGCGCTATGCAAATAAAATATTAAATTACTTTTCACATTTACTTATAAAGGGCCTATGTTTAAAACACATGTGAAAACACTATCTACAAAGCATTCTGCTTGACTTTTTCTGTGCCCAATGCTTCAATCCATCTATTGTGGTCACTCTGTTGGTGCACCAAAATTTAATTTTGGCGCTGTGCCTGCACAATATGTTCTTTCTCTTCTCACTTTGATTTCTCGTCCTGAGAGCTTAAAAACGAAATGATTTAAAAGACGGCCTCCCTCACAAATCCTTTTTGAAGCAGTGCTGCAAAGTCCCACATTTTCACTTCCTCACTGTTCTGCGCTCCGTGGTCCCCTTGCGCATTAGCCGACCCCTTCGAACCGCTTCGGCATAGGTGATGCCACCTGGCAGACGATACTTGACCTCCTCTGTTGGGCAGGCTGGTCCTGGTGCCACGTCACATAGTTTACTAATGTCCAAGTGGGTGTTCAACTTGCGCGGTGGTGGTGTGCGGCTTGCTTTTGGACTCGAAGATCTAGCAGTTGCAGCCGCCTTGCAACAGGAAGCCACTATCGCCGTTTCTGCAGCGGGCGACAAGTCGGCCTTTTCTACGATGGCCCCATCCGTCACTGTCCGCTTCAGCACTGCAAAGATCTCAGCGAACAACTTTTTGTATTCCGGCGGGCTGTGTGAAAAATGCTGCCCCAGTGGGTCATTGCAACCTTGGTTTTTGATTGCAGTTAAATCTAAAGCCAACTGCCTTCTCGCTTCAGCTGATGCTGTGTCAGTTTGAACAGCCTGGTCGGTGAATACTCGTTCTGTAGTCATTTCTGAGAAGCCAGAGGAGAGTGACACCTCACCAGATTCTGCCGACTCTGCATCACTTCCTGTTGAAAGCGATGGGTAGTCGTTCTTCTTCACAGCCGAGACAGGACTGGCAGCCTTGGTGTCAGCCCAGGTGGATTCTGTGACTGGCCCATCTAAACCCAGCGACCGGCATCGTGCATCTAGCAGTGCTTCGTATTTGTCAATAAGGAGGCGGTACTGTGCATCCAGTTCACTCAGTAGCGACACCTGGCTTTCGGCATCTTGGCTCTGATTGACAGGTCGTGAATCAACAACATCGGGTAAGCTGTCTTGGTCCCCGTAAACCACAAGGCCATCCTTAAGTTGAACCATGGAAAAGTGGTCGAGTTCTGCAAGCTCTTCCTCTGGCTCCTCGCAGCGCTCCAGCCTATTTAGCAGCCTGCAGTTTGAGCACAGGCGCCTGCACGAGAGAAGTGCCGGTGTCAGTAAACCATGATATTTCACCTGTGTCTGCACTTCGAAAAGAGCTGTGCATTATAATAAGCAGAAGTTCTACAATCAAGGTGCTCTGTGAAGATTGTGCCATTTAGCTGCAACTAATTCCACTATCATGTGCACTTATTAATCTCAACGTATCTTTAACGTCAGTATGAATATTGAAGACAATGTATGGCTGAGAAATCGGATGGCATGATGAAGGGCTGTCACAGCACCACCGGGCCATGATGTTGAACCAATGATATTGTTTACCATCACCTGATGCCACTGCTTTCTTACTGCAGACAAGATTTCCCTCGTTAGCTCCCCTGACATTCCACAACCGACCCCTGTTATTCACTTTATGCCTCCACCTTCCTGTGAATTTCTGTCTTTCTTGTATGCATGAGCACAATTTACGACACAGTTTTTCTTACCAATACCTAACATTGGCTATGATGTACATGGGTTTTCAGAAATTATATATTGGAATGTGAAGCTTAATTCTTAGCAAATGAAAGTTTCGCAATATTATTCTTTCGTCCTTTGTTTTACAAATGTCTATTACAATTTGTTACAGCTCTGTCTACCAAGCGTTCGATTCGTATCAAGGGCTCACCACACAGTACAGTTGCATTTGAAGTATGATTAAAGGGGTACTGACATTATATTTTGGACTATTCATTTTTTGTGTTAAATTAAGGCGCTAGACCTGTAAACTCTAGAAAAAGTAGTGACAAGCCTAGAAGTGGCATAAATAATGTAATATAATAGCTTTTCTACAGCCAGTTTTGATTTCATTTCCCAGGAGGATACTGCATCATGAAAGAGTATGCGTCATGTGGGAGCAGGATATTGCGATGTTTTGACACTCACTCCAGTTCGCTTGGTCACCTCGTAAGCTGTTACTTGTGACGGCCGATGTAGCAGCATAGCAGATAACCAAGAGAGTTGGAATGAGTGTCAAAACTTTGCAAATGCCGCTACAATGACATTCATTTATCCTTGGTGATAAGATTTCAGCATACTAAAAGCAGTTTTGCATGAAAGGCATGTTTTTTTAAAAGTTTTTGAATCCACCTCATACAAGAGGAATCATCAGCTGCCAAATGTCACTGACACCATGCCTTTAAAGGTTCTCTACTTTTTTTTTTTTTTGTCATTTTCACTGCGCTGGAAGCAGCACTGATGCAAAGAGATGCTTGCAATGCTCTGTTTGCCACCACGCTCACCTTTGGTGTTGACATGACCTCCAAAATTAGGTGGCACAATGAAGGGCTGGGGCAGCACCACAGCATTGAAGTAATCGTATTGTTTACTCTGAGTAGATGCCACCACTTTCCTATTAGGCACAAGATTTCCCTGTTTATTTTATGAGGGTTCACAGCAGCTGTTGGGTTACTTTACCGTAGCTCATTCTGAACAAAGCACATCGTTACCTTCACTAAACCTGATGGTCATCACTCCCCCTTTGCAACGTTTACCTTTGTTTGACTCAACCACTAAAAACATGACCCAATGATGTGCACATGCAAATTAGAATTAAGAAGAAACAACCAATCCTGGGAATGACAATACCTCAGCCTACACTGAGATAATTTCACGTTGTGAGCACATAAGCCTCAGGCGCCATCAGCATAAATTGAACTGCAAAGAGAAAATATCTGTTCAGAGCACCTATTACACGTTATTACAAGCATGATGTGTATTCACTCTCTAACCGGTTTTGAAGCATGCAATAATCCCAAATGTACATTCTGGAGTCAGAATTAAGCCACAGTTACAAATTCAGGTGAACCTGGAAATGGAACAATGCATTAGAGTTGTTTTCAAGTTGTTCAAGTGTGAATTCATGAAGATAGTACATGCAAACATAACTGGAACAGGAAAAGCACTGCCTAGACAAAAAAGCTAACTTTAATGATGGCGGCACTCTCCACTATAAAGGAGGCAGCACAACTTGAGCAGACTCAAGATCAGAAGATTGGACTCAAGCTCATAAATACAACACTGCAGTCATTAGACTTTTCAAGATGGTCATTCAAAACTTTGATTTAGCAAATTCAGAGTGAACAATAATACCATTAATGAGGGTGTATTTGGTCCTGCTGGACCCACTGATTAGCTGTGACACGGCATAAAATATGTCCAAAGGCAACAACGTTTCATTGCCTGTTAAAGAAACATGAAAAGTGGCATGGACGTCCAGAAATTTAGAGAAAGAGCAAGCAAAATTTTGACCAAGATTATTGGCTTCCTGCACCATGCACAAGAATTGGTAGAGTATTTGAACCTCGATATATCAAACACAGATAACAAATTATAGATAGGATGAAGTAAATTTTGATGTGACTCAAGAAACTAAACTTCACTTGAAGGTAACAGCTCTAAAAAACAGGGCAATGACTAAAGGAGACAATCACGGTACTGACTAACAAGAAATTTTTATTGCTTGTCAACATCACTATATATTGTAAGTATAATCAGTAGAAGGGAAAACAAACAAGGAGGACAGAAGATATCACCGTTAACAGTGCAACGCCCTGTGCTGGATAGATACATCATTTTATTGCATCATAGAGATAGCGAATGCATGCCGACACAATTTTCACCACTTTTATGGATGGCAAAGGCTTCAAGTATTTTATGTTTGTGTTATTCAAGATACCGCATTTGCCTAAAGCTGCACAGTCAGTAAGCATGGGTTTACAGTTACATTTCTTGCAGTGTTCGGCTAGATGGCAGCTAAACAAACCTTTTAGTGTGTGTGCATGCTCTCCAAGTCTATCATTAATAGATCGACCCATCTGGCCGATGTAGCAATGCCTTCAGCTGTGCGTTATTAGGTAGATCACAGCATTCGACATTCAACAAATTATTGCTCAAGCTTGTTCTTCCAGTGTCGCATTGCACAATTTCTGGTGAGTCTTTAGCAAAGGTTATAAAGCTTGTAGCATACACAAGAGGAAGCTTTAGACAGGGGCTCCTATCTAAATACATGGGAAAGGAGAAATCGTTTTTCTTGGCAACAACTGCACTAAATTGGATGCAGCTTCTTGTCTTTAATAGAAAAAGCTATAATCTAGTGACTTGAAAGCGGAATTATTGATGTAGGTTCTCAATGTTTTAATACTAAACACTGCTGAAGAGTGCAAATCTTTGGACAACGAAACTATCAAGTTTGCAACTGTGTAACTCCGCAATCGAAAATAATACCACAATTCTGTAGGTTGCATTAATAGTACATCTAAAGTGGACAAAATTGATGTATTATACATGGATCCTAATTACAGCACTAAAAGTTCAGAGCCCTTCCGCACTGTGAAAAGGGAAGTCCAGCGAAGCTGGTGCCATGGTTGCTTTTGCTATGTTGAGGTTTTTCTATGTTGGGGTTTTTTTATGTTGGGGATTTGCTATGTTGAATTTGACTATTGTGAGTTTTGTATTAGGTGAATAAAGAGACATCTACTCAAAGATCCCAGCTGTCATCATTTATTTCGTGACTATTGTAATCATTGCCTTGTGATCACTGGTAAACGGCAGGTGGTTGCCCTTTCACTGTGTTTATGTTCTTCCCATAGGCTAGGTGAATGCACGATTGGTGCATTGGTTGTGGGACCAAATCCCCACCACAGCGGCCGCATTTCGACGGAGGTGAAATGCAAAAACACCCGTGGACTTAGATTTAGGTGCACCTTAAGGAACCCCAGATGGTCCAACTTTACGGAGACTCGATACGGCATGCCTTATAACCAAATTGTGGTTTTGGCACATAAAACCCCATAATTTAATTTTTTTTATGGTGGCATCGGTGAAACAGTTGAGGCCAAAGCGCTCCAACATGAAGGTACATATCCATGCCCTGTCGGGTCTGCTCTCATCGACATTGAGATCTCCCATGATGGCAATGGATGTATTGTCGGCAGGCCTAATCTTCCCATAATGTATGCACCATAAACATTTCGATCGCGACACGCCCCACGCACAGTCTCTTGCTCCACGTCTACAGAGAAGATGCACTGCCACAACGCGCACGCCGCCAATCGTGGCCAAGTCTCTGACGAACCAAAGACAGTCACACACGATTGGTGGATAGAGACAACGACGTTTTATTATAGCGCGGCTACGCCAGTCATGGTGCGCGCTCTAGTACGCCGCACATGGATGGACGGAGTTTATGAGCGTCCCCTCTGGAATGGGGCGTTGGGTTGTGCCACCAAGCTCTTGCTATTATACTACCTTATGTCCTACCTAGGTTAAACAAGAAAAAAAGAAAGAAAAAAAACACTATGAGCTCCTACAACCAAATTTTCTGATCCTCTATTGCGAACTTTGCTTTTCTTCGTCTCCGTTTTTTGTTGTTTCCCTACTTTTCTTCCACAAATCCTCCAATCGCCTCTTACTAATCCCTATTGCAGACATGTTTACGTTTCCCCTGCTCTCGCTGAACCCAAGGGCTTCAAGGAGGCCAGTGGTGCCTAAATCGACAGCTGGGCAGACGTCTTCACATTCTAATAAAACATGCTCCATAGCTTCCCTAGCTTTACCGCAGCAACCACATGCTTCTTCTTCCTTTTTATATCTCGCTTTACAGGTGCGTGGTCTAAGGCATCCTGATCTCGCTTCGAAAAGTAATGAGCTTCCCTTTGAGTTATCATAATTGTTTTTTCCTCTTAAGTAGTTAATCATGGCAGGTTTCTTTTCCTATGCCACCACCCATGAGATTATTTCAGCCTCTCTGAGTTCCCGCTTGACATTCTTTGTTGCTGTGTTGCCCACCCTACAGGCCGCAAATTTGCTGGTAAACTTCCGGCGTTCGTGTTGTCTTTCTCTCCTCGTCCTTGTCCAAATGTGCGCTGGAACTATGTTTCATAATGCTAATCATAATCAACTAGCCCAGCTGTCCATACTTAGTTCTTTTCCTCCACTGTAAATCAATGTTTTTCCTGTACAGATACCTCAACACTCTTCCAGCTTATTACTTTCTTCCATATTCCTCAGTTGTTCCTCATACTCAATTTTACTGCGAGCTTCCCTCACTTCAAAACTAGTCCAGCCCATATCACCCTGCACAGGTTCATTTGTAGCCTTCCCGTGAGAGCCCAATGCGACGCGTCCTACTGACCTTTGGTTCCCATACTGATTGTACCCCTGATTTAAAGGAAACAACCGCATTTTCAAAAGTAAGTCCTGGAACCATTACACCTTTGGAGCACCTCGTACCTATTGTATCCCCATAGCGCTCTGTGCTTCATTATGGCTGCATTTCTCTTCCCCTTCCCTGTTATTGTTTTTTTCTGTGGCCGCCGAAGAGCGCACGCTGTGGTATTGTGCAATGTTGGGAGAGACACGGCGCTCATGGTCAGCGGTATGTGCCATGTGCAGCACCTATAGGGGCGTCACTGAAAGCCGTGTAGCGGCGGCCGTTGGAACCGCACGCGGGCCTTGTGCCAGATACGCCTGCTTCTACTGCAGGCATTACTGAAATGTGTGCATGTGATTTGCTGCTTGGGCGCGTCCCAAATAGTTACTCCAGCGGTGCCAGTGTGCGCAAGGAAATTGCATTGTACAATAGTAGACATGTCCGACTTCACGGCTGTCTGGGATGATATTCTCTCCTTACGTGCCAAGTGTTAGCCGCAGATGAGCATCAACAAGCTTGCCTACGAAGTGCAGCTCATTGCCAGTGTGCCGCTTTCATTATAACGCCCCGGCCGCCTATCTCGTCATCTGTTGGCCCGTGAGCCAACATTCTCTATGCACACACTTGCTTCGTTTACATGCCGTGTATTTTTATAGTAGGTTGAGGGAGCATTGCCGCGCTTGCGAATGTGAGAAGCCAGTAATGGCAAGGCTTGCAAATCAGCACAATGAGCTTGAGAAAAACAGCACATATAGCACTCCGGCAAAAATTAAGGGTTGAATGTCTTTATGCTTGCATCTTACCACTGTCTGTACAGCATGGATTTCACCCGTTCCATAGTTAAACAGGCAGAGCGGTCCGATGATTTCACGGGAGCACACGAGTGAGATAACGGAAGATGCCATAGCTGAATATTTGCCTCCCTGGTCAGTCGAGAGCATATTGCTTTTATATCTTACGTTATTTTTTTATTGTCACCCACATTTTTACTAATATCACCCTTTCTCAAGTGGACGCTGAAATATTCTTTCTCAAGCGGACGCTGGAAGAAAGCAAATCAACATTGCAAAGATGTGGGGTATAGAACCATTTCTTCAAATAAACGTGCATTCATTTCCGAATACTCAGTGCTTTTTTTCCGTGCTTTTAC
This sequence comes from Dermacentor andersoni, assembly GCF_023375885.2. NCBI lineage: Eukaryota > Metazoa > Arthropoda > Arachnida > Ixodida > Ixodidae > Dermacentor > Dermacentor andersoni. The sequence continues at coordinate 151,823,511 of NC_092821.1, read as the reverse complement.
ACATTAACGTGTTTGTAGACGTGTTCCCCAGCACAGGTAGGCAACTGCTTTTGTTGCATTTATGATTTTACATGAGAATTAGATGTTTTTCAATATTACGATTTTTCAAAATAACGAACAATTTTAGCGGTCCCTTGAGATTCGTTGTATCAACATTTGACTGTAGCAAGAAAAAGAAAAAGAAAAAATGAAACATGAAGGTTTCAGAATTGACCACAACGCATGACACCGCTGGGGTAAAGTGAACCTGCATTAGCTGGGGACATCTGGGCTTCGAAGTTCAGCCGTTTCCCATTAGCGCGAAGTGATATTAAGAGGCATTCAAAATGAGGTTGGATGCCCTGTCGAAAGCCTTTAATGCTCACAGACACCAGGTTGTACAGTCAACATGCAGATAGCAGATAGCAGAGGCGTGCTAGCAGATAGCAGAGTCCAGATAGCAAGTCCAGATAGCAGAGGTGAGTGTACACCAAACACTACACGGTGCAGGTCGCATTTCAGTGCCATCGATAGGTAGAGCAACAGCCGACTCCGTGCAACGCGTGGGTGATTGCTTGACTTTATTTTTTTAAAGGCGCCATCACATGCTCTTTAACATGGCGCCCATTGTTCAAAACATCTAAACACAATGAGCGCTTCACAGCTTCGCTCCGCATTCTCTGGCTTAGCTTTTCACATACTTTTTTTTTTTCCGGAAGGGGGCATGTATCTCATTAGTAACAACAACCTAATGTTTATCATATCTTCTGGACTGTAGATGAGGCGACCAAGTTTAAACAACACGCCATGGTTGCTTAGTGCCTGTGGTGTTGGGCTGCTAAGCACGAGGTCTAGGGATGGAATCCTGGCCACGGCGGCCGCGTTTCGATGGAGGCGAAATGTGAAAACAACCGTGCACTTAGATTTACGTGTATGTTAAAGAACCCAAGGTGGTCCAAATTTCCGGATTCCCCCACTATGGCGTGCCCATAATCAGATCATGGTTCTGGCACGTAAAACGCCATAATCTAATAATCTAAGTTTAAACGTGGAAGCATTCACTAAAGGCGCAGCAACATCAAACAAAAAATAAAAACACAGTGACTGATCTAAAAATGCAGTAAACAAAGCGCGATTGCTTATCTTCTCCATCAAACAGCCATGATCCACCTTCGCCGCTGCTCTTGCTCGCGAAGTAGCACCGAAAACTAAGTGTGTGCCTGACGAGTTTTCGTAAGTGTTAAAGCGCCCAACTATGCAACAGTTGCTTCTAGACATCACTGAAGGCTGACAGAAGCGTTAAATTACGATCAAGAACGCAAAGATGACAGCATGCGCATAGGCACTAACGGGAACAGTGCTCACCTGAGCCCGCCTACGCTTTGCAGCCTTGGCGACAGGTGGCGTTGTTGGCATTTTGCACATGGTGTAGACACAATTTGGGAAAGAAGCGTCGGCAGTGGAGAGGAGTATAAATAGTTGGTCTATGTCCATGGAGATTAGATCCGCCAGAACCTAGCCATAAACATCTTCGCTGTAATGTGTGAGTAGGACTTTGTGCAAAACTCTTGTAAACATTGTAAAAGAATTCACGTAAGAAATAAATTAGCATATTAAATTTGTCCAGTTCGGATGTTCTAGCAGATGCAGTTAACGGAACTGTGATATCTGTTCTTGGTGGAGAGTTACAGATGTCTAAAAAGCGTGCTTTTATTTTTTGACCTTACCAATTTTTGGCAATTGTTTTTTAATATTCAGGACCTAAATTTAAATTCTGCTTCCAACAGTCACTAGAATTTATTCCTTTTCTCTCAAAGGCAACAAGTTTCATTAAAATCAACCAAGGGGTTATCTCAGAAAAGCATTTCTGTGCTTTACATTTATTTGAATAGGCGGCATCAGAGTTGGACCTGAGCTAAAGCTTCCTCTTAAAGGCGTTTTGTGCTCTGGCTTTTCAAGCTACTTTTTTTGTCACACAAGACATTGTGATGTAAATACATAAGGAATGACAGCAATGCTTCTCAATCCCAATGGAAAACCTGCTTGATGTAACTTTTGCACTTGAATTTGGAAGCTGGCATTGACTTTGTGATTGCAAGATCTTGAAAGCGCTGCCCATAGATATGATTTCGCAATGCCACGTTTTACTAACAAGGAGTGCACTACGTATCAGAAAGTAGGCCTCCTTCAAGGAATGGGCCCCTTCAAGAACGTACTGTCAGCACATGTGGTCACTGCTAAAATGTAATTGCATGTCTCAAGTGATAGGGAACTTCAGACGTCAGAATTGGTTGCTTCATTTCAGAGAAAAAAACTTGCCAAATATCTTATCAATTAGTTCTTGATTGTCCGGCTCGTTATAATTATTATCCAAAACTAAACACTTTCTGTTCTGCCTCACTGAGAATTTGCTGAGTCACTGAGTCACTGTGTGATTGAGTCACTAAGAAATTACCAAAAAACGATAGGAAAGAGAAGAAGGATCAGTATACAAGCATTGCCATTATACCTTATATTCACATCACTAGGTCTTGCTTAAATTTAAAAAAAGTGGCACATAAAGCTAGAGTACGAATCATCTTTAATGCACACAGTAAGTTTCCTGGCATTTACAAGAGAGTCAACCGAGGTGGTGGAAAACCATGCTGCAAAAAAATAATGCATGCTCAACAATTTGTCGAATGTCTGGGTATGTGATCTACTGAATGCCACTTTCCTGCGGGCATTGCTACATCAGCCAGATGGACCAATGTATTAATCATAGACTTCGAGAGCATGTGCACTTGCTAAAAGGTTCCTTAAACAGCCACTGGCTGGGCATTGCAAGAAATTTAACTGTAAACTCATGCTTCTTGAGCGTGCAGTTTTCGGTAAATACCTATATGATGCCTACAAAATACCTAAACTACGTGAACACAAAGTTTTGAAGCCTTTGCCATCCAAAAAGTGGTGAAAATTATTTCAATATGCATTTGCTATTGCTATTACACAATGAAATTATGAACCTATCCAGCATGGGAGATTGCACTGTTAAGGGTGATACTTATGTCCTTGTTCATTTGTTGTCCCTTCTACTGATTGTATTTACAGCATATAGTATTGATGTTGACATGCAATCAAAATTTATTGTTGGTCAGCATCGTGTTTGTCTACTCTCATCATCGTCCTGCTTTTTTTTTAGCGCTGTTACCTTCAAGCTCGGTAATGTACCAACCAGCCCTATTCAACATGCTACTGCAAACATTCCTTTTCTTCTGTTTGTTCTGCTTATTTATTTCATACAAGAGTTTGCTCATGTAACTTGTAAAGGTTTGAATACGTAATTTTAACTGCATGCACTTTGAAAGTGGTAACATCATGTGAATCCACATACAGCCTTTTTCAGGTGATTACAGTCCCTTTTTCAGTAAAAAAGATAAGCATTAAAAAGCCCTAAAGCAATGTGCGAATGATGTCTATCACACAAGCTTCACTACAGGCAGAAAACTGATGCAACAATGTTCAGCTGCCTTTGTTTGACCCAAGCTCCAACATCCAGCATGCTTAGTAAAAAAAAGTGAACTGAGCCAGTTTGTAAGGATTCATGTTGGCATTTCATGCAGAAGATGAATTATGTGTCTTTTTCATAATGTCTTGTGTTTGCTTCCACACTGAACTTCAGACACAAATGTAAATTTTGCAGTTCAGAAAAATGGTTATGTAGATTACACTTCACTTCTGACCTGCACTGCAAAAAAAAAACCTTGTTTGGGTTACGAAGGCACTGTTTCCAGTGAGTTGAGGCAGACACCATAAAAATAACAGCGTGAACACTTGCTTGTCATCTTCGAGGATGTCCATCTCCATCTGGAGGTTAAGACACTGGTGCTCCCTTTCTTGAGATGCTAGCACTTCTTCTTGTAGCCTCATGTTTTCCTGCAGGTTGTCAAGAACAAATAATATGTCAGTTTGTTTCACAGTTACTCAGGTACAGCATGGAGACAAAAGACATAACTCATATTTTACTTCCAAAGTGAGAGTAACAAGTAAAACTATGCCTGCCAACCTGTGAACTTTAGAATTCATAAGATTTTATGGAAAAGGGTGGGGAATAGCTTGCATTCTTTTAAAAGTTTGTTCAGAAGATAGATATGAAGTTTACTAAATGTGATTTAAATTTAGACAAAGCACATGAGCAGCAACAAACTTGGCACAGCAAATTCTGACATGAAACATAATGTTTTTAGACAACAATAGCTGTTTTAGTGAACTTGCTGTTGCTGATCTCGCCTGCTTTGGAAATTCCAATGGACGGTTCGGGGGTCCACGAGTGAAGCTTTTTTTTGCTAAAGGAATTTATTTTTCATAAAAACCTGATGCATTACTCATAAGATCGTAAAACAAGCCCAAATTTGTAAACATTACAAAAATTTCGGAGAGTTGGCAGGTACGAATGTAAAAGTGATTCAGCTAACAAAAAGGCTCCCTTTAGTACATCTCAAAAGTTTTCAAAATTCGTAATGTTTGTAGGGCCTCCTCACACTCTGCATTCAAAGGGGTCATACTAGTCGTAGCATTAACATTCTAAATCAGCATCATTTTCCTACATTTGGAACAACCAACCTTAGTTAATAAAGAAAAAAGGGCAGCCTAAAATATTACAATGCGATTCATTTTCTTATCCAAGACACAAGACCATATTCCTCAGCTGGCACATTTGGCAGCACAGGCTGCTTACTCTACTGTGCGTGTTCATAGCACAAACACTGTAATGTTGTAGCAGGTTCAAGAAGTCAAGTAATTTGAAGGGAACACTAGAACAACATGCCTTGCCAAATATTTCAGACATGTAGGGCATGTTGGGTATCGATCATATAGGGCCATATATGTATGCCAAATATGTTGGATGTTTGATAAGAACATTCTCAATGTCCATCAAATATTTTGTTTGTCTGAATAATTAGAATCCACCTTCTTCAAAAATAAGGAAAGAATGTTTGAAGTTTACAATCTCAAAGCAATATATCAGCCATGGCTAGAGCACTCTGCAGGTCAAGGCGGTGCTATTGTGCTTGAGAAAAATGTGAAGAGAGTTTTATAGGTCCAACGATGTTCATCAATCCTTAGTGCTATCGGCCATCTAGTTTATTGGATGTCATCTGTCTATATCGCATATCAATAAACTGCTGGCATTCCAAGGAGTTCTCACAGGTAGCATAGCATGCTTTATCATGCCATGCTGTGGCTCCACAACAGGTCTCTGTATTATCACTTCACTATACAGGGTGTCCCAGCTAACTTTAGCCAGAGTTTAAAGATATGCAAATGCCACGTAGCTGGACATAACCTAGGTAACATTGTTTGCCGTCGCTAGGAGATATTCAAATTATTTTTTTCATTCTGCCTACTTAGATAGCCAGTCATAATTAATTAATCAACTTGTCAAATATTATAATTAGATGAAAAGTGTTCATGAAAAATCGTAGAGCAACATAAAAAACTCCCTATACAGCTTTCTGCTGCTCAATGCGTGCTACATAAAAGTGTTTTTCCGAGCATGAAAGAAGCCTGCAAATTCACGCAAAATTGCCGTGCGACTGGCCGCTCGAGGCCACAGGATTAGAAAAGACAGTTGGGCTAGTTGGTGCTTATTACAAATATTACAGACTTGAGATATTAACTAGCGTGACAAAGACAATGGACCTGCGTGCTTCTGTCCTATATGCTTCTTGCTGTCGTTCGTTGATAATGTCTCACATCTACAGAAGTACTAAAAACTGGTGAGTTGGCATGGGTTTTCGATTAAAGTTCATTTTGAGAGTAAGCACTTGTGTTCACTGTGTGTTTCTTTCCATCTTGCATTTTCTTTCTCCTCCTTTTTTCTGCTGTGATGCAATGACGAAGGCTTCGATGGCTAAATGATTTGGCTCCTGGCATTTGTAATGTCCCTGTACACTGGGAAATTATATAAAATCTTGGGTGATGCAATGAAGTGCAGGGTGCTTCCAAACAAACCTCTTGTTGGAAGGGTAGTGCTCATTCTGTCTAACGTGCACCTTATTTATATCTTTTTCTTTTTTTTTATAACACTGTTATTTGCGGTACACCTACTGGCCTAAGGAAAAGTTATAATTGCAGCTTCTATGCATGATATAATGCTACACGGGAGCCGTGTTGCAAAGTTGCCCATCTGGCCATCGCAGAGCAACCACCAGATTTTCTTTGCATGGGAAGCATTAAAATATGCCCTGAGCTTACCAGGAGTTTCCACATCTGCTTATGAAAAGAAAAAAAAATAAGCACACTAAAAGCCACTTCTCTGACAATAGAGCTCTACAAATGGTTAACAATACCTAAACTGCAGTTGCCTTTCAAGGGTGCACTGGATTCACTTTGTAACACAGTCTTATTGCCAACAAACTCCCAAATCTGCCATTGAGCCACATTGCTTGGGGAGGGGGTGTCAGACTCCCTATATGTGTTTGTATTATTCATGTATTTCTTTTATCATGTGAGTAACACAATAACATCTGCTCAATTTCTTAATAGCTGGCAGTGTATGAAATCTATTTTGCCTTCTTTAGAGTGGCTACAATCTCGACCTATTATCGTTGTGGTAAAAGTGGTGTGCCTGTATATGCATGAACACTAAAAGAAAAAGAAAACACAAGCGTTGAGCAGATGCCATCACTCACGCTTGTATTTTTTAGTGCTTGTGTATGTGTTTGCAAATGTGCTACTTCTACATCAATGACCAATCAGCTAGCCCACCAATACTATCTCCGTGTTATACAATATATAGTGCGGGTACAGGTACCCCTGTCAGACACTGCGCATCTTTTACTCCTGCACCTTTCTTAATATTGTATTCAAGATCAAAAAATAAACATTCAACACTCAGCTTGACCTATGAAGAGAAAGTGCAGGTGCCATTTTTTCAATTATGCTTCATGAAGTTGGTGAACAGATTGAGCACAATTTGAAGGCAAGTGCACATCGCTATATGGAGCCAAGAATACGAGACTAGAGCAGCGTAAACAGGCAACATGTCAACATGAGTACTACAAAGGTTCCCCTAAACTTCGAAGTGGTGCTCGCAAAAAATCTTTCCAGTGGCTATTTTTCACAGAATGTCTTGAAGTTCCTGCAGTGACTAATTTTTTGAGTGTCAGAAGCGTAGCTGCAGATCTTTCAGGTCTAGTTGGTAACAAATTTTGCACAGATTTTCCACTACATAACCTCATATGGACTGTACATTTTACTGAAAACATCTTAGGGACATTTATAGCCTATCCATAGCTCAAGTAATTATCCAAGGCCTCGTTCATGGGCGAGCTGGTGCAATTTTTGGAACATTACTTATTAGGCCACAAAGAAGCAGAATGCACAAACAAAATGACATACACATAAGTACCGGTTGTACAAGTACATTACACTGCACCTTGTTCACACTGTTAAAATGCTCAGCAAACTGAATATTCTAACAGCATTGCCATCGCAACACCAGCAGTGCAAAAATATTACGTGGAAACTCATGCCATTTGCTCAATTGTTGCTTCCACGTCAAGTGTTGCTTCCACGTCTTCTCCTTTTTTTGGCACAGCCATAAGCACACAGACTGCATAACCTACCTGAACCAGGTTGTCTACCTCAGCCTGGAGTTCCTCCCGAGTATCTTGTTCCTTGGACAGCTGGCACTTGAGCCGTGACAAAGAGCAGCGCAGACGCACCAGCTCTGTACCAAAAGGGCTCTCCTGCACACAGTAGGCTGGTTGTCCCCTTGTGCGCTACAGGTACTATCAGCATAAATTCAAATGCAAACAATTCCAAGAGTACTTCAATGCTTCGTTACATTTCCAGGTTTACTTAGATTTGTAACAGTGGCTTAAGTTCAGACACTGAAACATACACTTGAGACTAACTACTCTATGCTTAGAAACCTCCATGCTTAAAATCAAATTAAGGCAGTTTTAAAGCAGGCAGTGTATTAATTTCACAATGCAGTATTTCACTTAGCTATGCTAACCACAAATACTAACAATACATTTTGCATGCTTTTGGAGTATGAATGCAGTTTCCAAAGGTGTGTAACATGGTTCATATTGCTATTTTGCACAGGAAGCATGAAAGAAAAGAAGGCGACTAGGCAGAGCTGTCTTGTGCTTTCGTCATCAGTGTCACATTTATTTTGGCTAGCTTGTTAGTCAACAAGGCCACACTAAGCATATGAATCTTGTAAATAATGCACCTGGTGTTCCTTGCCATGTACGGTCTGCTTGAACAGTACAAACTTTTTTATTCACCACGTTCCTCGGGTTAACTAGGACATTCCGCCTATTGCTGCAAATGTGTATCAGTGTGCTGCATAAAAGGTTGCAACATCAACTTTCACCTTCCTCAGAGAGGCTTAGCGCAACTCCACCCTCAGCTTTAGGCTTCATTAAACTCGAACATAAAGTAGGCATGTGGATCCAATTCTGGCAGCTGCAGTAAACTGACAATGGCTTTAAAAACATTAGTGCAAAAGAAAAGAATCTGACCCAGGCTGCTTCGGGGGCCAAATCTATTCACAAAGGGCTCTCTTTAAATTTGGACATTAGAAACACACAAATCACGGTGAGAATATCATTTGCAAAGTACTATTACACTTATGTATGCACTGAAAGCAGCTGACGACTCAAAGTCCCACAGCCTTCTCAAAGTTAGCCCTCAGCTCACCAGTGAGATTATGATACATGCATAATGCTTCTGCATCACAGGCACAGAGACTCAGCTGCAGCACACAAATACCCAGCAGAAGCCCAAACAACAAAAAAACTCCTGCAAAATGAAGTAGAAAGCAGCTTTTCTTTTTTTCAATCCTTGCTTTTCTGGTGATAAATAAGGAGTCAATTCACTATAAGGAGTGGCATACCTCAAAGCCAAGAAAATCGGTGTCTCCACTGGGGCTCCCTGAAGGCACTATGTGGTCTGTGTTGGGTGTGTCCTCTAGTGGTGTGTTCTGGTGACAAGCTGTAACAGGTTCGTCAGTGTCCTCTTGCTGATCCCTGGGTCTCAGGCTGAGCCGCAGATGGTCGGCAAGCTCCTGGAGCTCTTCGCACTTCTTCTCAAGCACGTCCACGCTCGTGCTGAGGCTGCAGGACATGGCAGGCACAGGTTACAACAAATAGGACATGCAAATCAAACAGAACAACATTCTTTTGTAGCAACTAATATATTAATTTAATGCGTTTGCTAAAGTTTATCGGGTGAAATCTTCATGCACATAAGGCACGATACAAAATACAATTTTTTTCTGCTAAATTTATGTGCCCTAAACAATATATGAACATCCAATTGAATGCTAATTTTGCCTTGTGCAGTTTCGCAGGAATATGCTCCGCAGTGACGTGCATGGACCAGCCACTTAGCGCACTAGAACAAGGCAGCTTTGAAAGCGACATATGAACATACGACACAAAATTGTATCAAGAGTTTTTTGAAGAATCGGTGATGGTAAAGGTGGTTTACAATATGTTCCAGAAGGCATGCTCTACATATGCTTGGTCCCGCGAGGTATCATCCAGCAACATAGATGTGCTTCTGCTCTATATCATTTACCCCTTTGGCTTCTACAATACTTGTTGTTTATTACCATACTTGACCACAAGGCCTGGTGCAGAGGGTTGCTGCCAAAATTTTCGAGCAGAGCAACCTAAGCTCTGCACGGATGGGGGTGGGGGTGGAAGAGGGTAAGTGCAATAAGGCAAATTTAGCTGCCGCAGACCAACGTGTAAGGTTTTATACGCGTTCCATAACCGGTTTCATTTATTGGTGCTGATCCGTGCTCCTTCAAGAGCTCCAGAAGATAGCACCAACTTTTCCGTTTCATATTGAACCACTTCTCTTCAGTTAGCTTCACTGCAATGCAACCTTGCTATACAATGAAGCATACACAGTGTTTTCCAGTAAGATCACTTAGCACGCAAAAATAAAAATATCGGAAACGGAGGCCTCAGTAGAGCACCTGAGATTATAACCAAGCGGGCGCCGCAGGATTTACAGGGCTGAAGAAGGTGGAAACAGGGCGGTGCGTGGGTAGGGGCCACCCAAGCCGGAGCATGCCGGAAATGTCCGCATGCAAGATCGGCTGTCCGCTGTCACGGACAGCAGAGTTTACACATTCGAGGCACGCGGAGGACGCAGATAGCTGGCCGGGGTCCAGCTTTTGTGCCCGCGTTGCCGCTTTGGTGTCCTGGAGGCGTCGCTAAAGTATATCAAATAACGGCACGTTGATTACACTTAGTACTTGCCCAAATTCTTACTTCCCTTCACCGCAATACACTATGTGTGCTTCACCGCATAAGACTTCTGCCAACCAATGAATAATTACACGCTGCTACTGCCATTTATTCTATTTCCTTTTTTTCTTTTCTTTTTTGAAGATAAAGTTTTCTTAGCTGACTTCACAGCTTTGGCGTATCTGGATATCTTGTAACCATTTCCAGAAAACAATGGCACCTTCGCGCCACCAGAGCTTCGTAGCGAATCGCAAAACGTATCAAAATGTAGGTCTCAACAAGACAAGAAACGAGAATTAGTACGAGAGTCGGTAAAATTGATGATACGGCCGTAATTAGCAACAATATTAAAAAGAAAAAAAAAATACCGAGGTTGCACTATACCCCTGTGAAGGGTGCACCACCACAAATAAAGGTATGTTGAGGCAAAGCCGCCGTAAGGTACGCTTTTGCGAACTGGAACGAGTTCGCTTGAATTAAGCAGCACTCGCGCGAGGTAATGGTATCTATCTGGAAGGCGGCTTTGGCGGTTCCCACGAGAAGCGAGAATTATTCACAGATAAGATAAAATTAACGGTACGGGCGTAATTAACACCAATATGTTCGAAAATCAACCTCGTTGCACCATAGATTGCACTCTCTCTGGGACCGCTGCGCCTGGTATCTTGGTCAAACAAAAGAAAGAGTCAACCAAGTCTCGGTGCTAAAAGAGACAACGTAGACGTAATTGCGCGTGAAATACGGTACGAATAAGATACGAAATGAGTGAATCATGAACATGAAGAAGAGGCAAGATATATAATAAACATTTCATCCTCGAATCATTTGAATCACCATGTACGTCGACCATGCCTTCTTCAGCGCCGACAATTGGTTGACTATTTATGTTTCTTTATTATTTCATTGTAACATATATATTTCGTAGTTATACGGGCGTTCGCAGAGTGCGTACAAAATTTTTCAAAAATGATACTAACACCTTGTCGTTATTCATTTGTCTGTGTATGTTTGTGGCCGGTAAAGCAGCATCTGCGGTCTACCTAACCCGCCCTCCTTCTAGTCGCTTCACTCCCCTCGCTCCACTCGCGTCGCTCCCCTCCCTTTGGTAGGAACCCTTCATACCAGGCCTTGTCGTGACGCATAGAAATAAAGGTTAATGTACTGCAGAAACCAGGGGGGGGGGGGTGTTAAGGCGAACCTACGTTTTCAACAGACACCTGAAAGGGCGAAGGGTATGAAAACGGGCCCTTCTGGAATGTACGGTAAAAAAATCTTTCCCGCCGGTGATTTCTCAGTCACTCTTTGCTCTTATAAAGATTGCTCTACCCAGTCATTCCGCAGCGCTTACATTTCCCAAACAACGCTACGGAGTGCAGGGTGCTGTCAAATTAGCCATATCCAAATTAACAAACCAGTCCAAGTTTGCTGTGTCCTTCGGACAGTTTTCACGCTCGAGACAAACGGGTAAGGATGAGGAGATTTTAATAAAATGAAAGGAGAAGAGATCAGCCTGGAGAGCGTGTCTCTAGCCTGCTACTTTTCACTAGGGTAAGGGGTAGTGGCAAGAATTTAAATTGACGTATAGAAAGCACAAGGACAACATACACTAGAAGCATTTTCATGACTGCAGCAGACACAATGATTTAATGAAACGTGGGCATTTAGCAATCGACAATACTGTTCATTATTCTGCTTTTAGTGAAGGCTGCAAGCTTAATCCCTCCAAAAGCGTGTAATCGGATTTCGAAAGCTAACAATAAGCTTTTAACATAGCATTCCAGTTTGCTTCGCAAAGGAACAGAGAATTAATGTATTTGCACGAATATAACGAGTTTTTTATTCAGGGTTAACAGTCTCAAAAAAGTACGTCGCTTTAAATTAGGCACCATGCTCCAAGTACAACTAGAGGCTACATTTCACTGCGTTGTCATGTGGTCATTGGTGCACACATGCAATTTCTCGATACAAACTTGGTGGGCACTACTGTCTGTACATGCACCCGTTGCCTTTTAAAGACGGGGCCAAAGGAGGGAAGCCGCAGTGTGGAAATAAAGTTCGGCCAAGGCCTGCTTCAGCACTCTACCTTGGCCTTCGCTAGCATGTTGAGCAGGAGACCTCACCACGAACGCCCACCACGGGGGTGCTCCTTGATTTGCTAAAGGGCATATCCCATACATGCACGCACCTGCGTATGCGCTTCTTGTCGGCACGCGATTCCTGCTGCAGCCGCTGGTTGCTTTTCTCCAGCTCAGCCACATTCTGCTCCAACTGCTCGTAGATCTTGAGCCGAGATTCATTCACCTCCCGAAGGCTCGCCGCTTGTCGACTCAAGTGCTGCACGAAAACACGAGCAAACGTGAACAGTGCGCAAGCATGTCCATTAGTCATGATCACACACAGACAGCGTTATTTTGAACAGGACCTCACTGTTATGCCAAGCAAAGGCCGGACGAGACATATACAAATCGTGCATACGACAGCACAAAGGAAAGATGACACAGCTGACGGTGACGCATCCGTCGTCTGCGCTGTCTCATTTCATTATATCCTGTGCGTTGTTTCAATATGTCGTCTCCCAGCCAAGTTGCACGAAAATGGGGAGCTGATACCCGGCAGATCAAACAAAGTGGCTACGTGTAGGCAGCGATATACGATGCAAGAATGACAGCGGATTTAAGACAGAAACCAGAAGAAAACTATACGAAACTTGAAAAATGCAAAGGCCTTCTGAAGGTACGAGACATGGACAACTTGTACTGCGAGAACATGAGCGAATTTTGAAATGCCCTCAGGCAGGCCTATAATAGACCATCCACAAGAGAGCGAGAACCAAAACAATACAAGCATGTGCTTCGTGCTTTTGTACACGAAGAACTCTAATGCCTTAGTGCACACAGCTATTAGCCGTGTGCTCACGCGCGTCGTCATGTCAACATGTAGCCACAGGAGCTGCACAGTGGGTTGATAACTGCAACCACAGTCTCTACTGTTCAAGCCACCATACTCGTTGTATACAAACAATGGCGAACATAGTCACGTATTACGCAGGCTTTGCCTAATGTACCTGGAAACAGTTCAAGTACCTTGAGTACATTGCTCCCTGACGTTTCTCTGCATAGCATGTACAATTCTGAGAAGCACTGTATTGTCCATAAAAGAAGTAAGAAAATACGATAACCAGAAGCGCAGGGTGATTTCATTTCAGAACCAATAAGCGTAGCTGAATGCAAATGCTACACACTCGATGGGCATATTCAAAACGTCCCCATTGCACCGACTTCCAATTTCAATGACCCCCGCCCAAAATCCCCCGCCACACACAAACTAACGTTCGCCAGTAGTGACGCAAGTTCAGCTAGAGCTTCTGATAGGAAACTGGTACAATAATCGGGCTCTTGCATTAAACGCATCAATAAAGAAAGAGGACTGTCATAAAAAAAACGAAAAAAGAAGAACGAGAAGTTGGGAGGTGCAGGAAACAGAGATGTAAAGGGACCAGTGATGGTAATAATTTGCCTTGCTGCATCATAGAAGAACACATTTCTACAAAGCATTTCAGACAATCGTAGTTTGATTGAATCAACAGCGTGCAAGGTTAGCAATTTTACACATCGACAGAAAGATTAGTGGGAACCGTAGGCAGAAAGCTACTTCGTTATAAAAATATTTGGGCAGAGAACGATGTGTCCACTATGTTACTATATTTCAGAAGCATTACGTTTTGGGCGAGTTGGTTGTACATGATTCTTTAGAGACTTATGCGCGCACAAAGACAGGACGTCGAACCAAGAAGAGACACACAATATGCGTTAATATATAGATGACAATGGAAGAATCCAAGAGAAAATGTTAACTGGAAGGAACATTAGACACTTCAGCGCGCACACAGGTTCATTCAGGTGCACAGAAACGCTGAAGTCGTGGTGCTAACAGTCAAAGACACAGGGTACGCAACAGTACAGAAAAGCGCCCAGCATGACTCATCTCTTTTTGTATATCTAGCATGAGAAAAAATCATTGGCTTAACTCAAATGATGTACCAAATCACATCTGTAACTTCAAAACCATTCGATACAAACAAAGAAAGAAGCAAGCAGGTGCTGGCATTAGTAACATTTTGGTGATGGCTAGTTGGTCCATCTTCAGAACTAAAATCAAACAGCGTGACCGATACAAGGACACAATGTGACACAAATACTGCGCTTGTTCTCCGTTATTTGCGTCTCCGTGTGTCCTCGTATCGGTCGCGCTGTTTAAGTATCGCTCTGGAAGGGTGCTGGCAGTTCGGACAGTCCAGTTTAGCAGGTCGAAATCTTTCATGCGGGCTGATAAAGTTGGAATTTTAGCGCGCATGGCTGACCAACCTGCCGATACCTTGGCACAGTCCAGACTCAAGACGTCACAGTGACCACCCACCCAGACACACAGGGAGCAAAAGGAGGCGCAGCTGCTGAGCACGGGGTCCCCCCTGAGCATGGCGTCGAGGCACCGCTGAAGAAGCGAATCCGACGACCACATGGCGTGGCGCTCCTCTCGGGTGCCACGGTATATCCACGGCACAAAGCACGCACGCCCGCCCGCTCTGGGGATCTGCGCTCGAGTCGAGCAGGCACTACGTGGACCAGCGCGCGGACGCCGGCACAGGCGCCGCAGTCGAGGCCTCCTCTTTCTGACGAGCGAAATGACTCATCTTGCAGGGCTGGACGTTTTCGTTCTTTCCTGTTTTTCCGCTCTTTGTCCGAGATGAAAAACGGCTGCGCGGTGCCGAGCGGCAGCGGCAGCTTCTCTCGCGCGAAACACACATGTGTCGTCAAGCGGACGGCTCCACTCAGGCACGTCCGACAAACGTTGCGCGCAGAGAGACGCGCGGACAAAGCGCGTATTCGCGCACAGCTGTTGCTGCGAGCGCCGCCGGGCCCGCACTCTGAGATTCTTCGAAGGCAGGCGCGGTACTCCCGGCTCGTGAGTGGTCGAGTCGCCGCGACGAAACTCGAATACGAGTGTTTTACATTTAACGGAAATTAAAGGACAGGCCCGCACCTTTTCAGCGAACAAGCGAGCGGTGAGTTTCGAGATTCGAGCAAAAGCCACTGCACACTTTTAGACAGCAGCGCGCCGACGTTGACGTCACTAAGCAGGGCGCGGATTGTAAGAAAGAAACTACGAAAGAAACTGGCCGGAGTTGTCGGCTCGGACACTGCGTTTGAAAGCTTCGTCGTTAAGAATGCACAGTTAAAACGAGAGGACCGCTCACAAACTGGACGCTGGCTCGCGTCTCCTCGAACACGTACCAGTGTGTACCAGAATTGTCAGGTCACGAACTATATATTTCGCACTTTGTTCATGCATTCGATCATCTGCAGACGGCCGTGGGTCAACTACCATGAAATTCGGAAAAACTGCCTCGTCGTATATGTAGCCAGTATGACAAAAAAGAAAAAAAGGAATCATTGAAGAGGTCTTCTCCTCATACATCATTCGGCTGCGGGGAAGCTAGCTTTGAAGCAAGAACCAGCAACACACGCAAACACACAGGGCAGTTTTCGAGCCACGTCACCTGCGAGATTCCGCAGACAGAACATCGAGGATCGCGAAAAAAAGGTCAAAGTTCATTACTGAAAGCGGTTTCAGCCTCCTCAACGCATGCGCAACCACTTCGACAAGTCATGAATTGCACACAATCGCTCCGCGCGCCTGCCGTCTACTTCGACAACTTCGCAGAGAGTCGTCTGTTTCTACCTGTGAACGGCATTCCATGCGGAAGTGGATTTACTACGCGCAGAAAAAGTAAACGTAACGAAGTTCTGACATCAAAATGTGCTGTCGTGAGATCTTCTAAAGGTGCATTGTGCATACACACGATTATGGCAGTGCCACGGTAGCGCGAACCCAGTGCACCTCCAAATTCGTAGGCCACTACGCTGAACTTAATTACCACAGCCTGTAGAGCTGCAGACGCGCGACACAGAAAAGAAGACATGTAGTACATACGCCTCTTTTCGTAGGCTCTGGGACAACCGGTCGGCTCAGAAGTAACTTCTGTTCAGTGCACTTGAATCGCAAAAAAAAAAAAAAACCTCTTCCACTTCTGGTACAGCTCCCGCTTCACACCTTATTTTGTAAGATTGAACCAGATAACTGATTCGCCAGACGATGACGCCAGGCAGGTGGCTCGCCCAGGCCCTCGCTGTCTGGAGAAGCGGGCGAACATCGCGCACGTATGCAGCGTCACGGCTCGCAAGTGTTGTCGCCGTCTACTCGGAACTGTCCCATCGTGTCTCCTGAATGGCCTTTGCTCGTAACATCAGCAGAGCCGCTACGCTGTCGTTGGAGCTCACCTTCGTCCTTGTGCACCGTCGTGAAAAAAAAATTAGAACTGAACGGCAATATTCAAATCGCAGAAGCACAGCCTGAAAGCGTGGTTGAAGTGAGTGACGCAGTGATAGCTTAGGGGTGCATGTAATAGAGTATTTCGTTATATTAAATCCAGCGGCACAGTTTTCGCGTATGTCGTGCTCGCGTTCTTCGTACTATTTGCGATGACAGGGTGGCCCAATATAGCATATCGGCAGCCTGTCTCCGGCAAACTCATACCACGTAGATACTCTGTGATCCAGAAGATCATGCCTGCAATTTTCTACAAGAACATTCATTAAATCCCTAAATATGAAGGCGACATGGATACAGAATAAGAAGCTAAGGTACGTAAGGCAGCGATACGTAGCAACGCAACACGAGGTCATGTGTTTAAGGCAACCGCCAGCCGACGCGTCCAGTCACTATAGTTTCCTAGAAAGATCCTCACCATCAGGCCATTTTTTTTATGTCCACTGCATGCAGGACGGAGGCCTCTTCCAACACCAAGAAACATACCATCGCGCTAACAGGCGCGGTGGTATCTCACAGAGCTTCGTATTTAAAATTCAATACTCACACTCGCAAACCTCCGCGCTTCTCATGTTAGCAATCTATTTTTTCTCATCAAGCTAATGCAGTCAGAAGCTCCCCTCTACTTCCCCATATATCTGATGCGATCAAAACGAGTCTGCGTGCCCCCTCCCCCCCCCCCCCGCCCCCATATTACATCGTTGTAACAGTTCCTCTTCGATAGGACAAATCCTTGGCCGCAAGAAAGTTGACGCAAGTCGGGCAGAAAGCATCTTTGTGTACATGTTGAGTGACATAGGCATATGCAGCCGCATATAAATGTGCCGCGTTCGCGCCCCGCCTCCAAAGCCCCAGACGAGATCTCTCGTGAACGATACCGTCCTCGCGCTTCGATCGTTAACGCGATGCGCCCTTCGAGGGACCAGCCCCAGTTCATTGGGGTCATGTCTGAGGAGGAACAACCGGCGCGGTCAGACAAGGGCCCACAAGCGGCGAAACGACGAGAAGAGCGGATCACGGACAAACTGCATTCGCGGAACGCAAGCTAACAGCGATGCGCCCTATCGTCCGGCACGCGGAGACTACTGCCACCCGGCCAGGGACCGGAGTTTCTCCTCCAAAGCATCTTGCGCCGTGGCAGTGGAGGGCGGCGAAAGTGCGACGCATCGTTTCTGGCTCGCTATGCCCCGTAAGCGGCGCAAAACTCGCTCGATAAGGGCTCCCTCTCCGTTCTGCTTCTCTCTTTCGGGCAAGGGAAACAGGCGGCAACGGCCGCAAGAGAGCAACGGTGCCCATGAGACCTTTTCATACCGGCGGGGTAGTCGAGAAGCAGAGGAACATCAGAGAGGGGAAAGCAATGACTTTTTCGTGCGCCCATCGTTCGAATCCGCGCAGGAAAGCGTGAATTCGCCGCCGACGACCTCCGGCAAGCAGCGGACGAAGGACGCCTCCGGGATACCGATGGCAAGCGATAAGCCGGCCAAAGGCCCCGGTGTCTGTCCGGTACCGTGTTTGCGCACGCTATACAGTTATGCTTCTTGAAGAGTGCAGCTGCACTGGTGTCCCTCCGAGACCGGTATGCATCTGCAGGCCCAGTGCACTCGGCTCTCAAGAGCTGCAGCAAGCAGACGACGCCACAGAATCGCTCGCAGAATAGCTGAAAACAGCACACGCGGACGACGCTGTGTGAGGTCTCTGGTGGGGTAAAGGTGCTTTTGTTTGCTTCGGGGCAAAGGTTCCCCCACTCGGTGCAAAACGATGGCATGTCCTTCGTGAGGAAAACGGGAAAGGGAAAAGAAAGAAGGGAAGAACAAAGAACAGAAATACGGAGCCATCTACATTTGGTCGGAAACAACGCAGACGCTACAGCGTATACAGGAAGCGCACGCGCAGACATGGAACGGAAGCTGTTAGCTTGCTCTCCGTGCGAACGCTTGCGTACACTATTCATCTAACGCTTGCTCTGTGGCGCTAGCTCAAAAATCACTTCTCCGTCGGGACACACTGGCCGTATCCCTCGGTGTATCTGTTCGACCCTTTTCCGTGAACTTTCTCGGACGGAAAGTTTCTCGGAGGAGAGGGTATATTTAAAGAAAGCGATGGGACGAGAAAAAAAAGCGCAACAGGACTCGTCCTATCGCGCTGCTTAAGTATAACTTCAAGAGTAACCAATTACTCGCATTCAAGTTGTTATCCTGAGACTCGCTTACGTGTCCTGTCGCCTGAGTAGAAATGGTTCTAGGCGCAAAGTAAGACACGCAAAAAGAATAGATACGGACAGGCGCACACTCGTCAGTCAGTCAATAACTTCAGTGAGGTCCTGAGGAGTTTAAGCCGTTAGAGATCCCATACGGGGAGCTCCTCGGGCCGAAACCGTAGGCGACGCCCTCGTAGGCGCACACTCGTAACTTATTTTTTTTCCCCCGATACTTCGCTTCATATACCTTCAAGCATCACCTGAGCGTCACCCGAGCCCGGCGACCTGAAGGAGCCGAAGCTGTCCAAAGTGTTTTGCGCCAGAATCTAACTTTTTTTTTTTAAGACGTTAGATGCGTTAGGTAACCACCATCTACTACAGCTCTTTCCAGAAAACGAGGGCTACTTGAGACAAATTTCTAAGAAATGTCAACCTGGGCGGACTCGTCAAAGTGGCACCTATACGCGTTGGCTTTCGGACAATAAGTTCTACAAGTCACTGCTCCAAAGCTTGCACGAGGAAGACCTGCAAACTTTCATTTACATATGAACATGCTGCATGGCAAGCTGTTCTAACTTTTTAAAGGAAATAAAATAAAAAAAATAATGGCTACCTGCTTTCGCAGATGTGCACAAACCTCGTGATAGTTTCGAACGAAAGCTCATGAGGGCGACCTTCGATGACCGCGCCAGCAGCACTTCGTGGTGACCAGTGGTGTCGTGTGTGAACCATCCGAGCCGAGAGCGAGGTAGTTTCTGAAATTTCTTACACGCTGCGAGCCCGGCATTGCTGCTAACAAAAAAAAATATATATATATAATAATAATAATAAACACTTCGCGGCACTAGTGGTCTCCAAACTTTTGCTCACCGCTGTATGTATACATGCATTACGAACAGCGTCGAAACGACTTCAGCACACCCCTCGAAGCTTACGGTATTGCCGCCCAGAGGCGGAGATACAAAACGCGTTCATCGAAAAAGCCAGCCGAGCCAGTCGGGTCGCGAGGGGAATGGATGAGCCGGCTCTCCCACCCAGATCCACGCGTGTACGTAAGAGGGTCGGTCGCCGCCTCGGTGCAGTGAGACGCCGGCAACACGCGCTAAGTGCACGGTTCGACGCACCGGAATTCGGCCTGGGCGTCCCTTCCGCTGGGCCCCACTGGCAAGCACCGCGCGGCCGCTTAGTCACCGGCCGAAGCAGCGCCGAACACGTGAACCAGAGCGGGATTAAAGAGCGGCCAGGGCTGACACGGGGCAAGCGGAGAAGCCACCAAGCATCGCGAATGCTCCCGAATGCAAGAAGAGTACAGAGAGGCACTCGAACAGTACAGCGAGAAGCAGCGACTCTAGAAAGCTTTAGGTCCAGTAGTATACGCTCTTGGGCGAGTTGTAAGAGAAACGCTACCAAGTTATGGTGTCGTCATTGATCTATGTTGCGCTGAGAGAGAGAGAGAGAGAAAAAACTTTATTCGAACCATCAAGGTGGTTGCTCTTGAGGTCGAGTGGGTGGTGTCCTCATTCCAGGACTCCACTGGCCATGGCTGCTCGACGTACTTGCTGGACGAGAGCTTCTTGTCCCGCCAGGGTATCGCCGGTCAGCTGTACCTCCCACCGCTCAAATGACGTGCTAGGCGTCTTTAAGTGTTGAGGTTTGCCCCCGCACCCCCACGAGATGTGGAAGAGTGTAGGGCGTGTGTCGCCGCACCAGGGGCAGATGCCGCGATATGTATATGGGAACATTTTACTGTATTTGTGTAGGTTAGGAAATGTGTTTGTCTGAATAAGTCGGAGAGCTACGGCATCTTCAGTGCTGAGCTTTCTGTGAGGCGGAGGATAAATCCTGCGGTTGAGTCGCTGGATCTCGAGTTGGTCGCAGTAATTGGACGGCAGGGGCATGAAGGTAAAGGGTGGGGATTGGGGTGGGAAGGTAAAGGGTGGGGCCAGTGACTCTATCCCGGATCTTAGCCTACATACGTGAAAAGAAGACATCACATGATCGCAGCAATCGAACCGACAGCCGAGCCTCAGAAGATGAGCGACGACGTGCGCTGTTCGCACTGCAGGCACTAAACCCATCCACCTCGAGACACACTAGCGCCCTTCGAGGCAAGCGAGCGATTCCGTGCGAATCGCCCCTCGACCACCGCACGCACTCTTTGATCGGTCACATACCGCGCAAGGTTACCGCACCCGAATGTGTCCCGCGGAGTGCAAGCGCGCGCGACGGCGAAATGGCGCGACACGGATCTTGATCGCCGGCGTACGCCGGGCATGCCAGACCACAGCAACGAGTAACATATGAGCGTGGGAACACGACGCCACAGGAGAGGGAGAAGGAGAGACGAATGATCGCTTTCAGCGGGAAAGCGAAGCCAAGGAGCTCTGCGAAGGCACAAAGCGACATGTCACTCACGTCCACGAAACGTGGTTGAAAGAACATCGCTGTCACTTCGTTGAAGCAAGAATTTCAGAAGTGGTTAATCGCAGCTGGGTGAAACCAAACACATATGGTTTGCCGTCATGTGGCGCTCCTCAAAATATTTTTTTTTATATTCCGCCTAATTAGTTAATTATTTGAGATCAATTATTCAAGATTTGTAAAGTTTACTTTAGGGCCAAGTACGTTTCGTTACGTTGTAGAAGAGTTTCAGAAACGACCGACCCATCTTTTCTTGTGTGGCAACGTACATGCTGCGTGGTGATCTTTTTCGCCATTTAAAGAAAGGCCGCGAAATATGAAATAAAACTACGTGAGTGCGCTGATCTGCTATTGTATTATCGCGCATATTATATATATATATATATATATATATATATATATATATATATATATATATAGAGAGAGAGAGAGAGAGAGAGAGAGAGAGCAACTGCGGGTGGTTTGCGCGGACCATCTTCATTTCTCGAAGATGCAGGACGAGTCGAGTGAGCTCCCCAAGAACACTTTGCTATGCGGTGAACGCAGTTGAAATCATGAATCCGGGACCTCAACGAGGTGCGACGTAATGCTAACGCATATCTCTCGAATTTACCGCTAAGACACCACACATTTTCTTCTGGCCAAGATTTGTCGCGTCGTCATTCTGTCCCGTTCAATTAGAACACGACGATGTCTCGCGCCGCGTTATATAGGGCGTGCGAGACACACTGAGCGTGCCCTTTATGAGGTGCTTTTGTAAAAGGTCGAGAATTAGACTATATCGGCCAACCTGGTGCTTCGTAACGCCAATCGTCTAGCAGAATTGAAAGGTGACCGCTTGCTTTTCTTTCCTCCTTTGTTCCGTTCATTCCTGAACAGCATACAGACACGGGCTGCAGTATAGGGGATTTCAACCGAACATGTTTGTCGCAAACGGAACATGAATAAGTGCAGCGGCAACAGGGTGATACATTATCCAGCGCTGTTAAGGGGACACCAATCGATATACGAGCGCGTGATAATCGTACACAAAGCAGCGTGCTTCAAGACGTTATTGGGCCAGTTGGTTAAAATTCATCGTAAGGTTCGTTACAGCGCAAAACAAGACACGGACAAAGAGAAGGTAAGAACGACGCTTTTATCTTCCTTTTGTCCGTGTCCTGTATTGCGCTGTTACGAACCTTACGATGTTAACCAACTGGCCCAACTTTTCGTCTTTATATATGCAGCACAATTATAGAACTCAGGGCTCTTTTCTTTGTGTCCACTCCAACTTTAGACCCGCCGTGGTTGATCAGCGGCTATGGTGTTAGGCTGCTGCAGGCACAAGGTCGCGGAATCGGATCCCGGCCACGGCGGCCGCATTGCGATATGGGCGAAATGCGAAAGCACCCGTGTACTTGGATTTAGGTGCACGTTAAAGAACCCCAGGTGGTCGAAATTTCCGGAGTCCTCCACTACGGCGTGCCTCATAATCAGAAAGTAGTTTTGGCACGTAAAACCCCATAATTTAATTTAATTTTACTCCAACTTTCCAGCGCCGTGCTGCCGTTTTTACCTTCCTTTTGTCGGTGTCTTGTTTTGCGTTGTTACGAACCTTACGATAAACAGAATGTTGTCAGAAGCATATTTTATCGATGAGCATGAGAGAAACGCATGCGGTGTTGCACAACAAAGAGGGTTTGTGAGCTCAGTGATACAAATAGCCTTAACAGAAAGCATACTCCATCCCGTCTTACGAGGGGAACTTTCCTCGGCAACTGCAGTGGGCGTCAGACCTGGAACGTCCCGGAGACTGCTCTTGACGGCTTCACTTTTGTAACGACGCATGCGTTCATCTATAGAACCACTGCCCTTTAAGCGAAGAGGCGTCTATCGGCCAACGGAGGTAAGCGCGAAGAACGAAACCTGAGGGCACGCATTTCACGTCGGGAGGTTGTCGACCGAGCGCAGACTGACCGACCCCGGGAAACTTCGTTATATCTAAGTAAGGATATCTTTCGCCACACCGATGCACAACGCTAATCCCTAAAGCGAAACTATCGTCCAAGGTGATCGTTCCAGAACACCGCTGCGCTATTTATACACGAAGGTAACTGAGAAGCTCGGACTCGCTCCGGCTATGCGATATCGGATGCAACTGCATATTTTGCGAAATAAAAAGTATACATTACATTCAGCAGTACGAAAAGTGGGGCGTGTTGGTGTGGACTCATTCATTCGGTAATGGCGCAACACATACGAAAAAAAATCGCGACACGGGAAAGTATGGTGAACATAATTGTATGTCATTGTGTTAACCGCGTCTTTTTTCCGTATCCTGTTTTAAAGCGAAGCTTTACTTGCCTCTTTCCACTTTACCGACGCTATCTTGTCGAGCAGACAACAGCTTGGGTTACTGGCTATGTGCCACTGCGTATATACCCGAATAGACAAACAGAACAAGATGCGCGAATTGAATTTTCGTCACTTCCGTCAGCCCAGTCATTATGCACCCTTGTGTGCAAACATTTCCGTCATCAGCGTGACGTTATTTCGCAAACATCAGAGAAAGCTTCGCTTAACACCGATTCCTGCCTATATAAACGTGGGACCCGCCGAAGTTCTTTTCTCCTGCGGCGCCGCTGCCATGTGCACATTACTGTACAATAAGCAAAGAAAAAATAAAAAAAAAGAACGAGAAACCTAAATGAACACTGGAGAGAACTGCCGGAACTCCTGGACGGCGTGCGCTGCGTATCCAACCTGTACTACCCACTAGAGCAGAGAACGAACTGCAAGACGAGGAGTACGTGCACCCGAGTGCTCGATATGTGACCGAGTCGTGCTGCCTCCGACCAGCTCTACGACATGCAGGCGCTGCAGAAGCTAACGCACAGAACAACGAGCCCACGCAGCGGCTAACAGGAAGGAGCGTGTGCTGTCCCGCAGTGCGTTAACGTTAGGTACACAAAGGCGAGTCGTGCGGCACGACCGTGGGCCCGAGAGAAAGCTCGGCGGTCATTCCCGTCGAGGTCACACACGCTGCAGCGGCCCGCGAGTCGGGCGCGCGCGGGAGATCCCGTGCTCGCGGGGCAGCTCTGACGGTCCGCGCACGCGGGACGCAGCGCCAAAGTGTTCGCTCGAACGGGGCCGTGCCTGTTGTAAACACCGTCTGTCATGCAAATACCGCCGCAAAGAAGTGTGGCGCAGTAATCGCTCGATCCCCCACGGCATCCGCGAGTAAACGCGGATCTAACGATAGAACTGAAAGTTCGCTAATTATAACGACCTTTTTTCGAGAGTATGTGCTCCACGATTTCGGCGACGCCGTATCTCTTGAAGGTCGTTTACGTGCCGCACGACCATATAACCGCATCTCAACACTCGCTTTTCGTACGCAGGGCCAGATAATCCGCGCGCACACAACGGAATTTTTTTGGAACGTACCTATCCGTCCCGTTTGACGCTTCACTGATGGCGCTCGCTATTCGAGTGGCAATTTTATCATCGCTTTGTCTCAAAGCATCTGCCGTCAGCCACTTGAAGTGGCACGCGCACATCGCTGACCTTCATTCGCGCCGCAGCTTACTGGCTGGCTTTTTGGGAAACGATCCCACAACCTCGGAGCGGTACCGCGCTTGTACTCGCTCGCACATGTACAGAAATAAACTGCCCCGAAAGAGAGGCGTGTCCCCAGCGAAGCCTAGGGCTGACCACTGCCAGCCAGCACGCACTAAAGAACCAGAATGGGCGAAATGGAAGACCAGGGGGTCGACAAATGCGGACGACAGCAGAGAAACCTGTCCCACCGAGACGCACGCACACGTCGGAACAACGTTCTGCAGGACGCTGCTTTTTCCTCTATCCTGGAGACATTCAGCCACACACACACAGAGCGGGATAGGAATAGCCAAGACAAGGCGCGCCCGGTCTCGTACACGGGCCCGTGCATGCTCGTGATGTATATGCATGCATGAATGGCCGCACTGTCGAGAGTCGCGCCGCCACCGGGCAGAGGCCAATTATGCCGGGTCGAACCTCGCCGAGCCTGGGATGGGTGGTCGGCGCGGCGAGACCCGCGGCTTTACGTCGGGCAGTCTTGCGGCCGGCGAGGCCGGTGAGGGCCCGAAGAAAAAAAGAAAAAAAGAAGGCGGAATGCGGCGCGCATTTGCAAATCGGGACACCAGACGACAATCAGCGGTGAAAAGACGAGTCGCGTTGCGCTAGAGGCCGGTATATCATGCAACGTTCGCTCCGCACGGCACAGGCGTTGTGCGGAGCAGAGCCTGGGAAAAGCATGCTGCAGCATTTCGCACGACGCCGGACTGTAGTAGATGCTCCCTGGCAGGACCGGCGCTCGACGCAGTCACAGCGGAGACAACAGCCGCACAGTGCACACTCGGACACATGGCAGAGGTGTAGGCATACTTCCACACCGCGCTTCATTTTACAGTCACAACGTGTTATCAGCACCCTCAAAGTGCATACTCCCGAACTTTGCGTCGAGCGCTCAGAGCTACACAAGAAACTTCGGTGTAGCTGACTTTTCATTGTTAACAAAGGAGCCGTACGTATCTCGAAATGCCATCTTATTTTCGCCGTGGTCACGTACGGACCTGTTTCATTCGTATAGCAGTGATATCACCCGACCAGACGGTTCTACTACAACGTGTTATAACATTAGAGACAGTGCCGCTGCCTGCGTGACTTCGCGTGCGAATAAAGTGATCGAGCAGCCAGATACGTACGGGTACTCGAGCTCCATCTGTTACCCCAACTATTTATAGCTAGTATTCGCAGTGGCGCAGCTGTGGTACGAACTTGACTGGTCATCAAGGTGTGTGACCGGGGTATAGGTGGTAATCCATTGTAAATACAGCGCACGGAAGACGGACTGAATACTGTTTTAGAGCGCAGCTCTTAGGCAGTTGTTCCTGCGGTCCACGTCGGCGTCCTCCCTTGACGTAAGCGAGCGAACGAGCACAGCGAAGGATGAGAGAGCGAATGCGCAGTGGGGAATGAAAGACGGCGATAGCGAAGAGAGCACGAGGAGGAAAGAGGAGGAGGGTTTGGAGAAAACGCGAGAAGAAAAGCGTAGTGGCGGACAAGACGAGCTCTGCGGCGACGACCAATACGAGATGGTGCCAGAGTAGTGCAATGTCGTCTGTCCACCGATGGCATGCGGCGAGGGCGTCGACTGATATGGACACAAAGAGCTGCATAAGCGAAGGTCTGTCTGCGGCGGCTGCTAGGAATCGCGCCCACGCATCACTGCCGATTAACGAGGCTGGCGCGCCACACTTCGTTCCGTTTGCAATGCGCCGCAGAGACAGACAGTCCACGCCAGCCAATATATCGCGAAATCAAACACGCATAGAGCTGCACTCAAATTTCGCAATAGGAAGTATGGTAATCGACGGTAAACTTTTTTTTTAAAGCACGTTCTGTTATTTGCTAGCCAATCTCGATATCAAACGCTTGCAGGACGTCGGCGCAGCATGGCCTAACATTGCAAAGGGCATTTTCAAGCCTTAAGCGAACGAGTGAGCAAGCTATAGTGCAAGGATCTGCGTATTCTGAAATGCCCGCATGGCATGTGATTGACGGAACTCCGTTCACCGAGCACTACGCCGTTCCGTCGCAATTCCTCACCCTCGCATGACCGCAAAGCCATACGACTGCGTTTCGCCGAAAGCCCCTGCAGTTGTCCTGCCCCGCCTGCCGCTCGGGGTAAGCAAAGAGGATGCCGTTACGGAGACATAAATCTAGGGCGAGATCACTGCCATCAACGAGATCCCCAGGAACGTAGCGGACGCTTCAGTCGGCGCAGAGAGGAGTCGCGGCAGCCGCCGGTCGTCACGGTCCACGGATCATCGCCGAGTGACGCCGCGGAATTCGCGTCCGGGCCAAGTTGACGGTTGCCGGCGGCGGTCTCACCACCCTCGCCGTGTCATCTAATGACATGCCGGCGCTCTCCTCGGAAGATCGCGTCCCGGAGGAGCTTCCGCAATGCACAAGAAACGCAGCAAAACGCGTCGTCGTTAATCCTTTCGCGGACGCCGCAGCGACAGCGTCCGGCACGCCCCGAAGAGCGGAAGTGCCGCGTCAACTGCGCCAACATCCGAGCAGAACGCTCGCTCGCAAACCGAGACTACACGTATCCTCCGTATTCTAGAAAGGATCCTCGACTCGGAGCTGCTCCTCCACTCCACCGAGTTGAGCAGAGCGTCCCTCGACTGAAGAAGACGCTATGCTTCTCAAGAATTGCTGCAGAGTGTCGACGAAGAGCAGTGATCACTTCTGTCGAGGCGCGGCGCTACCCAAGAATACTTTGTTTAGCGCAAATACCCAAGAATACTTCGTTTAGCGCAAAACAACAGACACAATAAAGACGACAGGACAGGCGCTACCATCTATACTTTCTCAAGTCGAATGTAGTGGAGGAACATTCTAGAATAGGGGGCCAAGTACGATACAAATAGTGACTTGTATCGCCTGCCGGACTTACACGTTACGATAGGCTCTTGCTGCGCGCAGGGCTCCCACTGTGCGAGACGGAAACCCTGAAGGACGTTGAAAGACAGCACGAAGTAAAGCTCTGATGGCATTGCACTCGAGGAACAGCATCTACACGGTGACTTTTGCCGAGAGCGGAGGCTCGGAAAACTCGGGAAATGACGAAAAGATTGGTGGCAATTTAAACCTCCCCCGGGTACTATTCTGAACATTGCCAAATTCCGCCATCATGTCATCTCTGATTGGCCCACGTCTGCTACGGCCTCCCTGATTTGTTCAAAACGGCGTCGTTACAGAATCTGACAATACGGCAGAATTTGACGATGTCGAGTATAGTACCCCCGGACTCTTCACGTGACGTCGCACATATAGTAACTTTCTGGGATAGTTGGCTTTAAGAATACGGTTTACACCGAGACTGTAAAATAAACAACGTTCGAACCTACAAGTTCCCTCTACCCTCAAAAAAGAAAGAAAGAAAAAGAAAGAAAGAAAGAAAGAATGAATGAATGAAAGAAAGAAAGAAAGAAAGAAAGAAGGTAAGAAAGAAAGAAAGAAAGGAAAACGACACATATCGGTGTGGTATAGTGCAATTTGAGAATGGAAATTGACCTCGATTTTTCTTCAGTAACGAGCTAATGAGCGCTATGCCCGTCTAGAATGATTGTGCTTACACCTACTGTCCATCACAAAACATGAGGTGTCCTGAAATATGCGTTATAACCCGACTGAAAAGGATCACGAGCGCGCAAAAAGCCACCGGCTGCGACACAAAAAAAACTGTTAAGCTCATGTCACCGGTTAACAAATAACGGTATTTACAAAATTACTGCCTTACTGGCTCCTTCACCAAATTCAACGCGATGAAATAAGAAAGAGCAAAAGAAATGTGTTGAGCCATTGTACATGCGCACCAATATGCGGCCTGATACGATCCATGCAAGCAGCGTTCGTCTGCAACAAAATTCACGGAAACGAGGACCGTACGTAACACGGAGGCCAAAATTCTGTCTGACTGGTGGCACAATTAGTGCAATCACAGAGATATACGTTGACCCGTTGGGCACGCGATGGTGGCCTTATATACTATGGCCGGGTAGCAGCACAAGCTGGTGCGGCTGAAGAGCGCGAGGTCTGGACGCTAGTGGATTCCACAGAGCTGGCACCTCGCAAGGACTACTGACATAGTCCGACACTGACATTGACCGGCCAAGAAACGTTAAAATATGTTTGACAGAGCCTATAACACAGGGTGTCAAAGCGCTAGCTGCCACGAGGAAAGGAATTGACACTTGACGAACGCGCCAAACGTCTCGCGGGGCTTTGGTACAAGAGAAGTATGCGTACGAGTGTGGCCTGGTAACTTCAATTAGTTCCATTATCATTTGGGGTCTATTACAGAGGACTATAAAAATAGACCTATCCCTTAATCCACAGGGCATTCGTTTTTGCCACCTCAAGGCGATTTTCAACGAACGAACATTACTGTTTCACTCGGGCTGCATGCAGTATTGCGTAGTTTGTTAGCGTATAGGCATTGTGACGTTACATGCCGGTCTGTGCACGGATATTTTTTTTGGAAATGGTTGCCAAAGCGGGTGATGTATATAAGACGATTGATTTCCACGAAGATGTTATGTCAGTGTTTGATGCAATGACACATACGAAACGAGTACGTGCATATGTGATCTCAAACACTTATTTTGACTTGTAGTTTTAAGCAGAAAATAAATAAGATAAAAAAATCGAGTTTTGCGTAGCGGTTGGAGCACCCGGCTGGTGTGCTGAGAGATAAAAGTTCGGTTCCACCATCGCACACTTGAATTTCATTTTTACTGAAGAGGCCCGAAACGAGGTGAGACGTGAACCTATCTACCTACTTACAGCAAAGTGCCTGGGATGATCCAAAGAGTGATACGCATTATTACGTGCGCAAATGTAGGTGAGACGTCTTTCCTGTCCGATGCTCAGCGCATTAGGCCACAACCGCACGCACGTTTCTCTCGGGACGATTACCGCGTGTGCCATGTCGCGCAGCACACACGCACAAGATCACGTGCACTCGCGTATAGTTTCCATTTCCTTACCACTGTATTTTGTGTCGTCATACTTCTGTCTGCGTAACCTCTCCTCCTAATTCTAATTCCCATGGCAAAAACACTGCTTCCGTTCTCGTTACGAAACTCTCCGTCAACGTTTCACAGTGTGCATTCGTGTGAACAGATAGCTGCTACCATTTGGCATAGCTCGTGAACGGTGTAGTCCATAAACATTGAATGACAACAAAGTTGTGACATGTGAGGTGCGCAAACAAACATTGCATGAGATTATACAGTGCATAGGACGACATTAAAGGTAGTTCTATACAGTCATTACATTTAGCCTTATAGCACCCCATTGATCGGTTCACGAAACCTTCGCTTCACATAGATTCCAATATGTGTGTGGGACCTGCATAATTTATATTTAGGGCGCTCTGACGCTCGACAGTATTTTTTCTAGCGTTCAGAGGGCTCGCATATCCATCCAGTGTAAACAAAAAAAAAAGAATACGGTTCATAAAATGTCGCGTCAGTATCTCTTTTAACCGTTCACGTGGCACGTGCACTCGAGATAAAGTCGCCCACAGATGCCGGCCGCCTTGAGTGCCACGGTTCTCTGATCCCCACCCTCAATTGACAAAGCCTAGGTTATTAGTCTTAATCCGTCATGTCTGAGTTGGCGCAGCCATTGTGCCATCACCAGATTGCCCAGTTTTCTTACCCCACAAGCTCAAAGGGGCGGGAGGGGTACGTCGGTATAGTATACAGAGTAGACAGACACGCGAGTCATGATGCCGCTGCCGGATGCGGCGTAAAAATAGCGGCCGCAGCACGCGCTACGGCAACAGCTCGGAGCTTCCACAGCGCGGACACGTGCCCGAGACGTAGTAAGAGCGATAGCGTCGCTCGCGGTAGCATCCACGCGTCCGCGCAGTCTGCATCCACGGAACTCATCATCGCTAAATCCAGACACGACGAGACCGTATAATCAGCGACGACTCTCGCGGGCCGGTGGACTACCGCCTCTGCCAGGGGCGGGCTATCTCGCGTGGAAAGGAAAGCGAAGCAGGATAACACACGGCGCTGGCTCCCGCCAATACCGGGCACCGCTGTGGAAGCTGCAGTTCGCCAGAAGAGCGAGCACTCTCCCTGCGCATCCGTGTTCACGGCGTCATACGAACCGGACGACGCTGCGAGACTCGTATAGCCTCAGTGTCCGCGAGGTGGGTCAAGTTCCTCATCGAGGTTGTGGCGACCAGCTGCTTGGCGCAAGAGCAGCTTGTCGGGGACAAGAACGAGATGACAGCGCCTATAGCCCCGCTCTACCTTTCCTGTCCCCGCTTTTTCCGTTGTGAACACGTACCAACGAGCTCACGTTCAGAGCATTTCGTTTAAAGCTCCGCCCGAGAACGACGCACTTTGGCGCACCGCAGCGGGCAGCCGCTTCGCGCAACACTGCACGCGTCTATAGAGGGGCGGGCCAAGTGGCAGGTTGAGCGAGAGAGTCGCTGCCGAGCACGGAGGCCTCGGGTCGCCCGGCGGAGATTGGCATCTAAGGAGAGCGCCGCGTACGGTTGCACGATCCCACGCGGCGGCGGGGCGGCCACGTCGGGAGCCGAGCGATGCTCCAGTTCGCGCGGGTGACGGCGACGACGATCGAGAGATGTCGTCGACCGATTGCCGCCGCCTCGACGGAGGGTGGTGTGCACCACGCCCAGCAGGTGACGCACCAAGAAGCGAGCCGCGTACTTTCACGTGCACAGCGCTGCACAACCGTCTTGTGCACGTTCCCTTCGTTTGGGCAAGACGATTGTGCCAAACCCCGCATGCTCGGATAAACGTGCTGTTATGCGCGGGAACAAAACATAACGAAGCGCACACCGCACAGAGCGGTCTGTGGGGTGTGTGCTTCGTCCAGTCTTATTCATCTGCATAACGGCGCGTTTATCCGAGCACGTATAACCAACTGGCCTCAATTGAAACCCTGCATTAATATGCCCTTGTTCGGAAGACCCGGGGATTAACCACGAGAAGAGAGATTTTCCGAGTGCATATCGGAGAGGATGCTTCAATAAAATAGGCCGTAAAGAGACGTGGACTATGGTAATCTGGCGTCATAACGACCACTGGTATAAAACTGGTAACTCGGAGAACACTGAAGGAACATAACGAGTTTCGCTAGTCAGGCAAATTCTGCATTTGTGCAATCTAGAGAGGCTTGGATGAGTTCACCCTTCGTTAGCATTTTCGCAGGATTATTCTCCGCTAAACAGACACCGAGTTCTGAAATGCCGACCGTCCATGTAGGCAGTGCGTTGAATGCGAGACATCATACCTCGACGGCAAATTATACTGCTGATTTGGCTCCCTGGTTCTCTTTCGTGCCATACAAAAGCGTACGCATTTGGCATGGTTGGTTAATAACTTGAGCGGGAACAGCGTAGAATAAGACGGCGTGACAAAACTACAGACAGCAGCGGTTGCTAAAGTTCACAGTCAACGTTCTAAGGTCAGCCCTGCTTTCTGTCCTCTTCTCACGTCCTGTTCTGCGCTGTTCCAGCTCAAGTCGTGTCACTTTGCCTGAAAGTCATCGGCTGCGTGTTAAATACTTCGAAAAATCAAAGTCGGACGGTCGCCTTTCCCACTGCGCCGCCTGTTTTATCTCATGTGCGCTGCGCCGTCGACACCGAAGTTGCTGCCGTGGGGGCGGCTTCGGCGACTCGTACGTCCGTCAAACTTGGGCCGGCAGCTTTCCCGGGAGACAGCAAGAGCCGCAGCAGCTCTGGACTAAGCGCGCATCCCCGCTTTTTATTTATTTTTTTTATTTTATTTATTTGATACCTGCTTCGCCTTTGCAGGCATTACAGCAGGGGGGTACATAAAAATAACCATCATATTTGACACCAATAAAGAAACTAATTACACAAAGCGCGGTAAAAAGCATCATTCGACACATTGGATACAATCATAGGCGGAAGATCATTCCACTCTCTTATACATCTAACAAAAAATGAATAGCGGAAGACGTCACCTTTAAAGGAAAATTCATTCACTTTGAGACTGTGGTCCCTTCTTTGGGATATATAGGACGGCTCTTGAATGTACTTCTCCTTATTGATTCCAGTTTTAGAATGGTAGATATTATGGAAAAATTTCAACCTGAGGTTTCGTCTACGATCTTTCAATTCTTCCCATTTAAGTTTACGTTTGCATTCTCTCATGCTAAGTTGACGATCCCAATTACCTAGAACGAATCGCACTGCCCTATTCTGTATTTTTTCAAGCGTATCGATCAGCTCTTTGGTATACGGATCCCAGCAAACGCATGCGTACTCCAGCAATGAGCGCACATGAGTGAAATACAGTTGTTCTTTTAAATTAAATGGAAGTTCGCTGAAATTTCGCCTTAAGAAACCCAAAACACGTGCAGCCTTTACTTTGATGTGGTGAACGTGCTTAGACCACCTCAAATCACTCGTTAAATAAACTCCTAGATATTTATATTCCCTGGCCGTGCTTAAAGTAGCGCTGTTTATGGTATACGAATTAAACTGGTATGAACGTTTCCTCGTAAAGGTGACGTGAACACACTTTTTAACATTCAACGACATTTCTGAATGGGCACACCAGGATGATATCACATTCAAATCATGCTGCAGGTATTCGGAATCACGTTCATTCTCTATAATCCTGTAAACTACACAGTCATCCGCGAACATTCTGAACGAAGATTTGAGGCCAATAGTAATATCATTTATATACATCAGAAACAATAGCGGGCCCAGAACTGAGCCCTGAGGAACTCCTGAGGTCACGGGAACATATCCGGAGGAACAACCGTTGAGAACTACCGACTGCTGTCTTAGAGAGAGATACTCGGCTATCCATGCAATAACTGATTCATTCAGTTTATAGCCCCGTAATTTACTAATAAGAAGGTCATGGGGAACAACATCGAACGCTTTTTTGAAGTCCAAGAAAATACAGTCAACTACTTTACGCTTATCTATTGCTAGAGCCAATTCATGCGTGAACTCAACAAGCTGTGTTGAGCAAGAAAAACCTTGCCGAAAACCGTGTTGACTAGAATGCAGAAGATTATGTTTAACCAAATGTGTCATTATACAACTATAAAGGACATGTTCAAATATTTTACATGGTATACTGGTTAACGACACCGGCCTGTAGTTCTCAACGTCATTTCTTCGCCCATTCTTATGAATAGGTGTAACACGTGCTAACTTCCAATCACAAGGTAGTGCTTTCTCAATTAAGCACTTCTGAAATAGACGGTGAAAGTACAACGATAACGTTGCCGAACAGTTCTTTTAATATCGCCGCTGGTATATCATCTGGGCCACACGCTTTTGCTGGTTTGAGATTTTCTAACAATTTTCGAATACCAGGCACACTAAAAGTGACCTCGGGCATCACTTCTGCCTCAGTTGGAGAAACCATGTTAACAACGCGTGAAAAACTTGGACTAAACACGGACGAAAAATAATTGCTAAAGATGGCTGCCTTAGACGCATCATCGTCAACGATTGTGTGAGAATATTTTAGAGGAGGAACAGATGTATTATCTTTACCATTGAGACGAACGTATTTCCAAAACTGTTTCGAGTCCTCCACTAGCTTCTTACCAAGACTCGAGAAGTAAGAATTCTTAGCTACTTTAGTTAGACTTTGAAAGTTAAGTTTCATTCTTTTCAGCTCACACTTGTTTTCTACAGAATTATTTTTTTTACATTTCCTGTACATTCGCCTTATACGTCGCAGTAGAGTACGCAGCAGAGTGTTAAACCATGGTTTATCTCTAGTGCGTTTAGTTGACAAGATTCGAGTGGGAACGAAAGTTTCACGCAGATGAAATAGTTTTTCTTTAAACACGTTCCATAACTGTTCAGTATTCAGTTCGGCTGCTAGTGTATCAAAAGTGGGAAAATAGGTTTCAAATGCCGAATTAATTGCATCATAATTTGCTCTAGTGTACGCGTACACCTTTCTGGCAGCTTTTTTGGGAACAGGTATAGTCTCAACATTTACATCAGCCACAACTATATTGTGGTCGCTAACACCGGGTAAAACATGGACATTCGATACAATATTAGGCATATTACAAAGAAGCAAGTCAAGAACATGACCTGTACCGTCATTTCGAGATGCCTCACGGACGTACTGTGTAAATGTGTACTCGTCCAGAATATCAAAAAAAGTCGCATATAATCGGCCTCCGGCAGTATACCTTGGTTCATTGCTTGACCAATTAATATGTGGAAGGTTAAAGTCACCCCCGATCAAAATATGATCCGCTTTAATCGTTTCAAGACACTCAGACAATTTGAATAACTGTTCGCACGTTGTGCTAGGAGGCCTATAATATGAACCGACTACGACACCTTTCCCATTCTGGAGCCTTATTCTACAAAAAACACATTCAATATCAGTAACAGAACAATCCAACAATATACTAGGTATATCTGAACTTACAAGTATAAACACCCCTCCTCCTCTTGCACTACGGTCGCGACGAAAGCATTGATACCCAGGAGGAAAAACTTCAGAATCAGCAATTGCAGAATCAAGCCACGACTCTGTGCCCAAAATGATTGAGGGTCGTATCGATCGAACCACCATAAAGAAATCGTCGATTTTGTTCTTTATGCTCTGACAGTTGATAACCATAACGGTAAGCGGCTGCGCAACTCTAGGTGTACAAAGTGGTCATTGTTGGACTACGCACCCTGTGGTGCTATCTACTTGATACCGTTTACCGTCTAAGTGCAGCGTATCGAACTTTAAGATAACCTTCTTTCCTTGCTGCTTATGCTCCCTTGCAAACTCCCACAATTTCTTTCTCTTGTCCCGAACAAAACGCGAAAAATCTTCCGATATGCTATAATCTGTTCCCTTTAACTTATGTGCTCTTGACAGCACAGATTGACGAGCCTTAAAAGAAGAAAATCTAACAATTATTGGACGTTCTATGCCTTCACGATACGGCCCTATTCGATGCGCACGTTCAATGCTGACATCAGTAAGCTCAAGCCTTGAGGCACACAAATTTGCGACAAGTTCCTCAGATTTTACAGCTGTCTCAGCTGCAACTGCGTCCGTAAAACCATAAAATACTAAATTGTTGCGTCGTTCCCTATTTTCAGCGTCGTCAATCTTTTTGGTAATTGTCGCCAGTGCTTCGTGATCCTGCCGCTGCTGAACTTCAATAGCTGTTAAAGCAGTACTCATGCCATCAATTTTCGCAGCTTTTAGTTCCAACGAAAGAAAACGAGCTTTCAAATCTGTTACATCAAGAGTGAGCTTATTCTGTTTTTCTTCCATGGACGTTAGTTTTGCCATGATAGCATTTTGCCCTTCAAGTAACTGCGCAAGCAGTTGTTCAGTAGGCCCTGGATTTAATTCTATATCCCCTCCACACAATAATAAAAGCAGCAGGTAGAAGGCGGGTCTCCGTAAAAGAGCTTCAGCGGGAAAACACTTGCTTGCTTTTTCTTTTTTCGTATTGCTTTCAGTCATTCTTTCCCTCTTCCTCCTCTTCCACGTGATGACTGCCCTCCTCCTGTAGCCGTCCTCGTCGCATCCGGACAAAAGTAATCTCGGAAAATAACGTCAGGACTAATTCCGTGCAACGTTTTGCAGGGAACAGACCGCATCTATACGAACGTTCACATCGCTTCACAGTGTGCTTGCAGGAGCGTTTGTCAAAGCTGGTTTCTCCACAAGAGACGGCTTTAAGCAGAGAAGCACTGTCCTGTAATTCGTTTAGCTAGGCCTCGGGTACGGTAAAAAGCGTTTCGTATTAAACAAATAAATAGAAGCGCACCAGCGCAGATCGATTTTTATGCGCGCATGTGTCCCTGGGAGGTTGGAATGGCTCGCGACGCCACCTGCAGTACGCGGACCGCGCTACACCACTGTCGAATACGGCCCGAAAGGCAGTCGCAGACGAGAGCTATCGAAGAGAGCCGAATGAACCATAGCACGAAAAGTCCATCGCCTGACCATTGGGGGCAGTAGATCCTTGCATTGAAAAGGCCCCGCGGCTTTGCTTCTGGGTTAAGAGCCAAACGTCAAAGCGAAAGAAAGAAAAAGGGGGAAAACCAGAAGGCATTGAAGGCAATCGAGTACCTCCGCCGCGAGGACAAATAATTACGCAGCGCCGTGGCTATAACAGCGGAGGCGTCAATCAGCGCCGTGTTAGCACGACCTTTCTGGGCACACTGCGCTCGCCTTTAATACACGTCTCCCCTTTAGCCGAGAGACAGTCGCGCACCGGGCGTACGTGCACGAGCGACGTCCCCTCACTCGAGGGCACATAAAGGGGTTCCCTCGGGTGGCAGTTAAAGCGAAGACCGTCAGCGGACACAATGCATGGACGCCAGCGGGTTCGAAAGCGAACGGCGCACAACGGGACAGACTGCGCATGCCGGCCTCGGGCGCAAAAGTGGCCACCGAGAATAGTACGTACACGCGACGCGTTTATAAAAGTCGCCTGCCCTGCCGTAAAGAGGAGGCGACCGCGAACCGCCCGCGGCAAAATGCCTCCGCTCGGCGTCGGTCAGCAGCAGTGCAGCTGAACGTCTGGGACGGCCTGCCCCCGACGTAGAGGGAATGCTGCGCTATATAAGGAACGACGACGACAAAACGCCGCGAACATGAGTCTCGCTAGATCATCACTGCAGGGGCTGCGGGTATAGCATCGGCAGGGTGCCCAAGTAACTTTGACGGATTCCAGGACTAAATTTGTTGAACTGGAAATGTTCTCACTGACACTCGCTGAGCATAATTAGAGCAAGAATATTAAATTAAACCACAGTGATTTAACCGCCTTGGGGAAAATCTAGGGAAAGCCGAACCACCTAGGAGAAAACCGAACAGGCCACTTTTGCCGCTAGTGGGCAGAGACGGCATAAAAGCGAAGCAGGGTGTGACACCGGGCTAGTTGGTATTCCATGCTGAAGTGACTATAGCGCAAGATTGGGCACGCGACACTAAAAAGGCTACAAGGACAAGCGCTTGTCCTTGTCGCCTTTTTAGTGTCCCGTGCCCAATCTTGCGCTAGTCACTTCAGCATAAAAGCGAAGCCGGCCAGAAGTTTCCGCGCTACCTCCGTGTGGCGTCAGGTTATGAAGACGCCTGACCGAGGCTAGAGCTCGCTACTTATTAAAGAAATGGATTGGACTGTATTAAAATGGCCTAAAATTCCACCTATCCAACTATTGTAGGACTTAACACGACAAGAAAATCTAATCACACCAAGGTGCCACGAGATCCACGACGTTACAAGCATTTCATCGCCGCGGAACTCGCATGCGAAACGCAGGCTTTTCCACGAGCATGCGCGCCCCCGCCGGTGGTGTTAGAAAACAACGCGACGTGAGTTCGTCAGGATGGCAGGGACACGGCTTTCATTTGTGCTCGTGGCTTCCTGTAAAGTGCGATCACATTTGCCAAGTCATGCGTGACGATTTATGGAGTTCAATGGCACAAAGGCTAAAAGAAAAAAGAAACAATTAAATTCTGAGATTTTACGTTCTATAACCACGATACGATTAATCGGATTAATCTGGCCACGTGGGCCCACCCAATGCGCGCGGTACGTGGGGCGTTTTCGCACTCCGCCCCCAATCGGTATGCAGCCAACGCGGCCGAGATTGGACGCGCGAACTCGAGGTCAGCAGCGCAACGCCATGTAGCCACCGGACTATCACGGCGGCTGGCAAAAAGGGTACGACGGCAATAGAGCGCCAAAACAATGGCGATTGGCCGGCCTGAGCTAATTGCCAAGTGGCGCGCACATAGTAAAACGCAGTGCACAAATTCACGGGACAGTGTGTCGCGCCGATTCAACCACGTGCATTCTCTGTTTTCCCCATGTAGTGCACCGCCTTACTGCCGGGTTCTTTTACGTGAGGCCAGCACATTTCTCCTGCCCGC
Source organism: Dermacentor andersoni (assembly GCF_023375885.2). NCBI lineage: Eukaryota > Metazoa > Arthropoda > Arachnida > Ixodida > Ixodidae > Dermacentor > Dermacentor andersoni. Next base: position 151,784,773 of record NC_092821.1, on the reverse strand, counting down.
GCTCTTCGCACTAACGTTATCCAATAACGAGTCACATTTCTTTAGGTCGAACAAACGCCCCGAATAATTATGCCGAGCGCTGTGGTCGGCGAGACAAGCACAGCGTTTCGTAATAACATGCTGGCCACGCTCTACAGACCAGCATCCGGCACGCGAGCACAAGCTGCGCATGCGCCTCGTTTGGAACGCGTCAATTATCCGTGGACTGACGCGCTGCGCTCGGATCGAAGAAGGATCGAAGGCTGTTATCACCAAGTTACGGCTCAGTGAGCTAAATTAGAACACAGATACTGAAAAGGTACTCGCTGCGAACACCGGATATGTGCTCCAGCGATCAACGCTTTCAATAATCTTAGAACCAGTGACGTTCAGCAGAGCTTGAACATAAAAGGACGGAAAAAGCACGTCGTATTACTAACAGAATGAGGACCTCGAAGCCGCCGTTAACAGCGGCAGACGTCGGCCCGCTTGGCTCTTTGGATCGAGTCCATCGAGGATCACGTAGTTAGGATCGAAAGCGACCGTGTGAGAGCGACATCATTAGAGCGAAGAGGAAAGCAGCCGCCTGAGGGTGACATTTCGTCTCTCTCTCTCTCTTTCTCTCTCTCTCTCTCTCTCTCTCTCTCTCACACACACACACACACACACACACACACACACACACACACACACACACACACACACACACACACACACACACACACACACACACACACACACACACACACACACACACACACACACGCACACACACACACCGTGCAGCTTTCTAAGAGCCCTCACAGCGTGAGAGCAGGTGCGAAGGTACCGATGCACGTAAAAGTGCGGCGCTGCTCCCATGGAGGTGACAGGGCAGAAGGCGCCCGTTCCCAAGTGACCCAACAATTGCGGGCTCTTTTAAGGACGCCGTTGGCGCCAGCGCCGTAGTGTAACGCCAGCAGCTATTGCTCGCTTCCTCGTCGAAACGCTGACCTTTAGCACGAGAGACCGACGGGGCAAATATAGTGAGACAGTGGGCTACAGCGTCGCCACTCAATAAGAGAGACGTCTATTTAAAGGTAGCTACGAAGTGTTGGGCCGGCCAATGGGCATTCAGAAGGTCCAGTGAAGGTCACCGTGCGGATAGCCCCCGCTGGCGCAAACGCAGTACTAATTTTAAAACGGTGGAACAGGCCGCAGCACATACATGCAATATTTATTTATTCATTTACTTATTTAGACAGTAATTGTATATTACCAGACTAGCAAGCAAATTGATCTGTGAGTATCAACTTATTGTAAGGAGTCGCCTTACAGAGGTGCATTTTTTTCACAGCCGGGGCTAACCGGCGTTTGTCTACACTAAATCAGTGGTAGCAGCCGCGCTTGTGTTGGTAATCTTTTGCTAGGCCTGACGGCAGCTAACATCGCCAGGCGACACGTTGCACATGCTGTAACATGACGCCTAGCAACTTATACGGTTCGCTGCTCCATACGTATACATTCTACTCGGACTAATGCAAGTTTTAGGCCTAGCAAACTGTTTGAAACGTAAAGGAACGTCGGATGCATTAGACGTATACAACAACATCGAAATCTTCCTAGGTATTCAGCGCTTGATCCGTTTAAACGAGCCTCGGCATGGACTCTGCTGGTGTCATTTTCACAAGTGTCTCATAACCAAGCGGCATAATCAACGGACTAATTCCGACGCGCAATCACATCGTGTACGATAATAGCTGGCACTGTTTAGCGTGCTTGGCTTCCCTTTTTCATCCTCAGAATTATCGTGCCGTGACGCAGTCGTTCACGCACGCGATCCCCTCGGTGTGCAGAAGTACACGCCTATTCCTTCATGCAATCGCCTTATCTCTCTGGCGCGTAATCGTGCTGAGCGAATGCATGAAGAATGAAGAAACACGCGCGCAGTCACGTTGCTTTAAGGGCTCCACGTCTCACCACATCATCGCGCGGCTTTATGAAAAAAGGAGAAGCTGCCGGCTTCTCACTCGAAAATGAAATGGAGTTTCAAAGGATACGGGATTCCAACACGTAGCGAGCGGCCATTATCATTAGCATAAGTTCAAATGTGAACAAGTCGAAAATACCTCGAACGCGTCGTTATGCTTCTATAGTTTCACCTGTATCTGTAGCAGTGGCGCGTTTTACACGCCAAAACGTACATTTGGGGCTGCTACATACAGTGTAAAATACTTTCACCTTCAAAGGCAATGACGGTGTAAATCGGTCTATAGCTCGCACCCTTACAAGGTGTGAGTTACTGACCGATTTACGCCCTTATTCGATTTCCAGGGTGAAAATTATTTTACAGTGTGCTTAGAAACCGGCTACCGAGCGAATACACGCGTCGCGCTTCCGTGTAATTATGGGGGAAAGACATTCCGATCAGCTATTTTCTGTTCGCGTTTCAATTCATGCTGATGGCACAAAGCAATATCGAAAACTCGATATATCAACCTGGCTTCAATATTTCACGTCAGGACGCCTCGAAGTGCCCCTCGCGTGCCAGCGTAACCCCAGCGGTAGCTGCCAGAATGGCCGCAGTGACCACTTCCTCGTCTGCGCTGAAAGAAGGTCCGAGAGAGCGAGGAAAGAATATAGAAAAAGGGGGAACAGTGGAGCGCAGCCTCGTCAGTCAACAAAAAGAGAGACGTCTATTTAAAGGCAGCCAAGGCTCGAGGCATTACGAAGGTCGAGCGAAGGTCTTCCCGCGCAGCCTGGCGAAAGGAAAGCGCAGCAGCGAAAACACCAAATTGGGTCGGCGCTAACTATACAGGACGACGGAAAGATATAAACGGCGTTTGATTCGGTCATTACACTTCCGCCAAGGGATCTGGGAAGCGTCATCGACCAGGGAGAGGCGAATCCTTTTGACATATCAGCTGGCGCGTCACCCTCACCCAACTGCGACAGCTGCTGCCCACGTGCAAGGTGCGGATTGCGCAGATCCGAAGGTCTTTGACCTGTGATGTACACACGCTGGCTAATCGTGATTGCACTGTTGGTTACGAAGAGCTGAAGCGAGTCACCGAACGCGGAGTGGAACTTATCCGCTCTACAGCGGAGGCCCACTGCACAAATAAATGACAAGTATACCTCTATGCACTGACGCTGCACTAAGAACACCATGCGCGAGTGCAACAAAAGCGCGCTGTTGGTCAGTGACACGCGACCTCATGGAAATCGAGCAGGCCGTTGCACTTCTGCGGGAGCTCATGCCAGCGGCGCAATGGCACATAACGAAGCTACGCCTAAAGGTAAACAAAACTCGGTGCACCGGCGAGCCACCTGGTGGGGCTCACGAGGCTTGGCTTGCTCTTGCGGAACGGAAGTATTAACGAGAGCCTCAGAAGAGCGGAAAGGCAAGGCATGGACTGCGTGGCCTGCGAGGCACTGGATAAAAGTGGCAACCCGACACAACCATGCAAAGAACAGGCGAATGCCACAGCGTTGGTTGACGCACAAGCTTCAGGTTGCCCGTGTACGAATGGCATAATGAAGTCCTCCACAAATGGAGCAGGACAATTCAAAGCGTCGTGACGTGTTCTATTGCGCCATGAAGCGGGAGAAAAAAAATCTAGTTTCCGTCCCTATATTGCTCTAACATTCATAACTGCCGTCAGTTCTATCGTAATTGCAAAACTGCAGTTAAATTAAAATTAAATTATGGGGTATTACGGGCCAAAACCACTTTCTGATAATGAGGCACGCCGTAGTGGAGGACTCCGGAAATTTCGATCCCCTGGGGTTCTTTAACGTGTATCACCAGCAGCAGCCTGGTTACGCCCACTGCAGGGCAAAGGCCTCTCCCATACTTGTCCAACTACCCCGGTCATGTACTAATTGTGGCCATGTTGTCCCTACAAACTTCTTAATTTCATCCACCCACCTAACTTTCTGCCGCTCCCTGCTACGCTTCCCTTCCCTTGAAATCCAGTCCGTAACCCTTAATGACCATCGGTTATCTTCCCTCCTCATTACATGTGCTGCCCATGCCCATTTCTTTTTCTTGATTTGAACTAAGATGTCATTAACTCGCGTTTGTTCCCTCACCCAATCTGCTCTTTTCTTATCCCTTAACGTTACACCCATCATTCTTTCCATAGCTCGCTGCGTCGTCCTCAATTTAAGTAGAATCCTTTTCGTACGCCTCCAGGTTCCTGCCCCGTACATGAGTACTAAATCTAAGTACACGGGTGTTCTCACATTTCGCCCCCATCGAAATGCGGCCGCTGTGGCCGGGATTCGATCCTGCGACCTCGTGCTCAGCAGCCCAACACCATAGTCACTAAGCAGCCACGGTGGGTCCAAAACTGCAGTTACCAGTGGGAACTGCATATCTTGTAAAATTAAAGATGATTACAACTATAACACGCTCCTCGCTGGCCAGTCTTCCACGAAACTAAATGCGCGAAAGAGCCGCACACGTATGGCTACTGCAAGCCACCGAATCGATTGGTGTGCGCGTCTGTACTCGGAAATCAATTCGTGACCCCGTTCGGCATGTACGTGAGGCATCCCCCGTAAAGCCCGGCTGAGTATGATCAGGTTCAGTAACAGACAACGAAACCATTCCACACGTAACAGCGTGCGGGCGGAGGACGGACCGTAGATCAACTCACGCATACAATAAGCGCTGCTCATCTCATGTCCCCGCGTTTTACTGAAGTACACATACTCATACAGGAATCTGCCGTTATATGCAAGCCCATTGCTGAAGACCCGACAAACAACGTTCATTCTGTATACGTGCGAGCCAGAAACCCAAACTTGTCAGCCGCATGCCCTCCGGTTCTCAAACAAACGCACAATGTTAATTCCTTGTCAAATTACGCCATTCTCTAAGCAACCGTCATCAGCCCCCACTAGCTCAACCGCGAAATCCCTTGCTGTCGCGAGCCAAGCTCCCCGTAGCCCCGTTCGTGTGCCACGAGCCCCGAGTTACGCTATACCCTCCCGCAGATCGCGGGCAACTCTTCGTACGCATCGCGCCCTGACCGAGCCTCGCGCCTGTTTTCTAATAGACGCTGCCCCTCCGTCCATCACTCGCTTCGCATCGCTCACCGCGCGCACGCTATTGCGAGAACATGCACATCGTGTCACGCACATACACACGGCGTCATGCTCCGCGTAGCAGGCAACAGCGAGCGAGGGCCCAGCTCGTTCGCAAGGTCAACAGCGTCTTGGCTCCCGTCGCACGGAAAAGACAAAGGGGTCACAAATGCGCTGGGACACGACTGCGGTGGCCGGGCGAAACAAAAGAAAGAAAAGCCAAAAAACAGAAAAAGGAAGAAGAAAAAAAAAAAAGAAAAACTACACGGCGCCGTGCTCCGCGCTCTATCCCCTTGGGGTGCGTTCTCACGGCGACCGCGCATGCGACCCGCGAGCGGAGACACGCGCACGCCTCGCTTAAAACTGTGCAGCGTCAGCGATAGCCACCGCTCGAGTTGGCGCAGCCGTTCGCGCGTCATATATGGTGCGTGATTGGCCAGAGCAACCATCGTGACCAACCATTATAGGCACCTTACACAGGCTAGATCGTGCTCCGATGTCTTCATTTATCACCCCAACGCTCGAAGAAAATGAGGTGAAACATGCAAAAAAAAGAAAAGAAAAGGAAATTCATCGACGATTATGATACCCCCTAATGCGAAATTTAAGCGAAGCTCTATGCGTGCTTTTATTTGGTCATACATTGGCTGGCGCGGTCAATGTCACTTGTGCGCTGCAAATAAAGCGAAGTGCGGTGCGGCTGCCTGGCTAACCTGGAGATCGCGAGGGCCAGCGCGTGGGTGAAGCGTGCGCGCGGTTCACAGCAGCTGCAGCCGACAGACTCCCCAGACGACGCTCGCTACTCTGGCGCCATCTCGTAGACATTGTTGCCGCGCTACGCTTCTCACGCTTTCGCCATACCCTCCTCCGCTTTCCGCCTCGCGGTTCCGCAGCGCGCTCCTCTCCGCTTTCTTCCTCGCGTCCTTTATCCCCCGCTGCGGTCTGCGTTCGCTTTCATCTTTCGCTGTGCTCGTTCGCTCGGCTAAGACGACGAGGCGCGCCGACGCTCGCCGCAGGAAGGGGGCGCCTAAGAGCTGCGCTCTAAAACGGGAGGCGCCCGCACTTAATCGATCGTGATAAGCTTGACAATAGTCGCGCTTCTGGGCCCATATTCATAAAAACCTTTAAAACTATAAAACTGTTCGTAAGAGAAAATTTAAGCCAATCCTGACCTTGTACATATTTCAGCGAAGGCGGCCGACCAATGGCAAAAAGTTCTTACGAACTAATATCTTAGTGAATTTGGCTCCCGATCTCGAGCGCGACCGTGCGATCATATTAGGAGCATGCGCACTTCGGCATTTGCACATCTCGGACACTCTTGCCTCGTGACACGCGACGTCACGACGAACGTGCATCGCGTCCCTCTCATTTTGATTCCACCGCTGGCTTTATATAGGATGTGTATTCTGGCGCTGATGTCACTGTGGAAAGCTTCAGCGCAAGGTGCCTACTGAGTACGAGGTGGAATGCAATGTGACGGCAAATGAAACAGCGTCCTCACACGAGAATGCAACTTTGTGAATAAGGCATCCTACCGACTACCGCCCGCTCTGCTCTCTAGAGCAGAGCGGGCGTGGCTGTGGGCCCACAGCGTTGCACGGTTTTACTAGGACGGTGACCACAATTGTGGAAAGAAAACTGCCCGACACATACTTAGAGACACTGCGCATGCGCTAATCGTGTCGCCGAGCGCGTTTAGGACACCGCGCCCTGAGCCCCGACTGCTGATATTATAGAAACTATACCTCCCGCAGCGCCGACAGCGAAACTTGTTAAACAGCGCGTTATTACAAATTGTTATAACGACAAGCCTAACAAGATCATGAGCCTCCGTTGTTTGGTCAGCTCAACGAGTGACGTTCCATTCTTAGTGCGCTAGTTACAGTTGTTTGTCCAGAGAAAGCGAGTTTGATGGTCGAGAAACGCAACCAACTGTGTCGAGCTATGAAGTTTCGAATGTGCTGTACAGACATTTCTTTCGGGTTTAACAGAATTTCTAAAAATTGCCTGCGGCATGTAGCACAATTCTACTTCTTTAGTTGAATTGCTTTAAGAGGCAGACATTACTTGCACGAAAAATCGAAATGCATAGTCGACTACTGAGAAAACTATCGCCTAATGCGTTTTAAGCTAAGTGGTTTGCGTCACGTGCTGCAATATGTACGAGGGCGAATCAGAAAGCCTTTGCCCCTATTTTTATTAGCCAAAATAAGGCACATACAGTTAATTACAAACATACGTACTATGCTACGTACCTTACACTATTTCTTCACATAGTTCCCACACCAGTTCAGACACTTGTCCCATCGCAGTCGTCAGTCAGTGACGCAAGCGGCCTCCCCGAACGCTCATCGTCATGCAAGTCTTCGCGGCCTTTTGAGAACTCACAACACCACCACCTCACACTTCCCAAAGCGAGACACATTTCCCCATACGTGGGCTGCATTTCCCGGTGGATTTCGACGGGCGTTCGTCCCTTGCTGCGTAGAAAACGAATCCCACGTCGTTGCTCGTACGCCGTGGACGTGTGAAACACAACCGCCATCTTCAACAACTAACAGCAGCGCCGTGCCGAGGAATTACCGGAAGATAAGGCTGGGCCGGTCCAAGGAAGGTCCACCGCTGGGAATGGATATGTTGCCTTCGCATTTACAGCCGTTATTCGACTAAAAGAAAAATAAGAGCAAATACTTTCTGATTCGCCCTCGTAAATTGTAGCCTGTGAGCTCGCAAGGCATATCGACTCGGAACAAATTCTGAGGATGACAACAGTTTCGAGACGTACGTTCGCAAAACGTCGAAAGCATTCCGATTACTCTTGTGATTCAATGCACAAAAAGGCGCTTCGATATATAAAAAAAAAGTGACACAACAGAGCATTTTTGCCGCAAGTTTGATTGCGATTATCTGAAAAGTGGTGATAGTTTCAAAATTCGTTCCAAGTGGATTTGCACCGAGAACTCACTGGCTTCAATTAGCAAACTGCAGTATATGCCCTAAAGTAATTAGTTAAATGGTTCATTTCTGAATTTTTTAATTCATCGAGTACGCACATTGATTCGTTGTGCAATTAATGTCCACATCTTTGAGTAATCCAGTTCAATGAGAAGATTTGTGTCCCATGCCACAGGCGATTTCTAGAGATCGCGTAAACTCTATAAAGAAAGAAAAAAAAAAACACCTGGTATATATGCAAAGTTCCGACAGCACACCCGGTTACCAACGGCAGCAAAACAAAAAAAGCAGCAGAAAAAAAAGAAAGAAAAAGAAATCACGAAGGACGCGCAGTGGCAGCAGCCGCTTGTTCATGGTCCATTGTGCTGCCCGACCTAACACCAGTGGCCTTCTTGTTAACTCATCCGTAGTCCTCGTGTTTCGCCGTGCACAATCATGAAATTTATAAGGCGCGACTGGAGATAAGATTTTGAGGGTCACACGCTGATTGGGTCATTATATAGCGTAAGCGAAATTTGCCGCATAATAAGGACATTTTTTTCTCGCCACACGCGGGACCAACTGCTCGTCGCCCGCACGAACGGGTGAATTGTGAAAACTAATTACTTTTGCATGCAGACGATTCGAAACGCGCACCACTTACATAAGCGACACGGACTCGCAATGGTAGCGCAGGCCACGAAGCCATGTCGACGACAAGAGGGACTCAACACGCCCACTTACACCTCTGCCCACGGCTTTGAGAGACCAGAGGCACTGAGTTTCAGAATTGGGGATCCGAGTGGCCAGGAAAACCAAGGAAATTGCGGGCCGCAAGCGCGCATGCGCAGAACCAAAGCCATGTCGTGGGTTTTTGCGTTTGCGTTAACCCAATGCCCAAAAATCAAAAATTATCTATCGTGGGTTGTTGGCCCTTCTTGCGCAAAGATGTGTTGTGTTCGTTTTGAATTGTAAAATAGAACTTTTTTTTTTTTGCTTTCAAGCATCCTTTTATTTTCCTCACTGCAGCGTCGCGAGCTCTCGACTCAACGCTGCCCGCGTTTGACCCAATTCTCAAAACACTGCGGCTCCTCTAAACCCAAGAGCAGCCTACCCAATTGTCTTGGGCCTACCCAGTCTTGAGTCCCCAATTCTATATCTCTCAAATTAATAATCGTTTCCCTGTGACCACCTGGCTTAAGCAGAGTGGAGCGCTGGGCTTGTTGGTATAATTGGTGCAGTTGGTGCCTAGGTTTTCTGCGTCTGTCTGCGCTGCAAAACCGCGAACGCGTTAACTAAGCCCAAAAGACTGTTTTATTCAGCGAGCAATGACATTCCAAGTGGCCGACACTATACGCTCTGTATTCAACAGCTGTAGCATCGTCGGACAGCCGCAGATGTGTCCTTCACGGCGTTAACGTCATCGCGAGCCCGTGGTGACGTAATGGAAACTCTCAAGACCTTATTGGTTTGTCTTCAGTACACAAAAAAAAAAAAAAGAAAAAAGCCCACAGGGTGGTTTCCGATTATTCCCAAGAGCATGCTAAAAGGCACGCACGGAAAAGAATTATTTCTAAACCTTCAACAAATATTTGGAATCTCGCGAATAAATAGCATGAAAAGAGATCGCGGAGCGACTTCAGCCACAACGATGGCCACGATTAAGGCACATAGGGCGCAGGCCGCCGCATAAAACTTCTCCTACGACAGTCCAGTTCAAGCTCTGATACCCTCATGCACTTGCAGTCATGTACGACACATGTCACACTGCACACCTCCACCGAAAGCCTAAATATGGCCCTCAGAATAAGGCTCGGACCACCCGACCTTCCGCTACCTCGGTGCAGGTAAGTAAGCGCAGATGACTATTCTAAGTGTCGAATACGAATCGAAAAGGAACGATTCGGTATCTTCGAAAACTGGGAACTGACCATATATTTCGCCACAAACGACTGTTAAAAACTTATTATTGTTCTCTGTCTCCTAAACAAAGTATCGCAAATGATCTGAAGTGAAACAACGACAAAGGTTTTCAATAGAATGCAGAAATAATATGCATAATGCAAGTTTCAATTTCGGTTCTGCGGCGGAACCTTGCATGACAACTTTTGACGTTTGCTTGCAGTCCGTCATTGATTATTATTATTATTTTTTATTAATGGGGTTTTACGTGCCAAAACCACTTTCTGATTATGAGGCACGCCGTAGTGGAGGACCCCGGAAATTTCGACCACCTGGGGTTCTTTAACGTGCTCCGTCATTGAGCGTCTTCGACTGTCTAGTCACGTAGCATTTATTTTTTTACACCACAACCATGTGATATTTTCCTTGAAACGGGCCCTTTTACATGTGTTTACAGCACACAAAACCTACAACAGTTTTTTTTTTTTTTCGGCTAGTTCCGATTACCTTTCGGCAAAAAGTTATTTGGCGTTTTTTAAAGCTCATTCCATACAGCAGCCATCCATTCTTAAAATGATTGTTTGCAACCAAGATCTAAAGATGTCCAGAGGACATATCTTTTATTGGCAATTAGTGATTTTATGCTTAAAACGGGTTCTTTGTCCCTGTAGGTAGCTGTCTCTCTTGGACTAGTCAATATATTCGTGTACCTCATTATACATAAACAAGCACTCCTGCTGTAAATACGTATATTCGTCTGCGTTCGACTATTCAATATTCGATTCAATATTCGATACTTACTAATCACCTTCCATTCGTATTCAAGAAATTTAATATTCGCCCACCTCTAGTATTTAGTAAGGTCAGGACACACAAAAACAGAGTTCCCACTGACAACACATGCACTGATTGTTCACGTGCCACTATATAGGAATACTTACTGCAACTGCCAACGCCCTAAAGACCGCGACTCTCGCGGTGCGTGCAATGAAATACAAAACCGCTTCACCGATTCACACTTTATGCAAAATTGATTTTATTTTTGTCGACACGGAGTCACACTCAACGCAGTTGTTCGGTGTCGACGATACGCTGCATTCGTCTTTATTCATCGACGCGCAATTTTACTAGATTTGAAATACCTTAAGCTGTGCTTCCAGGCCGAGAAAATCAAATCGTAAAGTGTTCAGTGTTAAGAAATACGATTCAGTGGCGCGTGGCCTTTCTTTTCTTCTTTCTTTTTTTTTTTTTTTTGTACGCTCAGTTTCAGTTTCAGTTTATTTCTTTAATAATAAGGATACATACATGCTTACATAAGCATACAGAAGGAGGTCCCAGAGCATGTGGCTGAAAGGGGACCTCCTGTTAGAAAATATATACATTAAAGGAAATACAAGGCATAAAACAGCAATACAATAGTCACTATGAGGAAGATTATTCAAAGTATATGTACAAACTGTAAAGTAATATAAGGTCAATAGCTAGTCGTTTTGTTGTGCGCGGAAAGCGGGCGGAAAGCGGTTCAGTACAAATTGTCACCGACATCAACAAGTGTGGTTATGGGAGCAGCGATTGAAGCGCGACTATGTTTGGAGGGAACAAACATAGGGAAAGAAAGAAAGCGTTTTTTTAATTCAAGCAAGACGCAGTTAGATTCATTCAACGAAAATAAAATGCCTGGTCCATTTTATATATCCGTGACGAGTCAAGAAAATACAAGTTTATTTATTTTATTACTACAATAAATACATTTATTTTCAGCGCCCATCGTTACAGGGGCCGTTGACACCGCTATCACTCGCAATGCAATGCAGCTCTTGAAATGTGCAAGGAAGGCGCGCCCGTACAGTTGAAATACGCCCCCCTCACACTTTGTACTTTTTTTGCTTGTCGACGTTTGTCTGAATTTGGTGACGGGGGTAGCTTCATCGCTTGTTAACCTGTTCAATCAAAAGGAGTGTGTTATGACCGCCAGATAATTGTTCAGTTGTTTTCGTGCGACTGCGCCGGCCGACGGGCTTGGCGTCCAACGATAGGACCAGCACTCTAGACCTAAAGCTTTCGACGGCCTCCAAAGAAAGTATGTTATGTGCAGGGGTGCGATTTCGACAATCATACGGCTGGCTTTTTCTTGCATCGCTTTCCGCGCTGAAAGCTCGAAACTCCCATCAAGTCGAATGGCGGGGCATTTGAATATATAGCTCAAAAGGCAGGTCAACAAAACAAATTTCGCGCCTTCGAAAACAAAATGACGTCACTTCTGTTTTTAACGGATATGGCGTCAGAACATCTTTTCTACCGCCGGAAGTGTTCCCTCCACATATAGATGGCGCTAAGCCCCAAAAACCGCCGATAAACCGCCATGTTTTGAACGTATGGGCTCCTATGGAAGCTGCGCTACCAGGCATACTTACCTTGTACTTTGCGCGCTGTGCCTTTTACCAAGCACGCCTCATTTCCACGCCGTTCGAATGGCCACCTTGACGGCACCAGCCGACAGCTTGCGCCCGACTTGTTTCTGGCACTTGTCCGTGAGAAACCACCGGGGTTATGACGAGTAACGAGCCTGTTCCGGCCCGCTCGTTAAGAGACCGGGGGCGCGCCATTTCGGATCAAGGCTGCGTCGCCAAGTCCTCTTCGGCGTCCCAAGTGCACACCGCAGTGGCCAATTAGCGGAAGCCGCGTTGGTGACTGGCCAACCAAAACGCGGAGACGCCTGGAGCGCAGACCTTGAGCGGCTTTGTTCGAAGGCGCGCGGTGTGCATGCACGCGCCACGGATCGCCTCGGACCACCGCTGCTGCATCGCTCACCATACCGTCAACGCTGAACAGCACCTTTCCACTGCTCCCCCTGGAAGAGCCCTGTAGATTTATGTGGGCCCGCTTCAAATCAATAGCGTGTGGGTGGGTGCGTGTGTGTGATCCCTTTTTTTTTTTTTTTTTTTTTTTTTTTTTTTAAGTGTGACAGCGGCCGCGCCGGCTCTACGCACTTCAGTGTAAAAGTGGTGCCCAAGACGCACAACCCAAGAACAATCGTGAAGGACAACATTCACGTAGCTACGAAGCCGCACTCTGTCTGAGGAGGAAATGCGAACTGCAAATGACTACAGCGTGGTGGCTATGTACTGAGTGAACGCGTGAGATTCCTCCTATAAAGCAAGCGCCTCTGCAGCCTTATTGTGCCCCTTCGACGGCGTTTTCGTCAGCCTCAGGACAACGGCACGGTCAAACTTCTGCGAACGAAATGACTGCGCGAAATGAACCTCGGCCAGACGGGGCTCGTCGCCCGGAATTTAGTCCAGCCATGTTCGAACATACTACATCAGGCCTCGCTATTCGAGTACGCGAAAGACACAAGCTCCAATTATGCAGTCACTGCAAGAGGTTGGGTGACACATGCGTTCTAAAGGAAAAGGTCAAATTCCGCTGAGCTTTAGGTGCTCGACTTCCTCGGCCCATTGCGTGAGCCCATGCGAGCCACGAGCTCCAGCCTAGGTCACCGATAGCTGGCTGTCTATGCGAGCCATCTGGTTGGTTAGTCACGTTAAGTAGAATATTCCATTATTTGAGCCAAGGGCACGCATCTGCAGCATTGGACGTTGCAGCTCACGCACGAGACGCTTCTAAAAAAGAAATCTCGTACTGGGCTACACGCCTGACGTATAATGTGTGCACACATTTAACGGAAAAAAAATTAATCGGCCTTCGTATACGTACAAACCGTTAATTCAAGAACCAGTGAGCTACAACATTTCTTGCACGTCTACGCCATATTCAATAAGCAACAATTTTACAAGCGTATTGGTCACGCGAGCACAATTATGCTGACTACACATTCCCTACACTGCGATGACCGTGCTATTCCTGTACCTCCGCGCAGCGGTATAGTCAACGCCCCCTCGCCGCGTAGTATGCACGCCCGAAGGGACACGACCAGGCCGACCGAGGTCACACACATTGGGCTCTGGCTGGCACACACACCCGCGAGAGCTTCTTTTCCGTCATTTCGACGCGCACGGCCCGCGGGTCGCTTCAGGGTGAGCAAACCGAGGGGCTCATTTCGGTCCCCGTCAAACCGGACGCGCAGACCACAGCTCGTCGTATGCGCAGCGCGCCGTCGTGGAATCGCGTTCGTGTTTGCGCGGCGACGGACGAGCGGGGGCGCAGCACCGCGAGAGCTCTTCTGGGCAGCTGGCCTCGGGACCCTTCGTCCAAACACTTTGATCAAGGGACGCAGGGCGAGTCACGGCTTCGGCCGCACCGGCGTTAAAAGCGCGCCGTCTGTCAACAAAGCACCCCCGGTGCGTGCGATCGAACAATTGCACTGGGCCAACAACGCGGCCCGATTTCTAACGGAGAGCCTGCCGCGCAAAGGCGAAGTACGGAATCTCTGCGCGCGCGGCCACACAAAAGAAAACCCCTGCGGCGAAAGCCAATTCGCGAAATGCCCACTTCACCTCGCACGCTTCGCGGACACGACGGCTCGGGAACGCTCTTACGTTTCTCGTTCGCCGCTCTGCTTCTCCGCTGATCCAATAAAACCTACTAGCCCCGATATCTATTTTTACGAGTGCGTCTGCGTATACAGCCACGAGCTGCCGTGTACGCGTGAACAGAGGTGCAGCCGCTCTCTGTACAAGTGCTTGGCGGTGCCCCGAGCTCGCCGTTTTGAGCACTTCTCTCTGCTTCGCTTGCATCGCTGGCCCCCGTGGATCTTTTCTTCGGTAAAAGCCGCTTGCCGTATAACGCAGAACAAACAAAAGGCTTCCACGCGGCTGGCCAGAACAGCGGGACCACCTCTGTGTACGGTTTCCACAGCGCGATTCCGAAACGAACAAACCGAAGGGAACCTTTCGCGCCTTCGAGGTACGACTTGGAAGAGAAGAGGGTTGGAGAATTACGCGAACTTAGCACAAAGGAGGCGAGACTGCTCGTTGGAGGATTCACGGAAAGTCCACATGGTAGGTAGGTGCCGAGAGGCTCTTTCTTGCTACGGCCGACGTGGTGATGCTGTCTTAATCTATATATATATATATATATATATATATATATATATATATTGTTACGACGCCACACGCTCTTGGAGAACGCGGTAGAGGCAGTGGAAAAACTCAGTACATTGCTTCATCGCATTGCCTACCTGGCTCTGCAGTTTTCACAAAACTGGACTGTCCCAGCCATCGCACCGAACAAAAAAGTTTAATGAAAAGAGAGGGGGAGGGGTCGGCCCGAGGCATATTGCTCCAGCCAGCTACTATGCGCTGGGAGAAGAGGGAAGAAAATAGGAACGAGATGGTTGACGATGATAACAGAGCGAAGAGGCGAAGCACACCACAGGCAGGTCTACTCATAGCCTAGAGTACAGGACCGTACTTCTTCAGAAGTCGAGCAAGGCCTGGAAGACTTGAAAACTATATCTACAGACACGCCAAGGACCCCATCGGTTGGCTGTCGAAGCAGGCAAGACTATCAGGGAACCTCTGTCAATCTTCCATTTATTGAGGGCTATCACCATGAACACATCGGCCATGCAATGCGCAGGGAATATAACGGATGGTCTATTCGAGTCAAATCATGAGTGACAGAATGAGTGCCTAAGGGAAGTGCAGTTGAGGACAGCAGAGAACTAGATAGTTTGATAAAACTAGAGATATCTAGGAAAGGCATTCGAACAGCAGTGGACATAAATGATGATGATGGTGGTGGTGATGATGATGATGATGATTATTTGAAGACGGTGATGACAATAATCATCAGTACATGTTTCTGTGTTCCTGCGGGTACTGTCCCGTTACCAAAGCCGCTGCCTATCGCCATTTCCAGACAGGCGGCCGGACTCGGCTTTTTCGAGAGGGTACCGAACGAGTTCAGCTGAACGCACGCCAGTTGGCACAACTGGTCGAAGGAAGGCAAATGGCAGATATCCCCTCGCGTTGAGTGCCCAGCATCGTCGCAAAAACACCGTCGACGCTTTTTTGACTGCAGTCATGTACACGAACGGAGGAGTGCAAGGCCAGTATGAGTCTCGAGGAAGGCACGTCGTCGAAAGCAGCCGCCGAAGACCACACGCTGTGATGGAAATCGTGAAACACATTGATGCTCCGTGTGCAGCGATCTTTTTCGCCCTCGTTAATCTTGGAGCATGCACGAAGTGTAATGCCTGGCCTTGCGCATCGATCCCGGCCGTAAGGACGAGCCGCAAACGTCAGCGCTAAAGGATGGATATATTCAAGTGAATAGAACCGAACTTCTTCCACAACGCTCACAAACGGACGCTAACACACGAGAACCAAAGCCACAGAGAAATGAGCTATCGAAAAGCATTCCGCAACAAATTCGCTGCAGCTGTCTCACTGGTGTTCACGGGGACCCAAGGACTTGCACAAACGCGAAAGCTGCTGGCTGCGACGCCATCTTATTACATGGTCTTTTCAATTTGCGCGGTTCGTGCATTGCTCGGATAGCTGACGAGCAGATAGCGCGTCGGAAAACGTAAGATCTGTTACGTGAGCGGGCTGCTCCGAAAAATTCCGTATTTGATCACTAATACAAATCGCAGCTAACCCTTCCCTGTCGGTTCCAGTCACCCCAGTCCCAGAAAGCAAGCGGCTGGATTTCGAAATCCTGATTGACACAACGAGTAGACCTGTGGCGGCGAATCACACTTGCCCTGTGCTAGTAAAACTTGCTGTACATCGTAAACACGGCGAACCATTCCTATCGGCTGCAACATCTTTATGTCTCGCTGTTGTCCACGATACGCCATGTAGGCACCCGAGCAGACAAATACGAACGACAGTTCAAATATATTTCACGCGTACAGCTTGCCGCGATTGACTGAAACAAACAAAAAAGAAAGAATAAGACAAAGAAAGGTTTGAGCAGACCCAACGCACATGTTGGAACCTCTGTGAAATGACGCTTTCGTGCTTTAGCTCAGGCTAAACTAGCTAATTTTCAATTCAAATACGTGTAAAACGACCAAATGCTTTCATGAGACGACCGCTAGAGTGATAGGAATGACGTTTGTTACATTTTAGAGAGAACGTTAATTTCTAGTGACTCCAGGCAGCAAAATCTTGATTTAGGGCTTGCTAGGTTTTTACGAAATTCCAGAATATTGGTAAGTTAAAAAAAAGATTTAAGCACGAAGTTTACAAATCCGTAACCCTGCACCAGTAAGCGGAAGCTGTGAAAATGTAACAAAATCATAGCTTACGTTAAATTATTACAATGTTTACGACGGCTTTGCAAAAGTCCTGCTCATAATTTAGTGGCATACTTAAGAGCGGGGTATAATGCAACATTCTTGTACGCTTTAGATGGGTATTATTAGGCGCAATTTACACATGGTGTTACTGTTTTACATTGATGAGTTAGAGTTGTGAACTCGATAGTCGAATCTTACTGAAATTTTGATATTTTCACGACATTTTCTAAAACTACATTATATAAAAATAAAAACAAATCTGCTTGTAACACTCGATAGACTTTAGCTTTCTCTTTTAAATGCAACAAGCTCATCAACATCGGTGCAGTGGTAGCTGAGATAAACGATTTCTTCGGTTTCACTTACTCATATAGGAGCTCCCGAGCTAAGGTATCCTATTAAGTACTACACGAACAAATGCAATACATAAAAGTGCGTCTATTTTCATCATACTCAAAATGTAATATCATGCAATGTTTAATACACTGCACCGTTCGCAAGCTACGGCGAAATGCAAACACTACATCAGGAGGTTGCACAGTGCGAGACGTCGACGCAACGATGCCACGAGAAGTATTATATATATATATATATATATATATATATATATATATATATATATATATATATATATATATATATGCCTAAAGGTCGAAGAATATTAATGGTGCCTGCAACGACAATCGCGTTGCCACAAAATGGCTGCCTGGCGAG